>NW_023596921.1:40435402-40737149 GCF_011947565.3 Pollicipes pollicipes | reverse complement strand
AGGAGAGAGAGAGAGAGAGAGGGAGAGAGAGAGAGGGACGAACAGACAGATCGAAAAACATACACACAGAGAGACAGACGGACAAGCAGACAGACAGACAGACAAATGGATAGATGGCTGGCAAGAAAGCAGGCGGACAGACAAAGACAGGCAGATATACAGACAGACGGACACACACACACACAGACACACAGACACACAGACAGACGGATAGACAGAAGGAAAGGCACACACACAGACACACAGACAGACAGACAGACAGGCACAAGAACTGACAAGCTGACAGACGGACAAACTGACTTACAGACAGGCAGCCAGACAAAATGACTGAAGAAATCAATGGCTTAATATAAGGAATGCCCTGAAGAAAAAACTGAGACGTAGTCACGCAGCGTTACTGGGGTTATTCTGTTGGATCGTCACCAGGCGGGAACTGTGCGAAAGCATTTTGCAAGCCCAAAGTATGTTGCAAGCTCAAGATGAGATAAACAAAATCATTTAGATCATTAACCGCATTTAACCTTTGAAAACCTTAATGGCAAACGCCCTTGTGCTTGATAACCACCATTCTGGAGCAAAATCGTCTGTATGGCCAGACTTTTGTTGCGACATATGAGCAATGGAACCAAAATTGTCCTGAGCTGCATTTAACGTCACCTGCCACTAGCGAGTACTTCTCATGGTTTCATCGAGTCATATTACCAGCCATATACCAGTCAGTCGCATTGTTCTAATATATCTGCGGGCAAGATCTCTGGCCTTAGAGCAAATGCACCGTCCAGCGTTCCTCGCCAAAATAGACACGGCAAATGTTTGATAGAGGGGTTACAGCACATTTCCGCATAAAACTGATCACATTTACGTGATCTGTGATTGCATGCCGGAGACGAATTTAAGGATAATAAGGGAGGCTTTTGGCAGCCAGAAACCACGCACGCCAGAGCAGCCAGCAGCCAGAGCTTCACTTGACCTGGGGTTACTACCCCGAGCAAACTACCTCGCTGGTAAAGGCCGTCTTCCACAAGCAGGATGTGGGCAAGTACAACATAGTTACCGTGCTACCAAACTAAAAAAAAATGTTCGCGCACAGATTTCTTCAAACCAGTTATACTGGAAGGAGGTGTGACAGGCATTCAGTTCTAGTTCGTCCGTCAAGCAAAAAGCTCGTTTTTACCTCACCTGATTACTGGCAAAATGCACGTGTATCGACCGTGTTGACACTTCTTGGACGTGTAGAGGTATGAGCAAGGGAAGAGCTACGCACATATTTTGACGCCAGGTTTTGCGGTTGTATTGTTTGTACTACATACGACATGTTAACAGTTTCAACATTTGATTGCAATGTCTAAATTAACGTAACATGGCGGAGCCAGGCGCATGAATCTGCATTGTAAATTTATGTACATCTTTACTTGTTTACTCGTCAGGGCTGCACTCAGTTGACAGAACTCAGCTGACACGAAATGTGATGAAGAGGGCACTGAATGTCGATTCAACTGACAGCTTCGCGTTCATTCATAAGTCGATGACACAGGTATCTTTCATTTGACTTATCTAATGCTGCGAAATGTGTACGTAGTGTGGACATGATGTAAGCCTATTTAAGCATTGCATTAATACAGTTTGCAGTTGATGCATGCGAAACTAGGTACTGCATGCTCAATGTCACACTGAAAGCAGGTTTTGTGCGGATACTTATGAGCCGAAATGGCATGTTTCGTTTTGTTTATAGGCATGTATCGTACCGGATAAAAATGCGATCTGCAATGCCAGTCCAGTGTCAAAATCAGCCACGAAAACAACTTATATTGCATTAGCAGAACCGGCAATAATGCATGCATGCGTTCATGATAATTGTGTCTGGGTGTTGAAATGCATTGTCAGCTCAGACGATGTAATTTCATTACTTTTCGGAGCTGCATCTTAGGACATTCCGGACTAAAGGAACCACTCCAATCAGCGGCAACCGGCGTCAGAGGCGTGACAAGCAGCAATGGTGGGACGCATCGGACCAAAAGCGGACGATCGCCGCCGCTATCGACTGGCTCAATAATACCCGATTAGTGTCATTGTTGACCGAGTCGAAACGGGCCGCTCACCGTCCCTCTGAACGCACGCAGCGCGGTCGACAGGCGCCGCCGCTGAATGGGCCCAAAGCGGACGATTAGCACCGGTGGCGAGCGCGCGCCGGGGGTGGACGATTAGCGCGCCGAGGCCGGCGGCTGTGGCAGTCTCCTCCGCCGGCGCAGCGGCGCACCGCGCTCGCGCACAAATGGGCTGTGGGAAAATCGGCCAGCCCAGTGGGCATCCGGCCCGGGTCACAGTCGTTACGCGCGACGCGAGACGAGAAAAGAGCGCGCGCTCGGACGCACAATGGTCGCCTCTCTTCACATGCGTTTAGGTGATAAACGTGCTGCAGTATTAGGGTTGCTTTTTGAGGCCGCTGGCCGGCCGACTGAGCTGGTCCGACCGAGTGCCCGGCGCTGTTCGGCAGCTGCCTGGTCGATTTCTCACGGTCACCAGTGAGTCGATAGCAGTGTTAAAAGTGTTCAGATGCAAAATGTATGGTGCTTTGTTCTTTCCACAAAAAGAAGGAGAGAAAAATGAACGTGGTTATATTTTATTATTGAAGCGAATGGGGACATTCGAGACAGATACTTTACTCCAACGGATGAAAAGGGAGAATCTGCACTGCGCGGCCTTGGAAAATATTCGACACTTTTGCAGTGTGTAGCAAAGTTTGAAAATCGGAAATCTCACTTGGTGTTTCAATTAGAGTAAGAACAATCTGCATGGTAAAATCTAACTTTTCCGTACATTTCAGATAAGTCACATTATCGACATGTAACATGACAGAACGACGCCGTCTCTCCGCGTGGAAACGAGAAACATATCACCTACACGACCAGCCAGCCCCCTTCTGTCTTGGTCATGACCCAGGATTGCGTGTTTACTGTGTAGTGGAGTTCTTTCTGGATTGAGTTTAAGTTTTGTAAATTCGGCCTAGCTATCAATCCGACTTTTGCGCAGCTTCCTTGCATTTTAGATGCTTCACAGTCATTGGATCCATGTGTTGACCTGACACCCAAAGTCTTATCCAATCCGTGAAAAGCCCTTCTGCGTAGTGAGCTTGGGATCATACGAGCAATGTGCTTGTTTGCCACGACTGCCAAACAATACATCAGATGATCATATCGCAGCCAAGCGATGAGACTGTAGGGACTTGATCACATGGATACTAGAATAGAAAGACCGCCCGTGGCCGTATGTCTGTCTGCGTCTCCCCATCCCGAGGCACAGGTTCGGCTCCCCGTGGCTGTCTTCCTTTCGCGCCAGGACGAGAGGTGGCCGACGCCATGTGACCTCGATTGCTGAGTGCGTCGTAAAAGTTAAATGACATATTTGCTTATCTCTGCCCGTTATCTTTGTCCTCATGTTCTTATCTCTGTAGCCCCATAGCCTTACTTATCTGAAAGATATCTGCGTTCTTATGCATGCACCTGAGCGGTGTCATTTCGTCCCCGCGCCACAGATCTCGCGACGAAGCGGTGTGAGTCGGCTGGGGTGTAAATAACTCAGCCGAATCTAACGGCGTCGTTGACAATCACAGACACAGCCACCTTGTTCTACTCTCCATGTTCTACTCTCCATCTCTCCAGCCTCATCGACTGGCTCAAATGAAATCATGTGGGGTCTGATAGCAAAGTCATGGCATGCAAGAGGTTCATGCTTACGTGCCGTCCCCCACTTTGCGTGCAGGTAACCAGCACTCACGTGCAGAACTGTTCCTTCTCATGTGGCTGTCAGCGACACTGAGAGCGACGGCGGCCGGGACACGCGACCCTCGCTTCAGTGGCGTCCGAGGTATCGAGGCGCCGATCATGAAGCCCGTGATCCGTGACGGGATGCACGACCGTGCCAGAGAAACCAAGTCACTTTCAATGGCGCCACCTGCTGATGCATTATGCAACATAATGCATTGTGCAATAGATTGGGCTCAACTTGTGCAACGACAAAAAATTACATGTCGAAGACGGCTCAAAGCATCATGACTTAAGTGAGCAACTGAAAGACAGGGACTCTGCCATGTGGATAAGATCTTGGCTGCGTAAAACTACCGTTTTAAAGCCCCACCCGAAAATCACAAACTTCGTGGGTAGAATTTCCATGGGTCGTTGCCCAGGCCTTCCTGTCACGCCGGTCAACTCGCATGCTCACACAATCGGTCACTCTTCAACCACACGCAGGCAGACCACACCGGCCTCGACCATACGGAACAGAGCGCTTAGTGCCCCAATGCTGAACAGGCGTCTGTCGTCTGCCGCAACGGTCCTCAGATTCACTCGGCGTTTTGCGCCGATAGCCGCGACGTTCCCCGTAATATATGAGGCCATTTTCGCACAAACAATTACCCGAAGAGCGGCGGGCAAGGAGCGGCTAATGCTCCCGACGGCTCGAGAACCGGTGCCGGGCCGCCAGCCGGCCGCGGCGATCGGGCGCCAGATGTCGCTCGGCAGGGCGGCGCCCTCGCGTGGACGGCGCAGGCACCGGCCGGCGTGCCGGGACATAGACATGCTCCGCGGCGCGTCACCTCACGGACGGCGCTCGGGAGAAGACGCAGCGATGAGCTGGGCTCTGTGTGAGCCGAGGAGGAGAGAGATGCGCCCCGTGAAGCATTCGCTGTGGAATTCTTGCTGCTGGCCAAGGCCGGGCGCCGGTACTTCATGCTGGCGGCTCATACCGTGGATCTCACTGTTGTCTCGTTGGACGGGTAGGTTGATGCAGGACTTGCAGCAGGCAAGGGACTGGCAAGATGGGGATCGAATCCCACCGGTAGGTATCGTATTTCCCCATGGGTTGATGCCTTTATCTATCGCTGGTGAGGCTGTGCCGGGACAGTGTTTAAGAAGGCAAAGCCCCGTCAGTACTCTTTGGTGAACTTTCTGGGTAAACAAAACCTTCGTAGTGAATATTACTTTGGTGGCTAGGTCAGTTTCAGTGCAATGTGCCATATTTAGCAATAACTATGTGCCATAGCGTCATTCGATGGCATTACTTACGCCAACGCACTGACTTGAAAAAAGATGCTCCATCAAAATGTGAATCATTCAGTGTTATACATCTCTCATAGGCTGTTTTGTCAGAACAAGCAGGGACGGATAAAGTTCGCTTCGAAATGGCTGCGATCCGATTCTGAAATCTTCTCTCAAACAGGACATTAGTACAATGTTCTTCAGTCTCGAGAAATAGGCACCATTCCCAGTAATGTGTAGCATCCTTGGTGCTATCGATTCTGCTATCCTTTGTAATCGGAACCAATCATGGGTAAATTAAGCTGTAGACAAC
The DNA here is from genome assembly GCF_011947565.3 of Pollicipes pollicipes. Taxonomy (NCBI): domain Eukaryota; kingdom Metazoa; phylum Arthropoda; class Thecostraca; order Pollicipedomorpha; family Pollicipedidae; genus Pollicipes; species Pollicipes pollicipes. The sequence continues at coordinate 40,731,803 of NW_023596921.1, read as the reverse complement.
TATGACACCTTAGCGGTTCATGATAAAAGGGGAAGCAAGATGCTGCTGGTCGCTGGTGCTTCTTCATTTTCTTAGCGATGTGTTGTCTGACGGAACTACCGTAAGGGTAGGTTGTCACCTTTCTGAGCATCATTTTCGCCCACCGGGATGCGTCTCATTTGTAACAAGTCTTCAAATGTCTGTGTACTCCGTTTTAACATTATGCAACGAAACCTTGTATGAATCAGGAAGTGCAAATTGGATTGCAAAACCTAAAACAACTTGCCATCCTACCCACGATCGTATCATTTTATGCATACAGGTATGCTGAAACAATTCAATAGGGACTAGAATCTAAGATTTGATCTAATCCTTAATCATGCAATCTAAATTAAATGTAATCAATATCTATCGCCCATCTAATCTGCAATCTAGAACTCCCCATCCCTGAAAGAAAACGACACGTCTCGGTTCTAACCTGAGGATGTTCTAAAGAGCCTTAAAGAGCCAATAACTGGTATGTCACAACATTTTGAACACGTCATAATAAGTCACAACATATTCAAGTCCGTTAGGCAATCATAATTATTCCGCTTATTGGAAACAGCATGAGATCTGAAAACACAGATGATACCAGATACTTGTTGGCTACCAGCAGGTGTCGGCGACCACCGAGTTGATGACTCCAGAAGCAGCCTGTGGTGAGATGAATGGTGAAACAGATGCCGAGTCATTTTTCCCCATTTCCATTTCGTATGTACGGCGGGCGCATCCTTGTACAGAACGACAAACGCGGCATGCCTTCCACAAGCCAGCTGCACCAACAGTCAGCCACGCGCGGCGGCGTCGCCAGTCAGCGAAGCCGGGTCTTCCGAGGCCGAGAGCCGCAGGGCGCCGCCGACCGGACGTCAGATGGCGAGCATAAGTGGCGTGACGGCATCAGATGGGCGTCACGGGGTGATCCGGTCCCCGATATGCCAGTCATGCTCGGCTGTGCTGGCCCACACAAACAGCGGAGGGGGTGGTTACGGAGCGCACGCGGAGACGGCCGTTCCGGTCGAGGTGCGATTAAAGCGCGTGTGCGCGAGGGCAGATATCTGCATCCTGCTGAGACCGTGAGTTTGAAGGGATCATCTTCGGGTGACGGCCTTTAACAAACGGAACGAGTGTACAAGTGCACCACGAACAAACGAGCGAAGTAAGAACGATCGCACACGAGTGTAGAGACTATATGTCCACTTAAAGCGCCGGTCTATCCCGAATCCCCGGCAAAGAACCGTTCCTCAGCCCCCGGCGTTAGTCGGTCGCCGCGTTCAGTGGCCAATCGACCGCCGGGGCCGCCCGTCTCGCCGACACGGCCCAGGCACCGAGGGCCGCCCGGGCTGCGGGTCGGCAGGTCCGGTCACCGCCGGCCGCGCAGCCGCGGTCGACGGCTCCCCGCCGACCGCCGGCAGCCGACAACAATAGCGGCCACTTTGCACGGTTGGACGTGGCCGCCGGCCGCGCCGTCCGCCCGGCGCCTCGAGCGAGCGCCCGGCGCCGGCCGCGCGAGCCGATCGGCGCGCCGCCGATCCAAGCGTCACGTTCTGTTTGCCCGGCGGCGCCGGCGCGGATGAGCGGATGCGTTACGCTTCCGGCGGCGGGAGAGGCGGCGCGGGCGGCCGGCGCCGTGTCGGAGGTGGGAGGTGCCGCCGCCGGCCCGGCGCCCAGCCACCAGCACGGTCCGCCGCGCGCCGAACGCCGCCGCCGCGCTCGGCCGAGTCCCGCGAGTGCGGTGCGGGGCGCCGGCGCGCGCGACTGCCAGCGCTTGATTAGATTTGACGCGCTTCTCGCTTCCGGGGTATTCGCAAGCCACGGATGGGAGCAGACTTTCGCATAAGGCATTCATACTTTCGGACATTTGGGCATGCGGGCCGAGGCACCGTGCTGTGCGGCGTACTCTGCCGCGTGCCAATTACGCAAAGCGAGGTTCCGTTGCGTCAGTTGCATGGATGGCGCTAGTGCGGATGACACGACTAGCCGCCATTTGGCTTTCTCTGGGGGGATTACGTTACGTCGTGCCGTTGTTTTCCAGTCATGCAAACGGCGCCGGCAGTAATTAGACGCCGCCGAGTCACCGGACCGCCATCAACGGACGAAACCTCAGAAGGCGAGCGCCGGCTCGCCGAGATGTGTTGCGAGATAGCAGACCCTGTGTTGTTGATGGTGTGGCGACAGCCGACGACTTCGCCGGTGCTGGGATAATCGTTGAAGGTGCAATCCCCTCTGACCGCGGGGTTGACAGAGCGGTCGGTGCTGAGTTCGCCCCAGACACCTGATGCTGGGGTCGCCGGCGGACGACGATCCCGTGCACGGTCCGCGATCAGCGAGCTCGTCAAAGCACGACGTCGACATTATTCACCACCAATGCCCCGCTCATCACAAGGGTGCAAAGCAGCCTGGATAGCGGACCGACGGCCGCCGCGGACTCTGTGGCCTCAGATGTGTGGCGGCCACACTCGGCTCATTTCTCAGCGCGGTGGAGCTTCGCGATGGCCATCAGGTCCGAGATCCGGGCGCTGAGACTCGTGGCGCCGCTCTGAGCCACCATGGAAGAGTTGGCCAGACCGAGGCGCTATCGGATGCCAGCGATGTGTGACAAATCGACGGCAGAAGGTTTACGGTGCGTGGGTGCGCGGAAGCCGCCCAGTACCGGCGCTGGACGAAACCTCACTACAAAAAAACCAGCCGCAGTAACACGAGACTAAACAGACTCTAAATGGTTTTGCTTCACTGGAAGACATGCTTACTTTCTTGGTGATATCGCCAGGCAGCATAATAGCACTCCTTTGATCGTCTCGTTGGATAGTGAGGACGAAGACAGCGGGGGGCGGATCTAGCCTGGAGTTTGGCGGGGGGGGGGGGGGGGAGGGAGCAACCGTTCGTCGCCAGCTGGCTGGTGTGGAATTCGAGGTCCAGTGCACCTATCAAACACGATGTTTGCGCCGAGTATGACTAAGCCGCGTCAACATGTGTTTTGTTTTGATATTCAAATCGCTGCCCACTTTTCTTCATGGGTTTTTTTCCGAAACGGAAAGAAATGTTTGATACCGCACCATCAAAGTTAAAACAGACGCTTAAATAGACGAAACTTTTATGAAGTTCTGGAACTGTTTTGGGGCGGGACCAAAACATACTCTCAGAGTTTTTTTTTGGGGGGGGGCATGGCCCCGTGCCCCCCCCCCCCTTCCCCAGGATCCGCCCATGAAGACAGCTGGAGACAGATCAGGAGAGGAGCTGGGGAGCATGAATGCAACGCCAGTCAATGGAATGCGACAGTGTCCGACAGAATATACATAGTTATGACATAACTGACAGAGTGACATAGTGTGCGTCAGCTCGCGACGCCCTCGTCCAATGTTGGATCCTGTGACCCGCAGTTTTCACCGCAACAGACTCGCTGCTAATTTTGATAGGTGTTCACCACGACAGACTCGGCCGTGCCGGGTCCAGTGAGCGTTACACTGTAGCCAGCTTCAGCGGCGTCTGCTGGTCCCGCTGTGCCAACCTAGCGTCGGGCCCGACAGGTGTCACACTGAGAGGCAGCCTCAACCAGGTCCGCCGGCGCTCGCCATCCGACTGTGCCAGCCTGACGGTGGGCCCGACAGGCGTCACACTGTGACAGCCTCGGCCAGGTCCGCCGACGCCCACCGTCCCACTGTGGCAGCCTGGGATCGGGCCTGACAGGTGTCACACTGAGAGGCAGCCTCGGCCAGGTCCGCCGGCGCCCGCCGTCCCACTGTGGCAGCCTGGCGGCGGGTCCGACAGGCGTCACACTGTGACGGCGGCCGCCGGCGGCCGCTGGACCATCTGTCGGCCCGACCGTCCAGCCGGCCGTCCGGTAATGGTACACGCACCGCGGTCGCCCTGGGAACGGCGGGCGTCTCGCGGCGCCACAGCTGTCGGTGCGGCACCGCTACCCCGGGGGAGACGGTGCCGCCCGGCGTCGACGGGTCAGCCGCGCGGCCGGCCGGGCCGCCTGGCGGCCGAGGTGTCGGACGGCTCCGCCCAATGCCGTTCGACACCGTCCGGCAGCGCCCGACACTGCCCGAAACCGCCCGACAGCGCCAGACACCGCCCAGCAGCACCTGACACCGCCCCAGACGCCCGACACGCCCGACACCGCCAGACAGCACCCGACACCGCTTCAGACGCCCGACACGGCCCGGCACCGCCAAACACCGTCCGACACAGCTCGACGCCGTCCGACACCGCCAGACACCGCCAGACACTGCACCAGACGTCCGACACCGCAGCGCCTCCCCGGTCGGAGCCGGGAAGGCATTGCCAGCGGGCGTCGTCTGGCTGCTCGCAGGTCAGCTGCACTGCACTTATGTGTGCACTAATTAGATCATGATGTTGGTGTCCTTTTTGACACTTAAGCAATTTTCTTATCCCAGATTCGTCATTTGCAATGATTCTAAACTGCTGCAAATTCAGAAATGCATCGCACAAATGCACCCAAGAGTGCATTCAGATTCCAAAGAAGACATAACTGCACAACTGTATCTGCCCTAGATCTAAATATTTCCATGGTCATTTTTAGTGTCGTGTATTTATGAATTTGCGGGAAAGTTCCTGAGTTGCCACAAGCTCATAAATGCAGCAGACAAAGTACACCCATGGGATTATTTCGATTTACGAGTATATGCAGTTATTCACCTCGCACGTTTCACCAAGCGATGCATTACTAGTCACGTGCACCCTCTCACCAGCCACGTAGGCTATAAACTGGTTATAAACTACGTAGGTTATAAACCATGGGTTCTAAACTGCCCTAAGCGGTAGACACAGATCGTTGAGAGCTGGACTTCAGTCATTGATTTCTTACAGCAGTTTACCGTTCCTTAATGGAAATTGCGCAGAAAATGTTAAGAGACCACATCTCTGTATGGATCAGCTCAAAGGAAAAAACTGGACATCCAACAAGACAACCAGATAAAAATGAGCATCTTCTTGCTCACGTGAATGTTACAAGAAGTCTGACGTGTTGGAAATTCTTGGCTTAACTAAGACAAGAAGGTCATTTGTTGCCTGCATCGTAAATCGTTTGCTGCGATATACTTGGAGGTCGACTGTATAGTCTATCACCTCAGCATCTGGTTCCTTGGCTGTTTTAGCTCTACCGTGTGAGGTTAGTCGCTCACCTACTTGCTCGAAGAAGAATCTCGCCTCTCTGATAAGAATGAATAATTCATCGTCTCAGTCAAATCATTTCGGATCGTCTCCAGACGAAAAGGCTGCAATACGTGTTACTTGCAGGACTATGACTTTGGCCACAGTTTTCTGGCAACTTCTCTGTTCTTTAAACATCTGTGCTGACCGCTGACTTTTTCACATAAAAGAATGACCGGCTATATTGGTATGGCCCTAGGAACTACCATCCACCATCGGTGCGCGGAAAGAAAACATATGGGCGACGGATCGGTTGCCAAGCGAAGAAACAATCTCACGGGCTCGAATATTGCCAGTTGGTGGTGGCGGGGTCCTTCACCCCAGGACCTACATTAGCGGTACCAAAATGGAAATTGCCTGCTTTAATCTACGAGCTTCGGACAGTGGTAATCAGCCATCCAGCCGGGGAGACGTGACGAGTAAATTGTCAGTATCATGGTCAGGTCACCGCCTTCGTCTTCTCGCCAAACTGTCGAGAGAAGCCGCGTCGCCGGCTGATAGTCCCAGGCGGAGCTAATGTTCCGGCTGGCTGGCCGCAAGACCTGAAGCTGACTTCAGACGGTGGGCTACCGGACTTCACGGAGCGGGATAGGCGCACTGTCCGGCTTGCCACCGCAGCCGCTACGCGTACCGCTGGAGGTAAGAACGTACATCGGCCCGGCGAGGTAGTGGTTAGAGCATAAAATACACACACGCGTTGCACTTGGCGGCTAGATTGCAAGCAATCTGCAAAGTGGTTCCCACATAATGTTGGCGCAAGCGCCTTGCACCATGCGATTAGGATGGTCTTCATCAGACCCATGACGGGTCCAGTTAAGCCCACTTTACACTGCTGTCGGATACTTTGGTAAGCTCCGGGGCAAACCCGAACGCATGCGTGTTTATCCTCGTGCGCGCTTGTACTTGTCCTGGTATTATATCAACATGATAATCCATAAATATTTCTTAACATCTCTGCCAGCCGCTTCGTTTCTCCGCCGCAATGCCTTAGGCACACCTGCTTAGAGACAGCATGGCACATGTACACTTCCATATTTTCAGTTCAAGCATCCGTAGCTCAGCGTTCTCGATGTCTCAGCGGAAGCTGGAAGTTGCCAGCGTCCCGCCGTCCGCCGGCAGCCTCGGGGTCAGCCGGGTCAGGCGGCAGCCGGCGCGGGGTCAGCCGGGTCAGGGCGGCAGCTGGTGCGACAGGGGCGGCGCCAGGACGGGCGCTAACGGTCCGGCTCGCGGGCCAGATGGGCCGCGCGCTGGAGGACGGCCCACCACGGCCGCCCCGCTACGCCGCTGGCCGCGACAGATGGGCCGCCCGGCCGCGCCGCCGCAGCCCGGCCACGCGGACGCTCGCGGCCGGCGGCGGCGCACGGCGCACGGCCGCCCGTGCACGGCCCTAGTAGGTCAGGCGAGGCACGGCGTGCTCCCCGGGGGTGTGGCACCGCGGTGGGCTGTGGAGGTAGGTCTGGGCCGGTGAGCCGGAAGAGGAACTTGTGGGTGCTGCAGGCTAAATTTGACATTTCAGTTCTGTTCTAGGTTTTCGGGTTTTAGTGCCAGGCTTGTGGGACTGTCAGAGTGAGCGGGATACGCGTCGCATCGAAGAGAGACACGAAATAACGGAAACCTGACGCCACTCAAACGGTTTCTGACAACAGCAGCTCGCCTGTTACCGTATCAAACGCGTGCTAATATCCTTTACCGCTTGGGCGCGCCAGCCATGCAGTTTCTATTCAACTGACGACTCTAAGAGCGGCGTCCACAAGGCCCGACGCGCAGGGTGTTCCAAGGATTGACACACTGTCGCCTCGTGCTTCCTCCTGTCGAAGTTAGCCAGGTAACGCCTGATGTCTTCCGCTACATGCGACCGCCTGGATGGGGCCGACTTGGCCGTGCTCTCGCATCTCTGGAGCACATCGCCCGAAGAGATTGATCCCGCCGTTCGACGGGCGTGGGTTGAAAATATCAGAATCTCTGGCGTTCAGCTGTGTTAAGTAGTTGGAGCACACCGCGCTGAACGTGAAAATAATTACGGAACCGTGATGCTCCGGAGGAGGCGCCCATATCAGATTCGACGGATGGGTGTCACGTGACAATGGTGAAAACACCGAATCGCGTACCGTACCGCGCTGGTGGGCGTGCATGATAATTTATGGTAGGTCTGTGGGACGGCACCGAAACGCAGCAACACTTCTGAACATCAGTTCGCCGCAAAGTGAAAATGCGCAGATGTCCGACAAAAAGGATTTATAACGCCTTGCGCTGCGTTCCGTTGCAGTGGTTGAAGAAAGCAGCTGAAGCCAACGTAGCACACATGGAATGTGAAACACCGGTGCGCACATTAGTGTCGAGAATGCGGGACATTCTTAACAGGCGGGGAAGCTACGGAAGTGATAGCAGGGCACGCAGGCTCTTAGTAGGCGAGGAAAATCTTGGTTTTCTGAGAGTTGATAACTTGAGGCGATTTGCTGCCTTACGGGCGCACGTGATGATTTCAGCCAAGGACGTCAGGGGAAAATGAATGCAAAAGGAATGTAAGTCGGCAGGAAGAGCAAAACAGTTTTATGGAGAATAGAGGGTAAGTGTTGGCGAGTACCGGCCGGCTAGCTATAGCTTAGTCTGGCCTGTACGGGGCAGCACGGTATCAGAGAGGATGGATCATACGCGAGGTTGTATGGCAGACAGCCCCGCCGGTGATGAGATTCACGGCGAGTCAGTTTCTGTGAGCGTAAGTTGAGGCTGCTCCAGTCACGCGGAACGGGGCAGACCCTGACCAGAAGTAGAACAATGGCATACGATGCTTTCAAATGGCACGACCAAATCTGGAATTGGACACTGAGGCCGCGCCGCGGCTTCAATAGAAACGACCGTGTTTGCCGCACTTAATTGTGCATCGCTCTTCCAATCGTGTCCGATGGGGATGGATCAGGGCGATGACATGATGGCCATCTAGTGGAAGCGTTCAGTCTGGACTGGAAGTCTTTTGATCGGGAGATATGTGCTTCGCGGTTCATCTCCCGCTTTAGGGCGCGCTTCTAGCTTCTTAAACCTTCTTCTAAAGCCAGCAAACCATGCTGGCAGATTCTATGTAAGTCAGGACTCTTTCAACACAACGTACAGCGTGCAAAATTCGCCCCATCCATTTTCCTTCAGGACTACGCCAACAGGTTCACGTTCTGAACTCACTCGGGCGGTTCCCGGACCGTCTCACTAGGATCGTCGTATGCATGACGCCACGGGCTCAGCTTGCAACGACCGGGACTTGTTTACGATTGATAACATCACGCGATCCGAGATTATCCTTCGATCCAAGACCATCATCATCCGATCCGAGATTATGCTCCGATCCAAGAATATCATCCGATTCGCTGCTGGCTACCATCCGATCAAAGACTGACTTCCATCATCCGATCCGGGAATAACTATCACCCGATCTAAGCCTGTCTTTTATCCGATCCAAGACTGACTGTCATCTGATCCAAAACTATCATCCCATCCAAGACTAACCATCATCCGGTGCAAGACTGACTATCGTCCGGTCTGAGCGAGCAGCTGGCAGCCGACACATACCATGTGGCATCCGGTGGGCTGATCTATCTGGACGCCTATACCAGAACGAGAAATGACTTGACTACGTGTTACACGAGATGGAGCTTCCTCAGCGTGCACCTCGTATGAACTGACGACCCAGAATCGGGTTCTGCACCCACCCCAGCACTTACACTTTCTGGTAAATGTTAGTTCAAATAACTTCACTGGCTTCGAAGCGACACTTGTAAGGATGGTTGCAGAAACAGGGAGTAGGCTCATAATCATAGGTAACAAACCTGCTTGATTTTACCAGTCACCAGGAATGCGCTCTTTAAAATAATTGACCACTGGGATTGGTTGATGCGTGTGTTCCATGCTAATATAAACCTTTATATCATGGCCAGTTTTCTTTAGTTTGGGGTGTACCACGTTAAACGTTAAAAATTCACGTAATATCGCCGCAACACAACGCCGTGCCAGCCGAGGCCAGGACGGCACAGGCCGCGGACGGGCGCTCCGCGGCACTCACCTTCTTCTGCTCCTGTCGCCGTCCGTCCACCTGGCCCTCTCCCTCGCCGTCACTCACTCGCGCACGGGCCTGCACGCGGCCGACGGGGACGGCGCCGTGTCGGTGCTGGCGAGCCGGGCGTCGGTCGACCAGTACGGCCGGCGCCGGCGGAGGAGCCCGCCGTCGCCGGTGCCGGCCCAGGTGGCGCTGCGGACGGCGCAGGCACGCGCCACCCCTGCCGACGGCTCCCCGGCACGGCATGCTGTACGGCTGGCGCGACGAGGGTGCAACGTCAACACGCGACTGGTGACGGGCCGCGTTTGGGTAAGCGTTCGGGTTACCTGGTGCAGCCTCTTGGTAGGAATCCACAGGAAACTTATGTGGGGAACGAGTAAAACGCATGCTTAAGACGTTAGCCGCCTATGTGAGGGTCTACGCATCCGAATGTGGATCCTCACCCCATCAGAAAACTATGTTTGCGTGACACTTTTCAGTTCCAGCTACCTAAAAATATACGTTCCACTCCAGAATTTATGTGTAGACACCTCATAGTGTCTGCAAATCCTGATAAATGAAAGGTCATACAAGGAAAAAAGCCCCATTAAAAATGTTTGAGCTGAAATGTGATAAAAACACGACGCGGGACCGAAATAATCATATAAACGTACCTCACATAACATCCAGCCACCATCGTTTTGCCTTAGAACACCAAAGCCGTCAATACTGTGGTCACGTCAAGGTACACATCAAATGTGCCGGTCGTGTGCAAAGATATCAGCTGCAAATGCTTGAAAGTAACTTTTCTCAAGTTGAAAATTGAAAGTTGAAAATAACTTTTCATGGCCTCTGTTGGTCGAGCACGTTTTGCTACAAGCGTGATGGTGTGACAAAAAAGTGGCGTGATGAAATGATGTCAGCGTGTGTGATGCAAATGAAGCACTGCCAGTGTCTCACAGCCTGGCCCGGGTGTCAAATTTTGAGCCGATGTAATCTTTATAGCTTGCTAATAATATTCGATCTCGTCTTACTGATAACAAGGTTGCCGTGCACGCAGACGGTGTTCCATACTCGTGACGCAAACTCTTCAATTCAGCTGCAGATGGTATGAAGTGGAACCCGGCCAGGGCTGGCTCTTGACTTGTTCAAAATCGTTTAAATATTCGATATAAGCCCCGCGAAAACCAGCGTTGTCCTTATCAGCTTCCATCAGCAGCGTGCGGTGGGCAGGTTCTCGGTCAGCTTTGGTGTAACCAACAGTCAAGCTTCTGATAATGTCAACATTATTAGGCTTTATCGTCTTAACTTCGCGGTAAAACCCTTCGGTTTATAAATGTGATGCTATGTCCGCACTTGACGTATTCAGGGTGCTCACACAAATCAACGGAAAACTCAAAGCAGACATCATTTTGGCACTGATCGTCAATTGCAGCATTGCCCGCCAGCGTGGGAGTCTACAATAGTATTTAAGTGGCACCCTGTTCAAAAGCTGCTGATCATCTCGCGCGCACCTTCAAGTGTGTTGTGTTCAAGTGCGTTGATACGATCCTCAGCAGACTTCGGTCTTTCTGGCCGAGTTGAGGTGGCTCAACTTTGAGAAGCTGTCATTAGCCGAGGGTGACGTGGCAGCAATGTTGAAAATTTTACACCGTGCCCATTTACCGACAACATAAAACAAAGTGTACTGTAACGCGATGCGACAGCACCTCGTAAAACTCAGGGAACCTCGGCGCCGCCTGCATCTGAGCGCCGCATAGTCCCGGCTAAGGTGCTCACAGCGAGCGCCCGACGTCCCTCACAGCCCAACGAGCCGCGTCCACAAGGAACGGCGTCCATGCAGAGGCGCTTGAGTCGGCAGCCCTAGGTGCCGACAAGAGTTAGTGATATTAAGTGAGCCGTTACGAACAAGGTCGCAGGTTGGACAAGTCCGAATGTTAGTTGTTATGTTATGCTGTTATGTTATGTTGCAATGTTAAATGAACAGAAATATTGTAGCTTCATTGACTCATCTCAGCTCAGCCCGGATCGTTGCGCTTTTGACAAGTTAACTTGCTTTGCAGCCAACGATGGCGCCGCCTTTAAGTTTTCCATAATATGGCATACAGTCTTCTAAAGAAGCAACATTTTTAAATACAAAACTGACTTTATCCCAGAATTAGGTAGATCGCGGTGGTAGACGTACAGCGGCAGCAATGGTAGCAGCATTTCTCTGAAGATGGCTCCATCCGCCTGCACGAAATTGTGAAGACAATTATTTCTATTCTAAATATGATTGCTTCCATTGTAAATATTTTAATTTTCATGATAGATATACTTGTTTCCATGCAAAGTTCAAGGTTCGATTGGATGAAGTTCTGAACACGATATCACCTAGAGTATTTTGCCACATGCAACCGCGCGGGGGAGGGGGATAAAATCATTCAGGTATCTCAAGATGCAATTGATAGGCGGATCCAAACGGCAATTGATAGCATTTCCATAATCTCGTCGCTAGGAATATCTGAGATGAAACCGATCACATAACTGCAGCTACGATGATGATGCCTCACATGTCGTGCCACCAGGCATACAAAGCGCCAAAATGTTGGAACGAATTCAGGGCGGCCACAATGGCAGTTTTACAGCCTCGGAATAAGGCACCAAATGGCAAAAGGCTAGCAAAGGCGCGTGTTCTTACTTTTCTGAATCATGCCTTAATGCTAACAAAGGTCAGTGAGACCAGATCAAGTTTATACCAGGTCAGGGCCATATCACACCATAAGGTAAGGTTTTCCTACCCCCATGTCTACAAAATATATGTGATTTGTCGGTTTGGAAATATGACAACCTCGCGGCCATACCTTAACACTCGCTCGGGGTCAAATTGACCCCTCCCCCCAAAGGTTTTTCCAGAATGGTTTCCGAACGGCGCGGCATTGCCCCGCGAAATTTTGTGTAGCTGTAGAAAATTGAATAGCGGATCGTTAGATGTAACAAATTTAGACAGTACCTTGTAAGATCGCTGACCTATGGCAGGTCAAAGTCAGGCCATGGTTTCAGCGAAGGCAATTTCTGGGGAATCGTTCAATCTGATGCAATAACAGAGTGTTTGACGAAGCCATCTTTGAGATGCTATCTTGGGCAACACAAATATTGAATGAGCAAATTAAGCTGACCTAAGGCTAGATACGAAGGTCAGGCCAAGCTCAAAACTAACCTGTTTTATCGCCTTAGGGCATGCTGTATTGGATAGTTTCTGTTGATCATTTCGAATGTATTGATAGCAGGAAGCGCATCATACATCTTTCATTGGCTTCTTGGAAGTCAGAACAGGTCACTGACCTGAGATGACCCAGTTCGACATTTTGTTTTCATGAACATACTGGCTAGCGCAATCTTTGTCGCTTATTCAAATGCAAAACCCAAGGCAGTGATGCTATGATTTTGGTCACCATGATCTTCAAAAAGGTCAAAAAGGTCACTGACCTTAAATGGACTTGTGACCTTTTGCTTGGAAACAGTTATCTAGGTTCTGGGAGCACTTTGGAGGACCAACCTGGAATTTGAGCTTGTTTGAGCTTATTTGACCTGAAGGTCATGAACTAGGAGTCCTCAAACTTTGACCTAAGTGAGTTCACGTACAGGTCAAGACACCCTGTAAATTTGGTGTCCCTAGCTTTCTTAGTTCCCGAGATCTTAGGGGAAAGGGTCAAATTGACCCCCCCCCCCGCCCCAACCGAGCGAAGGGTATCTAGCCGGCCACCCGGGTGCGTGTTAACGTGCCGCAATGCTCGGCACGGTCTGTCCCACCCTCTGACGTCAACTGACCTTTAGCGCGACCGCTGCCATCGGCCGCAGGTCATACCTGTGAAGGCCAAATAGCGAGCGCCCAAAGCGACTCGAACCCACCCCGCCACGGGTGGGTGGATCGGAAGGCAGGTACTCTAACCAAATGAGCCAACGGGATGGACAGACGGAAGTTTTGGAGACGTTTCGTGGAGGTAACCGTTTGCAAAGTACCTATGACATAGCACAATAGTGAATTGATTCAATGACGTTATTGCCACCAACGTTGTAAAATCGTCATACTCCTTTCCTTAGAGTTTGGGCAATTACATCCAAATTCGTATTGCAAGCTTTCCCAGCCGGATCGCATATGACAACCAGGGGCGCGGAAGGGCCAGGAGGGACTGACCAGGGAAAGCTTGGCAATGGCAGGCTAAGATTTCCCTTATGATGGTTGACTGAGCAGAAATAATCAAAAATAGCTGTCAGCCCGCCAACGTAGGACAACTTTTTCTGATGATAGTGGGGCACGAATGTTAATTGATCCGCGATGTCGCGCGGGGAGTACCCTAGCGGCTGCCGTGTGAAGTAGAGAGTAGGTGGCGCTACGCTTCAAGCTCAGAGTGACAGCGGTGGTGGTGTAATCCGAATATCAGTCCATACATCCATCTCGGCTTGTTTGAAATCGCCTGATGACAATTTTTACAGCCAAGCTACCTAGACCAATGCACCTCGCCTGCAGTACCTTTGCGCGGTTCTGTTAAATACAACACCACGCTCTGAACATGGATAGATGGAGGATGTTGCATGGCAGGTGTAATGCATCAGCGACGCATTGAAATGAGCACGATTTACCTTACCTTACCTTACCTTATGGTGATCGGGAATTGTAAAAGGCCACTAGGCCTGTAGGTCCCGGTCTCGTCAGGCTCCCGGTCCGGTAACCAAACAGTCTCAAATTATGGGAAGATTCAGTGTCGGACGTCGTACATGATGTCAGCCCAGTGCGTATCAAGCCTAGACTTGAACTGTTCAAGTGAGGTCGACGACACGACCGGGTGAAGAAGAGCGTTCCAGTCCTTGACAACCCGCGTGCTGAATGAGTTACGACGGACGAGAGTCCTAGCTCGAGGTTTTTTGAGCTTCCATTGGTGTCCTCTCGTCACCTCCGAGTTGTGTCTTGTCAGGAACTCCTCTTCCGATAGCGACATACCTCCGTGAAACAGCTGGCACACTGTTACCATGTCTCGCCTACGACGACGATAGTACAGCGAAGACAACTGAAGGAGTCTGAGCCTCTCAGTGTATCGCTGGCGCCTCATTTCATAGAGAAGCCGAGTAGCTCGTCGCTGAACCCGTTCCAGCCGTTTCTGGTCCAGTTTGCCGAACGGGCCCCAGATAACGTTGTCCATACTCTAAGTACAGACGTACTAATATCTTAAAAAGCAATGGCAACGTGCGAGCATCGATATTGGCAAAAGACCGCCTCACGACCGCCAGCATCTGGTTGGCCTTGGAGATCGCTTCCGCCGTCTGCACGTGCAACTGGAGCCGGTAATCCGCGAAGATCCCGAGGTCCTTCTCGGTGAACTCGACCGTGATTTCGGCGCCGCCCAAGAAGTACGTCAGCCTCGGGTTGCAGTTCCCCAAGTGCATTATTTTGCACTTTGCTGCACTAAAGGGGAGCAGCCACTCCTTTGACCACTTGGCTAGGGCGTCGAGGTCAGCCTGCAGAGGTGAGTTAGTTAGGGGCCTCGGGACACGACAGTAGACCTTGGTGTCATCCACAAACATTTTGACCACGCTTCGCACTTGTTCTGGCAGATCGTTCACGAAAATAACGAACAGCGTTGGTCCAAGTACAAACCCTTGCGAGATGCCGCTGACGACGTCGGTCCAGACCGACTTCGAGCCCTGGACCCGCACTCTCTGCATCCGGTGAGTAAGAAAAGCCCTGATCCAGCGTAGTAAATTACCTCTCACACCGTGAGCACGAAGCTTGGAGGGCAGACGGTTATGGGGAACAGAATCAAAGGCTTTGCTGAACTCTAGATACGCCACGTCCGCCGGCTCTCCATCCTCTACCGCGGCGCTCCAATCCTCCATGACCTCTAACAGCTGGGTGGTACAGGACCGCTTAGGGAGAAGCCCATGCTTGGCTGCATGAAGAAGTCCAGACTCCAGATTTTATCATCTTTTTCCACGGGACCTCATCATGCCAGTTTGTCTCAATATTGGGTATGTCTGGCTTTGACGTAGTCAAAACATCGACAAGTACTGAAATTCTGGCATCATTCCCACCACTACTTTGCTGGAAACTTCGAATCGGCGCACTAGAGACAAATAAACGGGTCGGTGGGAAATGGTCTGCGCTGTCCCATTGAAAGATCAGGTTGGGGGGCAGGCGGCGCGGTGGGTGGTGCGTGGCCCTGGCAGTCGAGCGGCCCGTTTTTGCAGCTTGAAGTAAGCAGATCATTAAAGCAAAGGTGCGTAGACAATCCTTCAATTTAATTTTCATGTTATTTTGCCGTTTCAGTCGCTTAATGGTCATTTTAAATCAATGATTTGTTGAAGTGATTCCAATGTTTGCCATACCAGCCTCCTCCGGTTAATCCAGCTGCCGTTAAGCATGTTTTAATACGAATTTCTCGTTTTCATAAACCTGACTCCAAGTGGCAAATTATCTGCAGGCTTGAGACTGCATGTCTGAATTGTGAGCATGGCAAGCTGTGCTTATTACCTGTAGGATTTCTCCGTGGTAAAAATCGTCAGGTATGTTTCATGACTAGGGTGGTACCTGGTGTGTTTTCAGAAGTGCAATGATTTATGCTTTGTCACTCTCAACTGAAAAATTAAAAGTTGTGCAGTGATGAGTTTGACTTGATTATACTTGGCTTGATATATTTTATTTTGTAATATTTGTGTGGTGCTTGGAAGAGCTTAGCTTAAGTGTTCAGCATAGCTACCAGAACAAGACAATTTCATTACTGATGCTCAGGTGAAAAAGTGGAATGGCTTTATGAGTAGTTATTATGACAAATGCTGCACCAATAATATAATATTTACCACCTTTGATCAATGCCCAAGTACCAAATAGTGGGACTGAAACTGAATGGTAATTGAGCTGGTGCTTTTGATATAAATGCATTTTGTTATCATTATCTGCTTGTCTTATATCTTATGTTGCACCTTATTATTATATATATATATATATATATGTATATATATATATATATATATAATTTTAAGAGAACATAAGCTGTGTATGCATCTGACTTGAATATTTCTACATTTGTTGAACAATCAGTTTGCTAGCAAGGTTGAGCTTTCACTATCAGCTTTTATCAAATGCCTTTAACCAAAACATCAATGTGCATAAACTATATGATATTTTTGTTGCAGCAAGGTTTGGTCAGCTAAACTTTGTGTTGGTTAAAAATGTATGGTTTGAACATCAGGTATTAAGGTGTGATGCACTTTTAGATAAATGCTGCAAGCATTTAGGCACCATGGTTGCGAAGGTAAACTGAGAACTTATGTGGTTCCCAGATACTCTTTGGATCCCAGGTGCTTTCCATGTAATCATACTCATTATCATAGGCATAGGGAAAAGGGTTCCAAGGGTGCCATGGCACCCTAAATTTCTGAGATCGCTTAGCATGAATCCTATTTCAATGCATGGAAATGATCACTTTACATTGGTATTGGTACCTCTACTTTCAGAGACATTCTCCATCTATGCTGATTACACATCTATGGTATGAATGTTTGGAGATAAATTTATCTGCCACAAGCTTATAATATATAAAATTTACTGATATATCTCAAACTGTATCAAACTATATCTCAAACATTTACAGACATTGCAATGATCCATACATTACCACAGGCTATAAACCATGAATACATACCATGACAAATTACACACTCACCCACTGGTTATCACTGCCCATTCTGGTGAAGTAGCTATTCATGACAGACTTGCTACCTTTCCATCAGCCATTAAATGCTTGGTGCTGTCACATCAAATTTTTAATTTTCTGATGGAAGAACTAACTCAGGAAAAAGGCCACATCATAGCTGCACAGCCTCAGTGATGGATTTCTTGGTGATAATCTGTCATAGTGGAAGCACCATTTTGTGTTTCCTACAGAAAGACCTCTCTTTTGTGTTGACACTGTTACATCACAATTATGAACAACATTTTTTAAAGATTTGGTCCAAACCCTTTGAATGGATGGATAGCTGGGATCAGATCTCACACTCTTGTGAGTGCTTGTTGTGTGAGCCCTGACCTCTACTACGCCATCGCGCAATTCCAGGCAGCAGCAGAATGAAGTGGTTAAATTTTAATGTGCAGAAATATTCAGCATGGTCTGTCACACCCTTTGACGTCACCTGACCTTAAGCGCGACTGCTGCCACCGGCTGCAGGCCATGACTGTCAAGGGCAAATAGCAAAAGCCTGAAGTGACTCAAACCCACCTGCAACGGGTCGGTGGATTGGAAGTCAGGTGCTGTAGCCCACTGAGCCATGGGGAGAGATTTAGTGTTAAAAGCAATTTGATAGCTTGCCAACCAGTGTTGGAAATTTGAAGAAAACAATTTCCTGGTAGCCGAGGACAAATTTTCTATAGCAGAGCACAAAATTAGCCAAGTGCTGTGGGTCATTACAGCTTTATTCAGGTTATCTTTGAGAGTTAATAGTACAATGGGTGGCACTCAACAAAAGCGCCACTTTTCATGTATAGCAATTCATGTAAAAGCACTTTAAATGAAAGAAAACATCAATATCAAACGTGGCATGCTGAAACAACACAGTCTCGTACTCTGTACTATGAAACACATGTGCATATACATTGGTTTGCAATTTATGAAAGGCTCCGTGCATACACCCTCCAAAACGGAGGGTAATTACTCATCAGGCTTACACACTCTCCAAAATTAAGGGTGGCTACACACGGGGCTTATACGCCCTCCAAAACGGAGGGTGGGTACGATGCGCACAGCCAGGCAGAAATGGTACACAAAAAATGCACATGAACATGCCACAGACGTCCACCTACTCATGCTCCACCACGATCATGCTACTCACGCTCCACCAGCTAACTGGTTTTAAAATAGCTAAACATTCATACCCTCCACCTTCCCACTCCTGGTCAACACACGAGGCCATGCACGTCCCATCCGAATAATAGAGACAGGCAGCACTCTTAACCGATTTACCCAGCCAGCGCAAGTATAATGCGTGACAGACCCGTGCAGGCCGGCCAAAAGGGATCGGAGTCAGTCACTCCGCCGACTCTGGTGGATAATGGAAGATATTTATGGATTTTGATGCGCTTTCACCGCTATCTTTGCGAGATATGATAATTTATGTTGCAAGTAATGGATGTTTTCGTCCTAATAAACCCCTCTCCTTAATTTGCTGGGCCAAAGTTATGGATTCTTGTAACTCTGGTGTCCTGGTGTTTTTGCCGGAGTGAGATGGCTGTCTCCGAACAGTTTTTTGACTATTTGTAGCAACGTTTTTCGACTTAAAAGGGTACTTTTGTAAAGCCTGAACTACCAGCTTAAATTTCACATCCTTAAGTGACAAATGTAACTTGGTTTAAATCCACAGCTGCGGTAGCATTTTTGTACTCCGGATACCAGGAAGTGGCCAAAAATCCAACCACATGATGGTTCTGGATGAGTACAAATAAGTCCTTCATAGTCGTGATGCCCATCTCTAGACAGCTTGCCTCCAAATGTTCACAAATCTGTTCAAGACATGAGCGCGAGCAGAATATTCATGCTCTTGACAAATCAGTCACGAGGAGGCGAATCATGTAAACCAATTGGAAAGTTTTGTTATGTTCAATCTCCAACCTGAGCTGGGAGGCGAGCGCAAGCCGCTGAATAGTTGGGATGTTTCCCACGCTCAATTGCGAGGGATTCTCTTATCTGCATTGCCATGACGTAGTGGTGGCGCGTGGGTGGGAGGCCGTCTGCGGTAGGTGATCGGGAGTGCGGTTTTCTATGATTGTTCCTTGCATCCTTGGCAATTAATGCGGTTCGTCGCCAATGGTAGGTTAAGTCATGTTCAAGTTTGAGTTGGTCTGCATAGGGCTTAGGAAGTGAAAACTTTGCTAATGTACAGACCGGTGCGATTCTGGTGCTCGTTTCTCATTTCCCGGTATTGTTCAAAGGCGATTCCATTCAAAATTCACATGCTTTATTTTTCACATTTCCATACGCAGTTTATCATATACCTAGGTGGCAACACAGGCTGCTTGCTATTGGGCATCTTAATCTGGTGGGTGCAAGAGTTGTGCTTTTGCAGATATCGGTACATGGCTCCTGATGGAGGCAGCAAGTCTCAAGATATTGCGCCTTGTGGTTTTATTTGTGTCCTGACACAAAGAGGTAAAATGAGTTTTTCCAAAAGCTGTTCTTGCTGCATCATGATAGAGTAGAAAATACTTCATTCTACCTAGTCACAATCCTGGAGTACAAAATCTCCCGGTATACATTACACCAGGAAACATCACATTTTCCAACACTGTACATCAACTATAGGTCCTCGTGCTTTGGCGATTCAGGTTTTTGTAACAGCTATGGTAGACTAGACAGGTAAGACAGTTAGAAGTTAAACAGTTAAGACTGCTATGGCAGGAGCATGGAAGCAGTGTCTGACCAGGGGAAGAGACTGTGCATGTCAGTCACCCGCTCCCTGTTCCAGTCTATGTCGGCCTGCTGACTTGGGTCCCAGCCATGGCAGAGGGCAGCAGCAACGTGCGTGAGGTGCTGCCACGCCAGGGCCTGCTGCACACGCAGGATGCACCGAGCATGGTGCTGTGCAAGCCAAAGCTGCTGCCGCTCAAGTCTGTCACGCTGGAGAAGATGGAGCAGTTGCAGAAGGAAGCTGAGCAGAAGTTGCGCGAGCAGGCGAGGCAATCATCAGCAGCCAGTGGCCAATAGCTGGCTCCTAGTCACGCCCGTTGGGGGCTGGTGAGGACGGTAGACTCGCGAGAGGCCAGCAGATTGTCACCACATTCCGTGAAGAGTATTTAGTTGATTATGCGTCAGGTGCGAATAAGCCCGAGTGCGGTGCATCTCTCGCTGGATTGAGGAACGCAGCCACGCTGCCGGAGCGTTGGGGAGCCTAAACGCTGTTCGGTGGCGCTCTCCGCGTCACGATGGGGGTGGGGCCTCTGGCCGTGGAGATCGCCGCCACGTTCTGTGTAGCGGCCGCCATCCTGTACCGCTACGGCGACTGGCGAAACCACCAGGTCTTCGTCACGGTGTCCGTGCTGATCGCCTGGTACTTCTCGCTGATCATCATCTTCGTCCTGCCGATGGATGTTTCGCGGGTAAGAAGAGCCGAATTGGTCTGCTTTGCAGACTTCCTCTTGCATTATGCGCAGTTCTTGATGAAATTGTTGTACATTAAAAAAAACTTATGTTTCCAATGTACTTAATAGCCACGCTAAAACTACGCAACATTTACATCACCTGCTTGCCTCTGACAACGTTTTACTTAACCTATTGTCGTATACTTTCCAGACGGCCTACAATCAGTGTTTGCGTGAGCACCAGGCGGCCCTGGCTACCACGACGACCCCGACCTCCGCGGTGATGCCCACTAACGGCACGCTGCTCTCTGAGAACGCCACGAGCGTCGCGACCACGGCCGCGCCGACCGTCGTGCCGACCACTGCGCCGACCGCCGCGCCGACGGTGGCGCCGCCCTGCGAGCTGCCGTGGAGTTACGTGTCGGCCGAGGTGATGCGCGACCTGTGGCGCATCGTCTACTGGACGTCGCAGGCGCTGACGTGGCTCATCATGCCGATCACGCAGTCGTACACGCAGGCCGGCGACTTCAACTTCAAGGGCAAGCTGCGCACGGCGCTCGTGGATAACGCCATCTACTACGGCTCGTACCTGGTGATCGCGGTCGTGCTGCTTATCTACATCAGCATGCAGCCCGGCGTCTCCGTGGACTGGTGAGTGGCGGCCTGTGGACTTAGGCGAGGACGTCCGCGGCCGGGACTGGGGCGTTACGCAGCCTTGTTGTCTTCTGGCGTCGATGCGGCGACAACTGCGCAGGCTGGTGTGATGAATGGCGTGGCAAATGCTGCTCGGTTGTCTGTTTTCAATGTTTTAGCAAAAGATCTTGCGCTCCTGTTGTCTTCTTGTCAATGTCGCTGGCTGTCTGGCCAGTCGCTAAAGTACTTGATAACCATGTGCGCATGTATTTTCAGGCAGTGGCAATGTCCAGGGCTGTTTTGTCCAGTGAAATCCACTGATATGTATTAAATATGTGGGTTTCATTAGAATTCCTATTCGTACTTAAGTATCGCGCGCCCGTAGCCATCGTTCTGCTCTGCCAGAAATGCACCGCGTGCGAAAGTCAATTGTCACATCGTTCTGGTTTGTCTTAAAATGAATTAAAATGGCCTAACAGTGTAACAATCCAACCAAACGTCCCGTCCAACTTAGCCAGTGTTCAGCGTGAATGCCTGGACGTGGTGCGTGTCGACAGGCCGCACCTCAAGCTGATCGCGTCGTCCGCCAGCAACACGTGGGGCCTGTTCCTGCTGGTGCTGCTGCTCGGCTTCTCGCTGGTGGAGGTGCCTCGGGCGCTCTGGCACGCCGCCCAGCGCGGCTGGAGCCTGCGCCACGGCTACTTCAGGGCGGCCAAGCTGAGCGCCGAGCGCTCGGAGGCCGAGGAGGCGCTCGATGACGTGCTGGACGTGAGCAGCTCCCCGGGGAGGGCTCTCGCGCCGACGGTGTTGTGATAGGGGGGGGGGGGGGGGGGGGGGGGGGGTAGCGAAGCAATGGGCTCTCAAACGGGTCGCTTCCTCACCCAGCTGAAGTTTGGGCATATACCGCTAGTTGATATTGAGTTTGTTATAAGAGTAAAATTATATCAATTTAGAATGCATGTTTTTGTTTGTGATACGTGGGAATGTGTTAGATCGAGTTATATCCCAAGTGCTTTACAACACAATTTTGTAAGGAGTCCATGAGCACTTGTTCCATGACTCATGTCTGACTTATACACATTATATGTGCGCTGCACTGAGCAACCTTAAAGGTATTGAGTCAAGTGTTTCAGCTTGTACTGGCAATGAGAAATGTCCTATGTATTGTTGTCAGTTGTTAGGCGTTCTGTGCCCCCAGCTATGTCGGGGTCCGGGCTGCCTGAGTGATCTGACTAAATCGGCCCCGTTCCTTGCGCTCACAGCACTGCGGTCCAGGCCGACTTTGTCTCCTCCTTTCCTGCCCCACGACATTGCCAATCCTTCTTCGCACCTGTAACCGCAGTCGTTCGGTGGCCGGCAGTCGCTGCAGCTGGCCGCTGAAGCTATCAGCGCCGCCCACCCGCTGCGGCCGTGCGTGGACACGGTGCTGTCCAAGGTGCCGGCGCCGCTGCAGGAGCGCATGCGGCGACGGCAGCGGGCCGGCGACGCGGCGCCCGTGCCCACGCAGAAGTCGCTGGTGGCGCTGCACCGGCAGGTGATCCGCGCCCTCCAGCAGCACCATCGCACAGAGGCGCAGTGGGGCCTGCTCGTGGCAGAGGTGAGGCTCCAGCAGCACCACCGCACGGCGGCGCAGTGGCGCCCGCTCGTGGCAGAGGTGAGGCTCCAGCAGCACCACCGCACAGAGGCGTAGTGGGGCCTGCTCGTGGCAGAGGTGAGACTCCAGCAGCACCATCGCACGGAGGCACAGTGGGGACCGCTCGTGGCAGAGGTGAGACTCCAGCATCACCATCGCACAGAGGCGCAGCGGGGCCTGCTCGTGGCAGAGGTGAGACTCCAGCAGCACCATCGCACAGAGGCGCAGTGGGGACCGCTCGTGGCAGAGGTGAGGCTCCAGCAGCACCACCGCACGGAGGCGTAGTTGGGGCCTGCTCGTGGCAGAGGTGAGGCCGGGCCGCACGCATTACGGCCCTATGGCCACGCTGTTAAGGAGGGGAAGTCGAACAGCAGCAAAGGAGTAGGGAAGCATAGTGCGAATCAGCCGACTCCCAACGCTGCAGTGGAACGCTAATCAGGTGTGCGGGAGCATTGGCTCTGTTGACCTTAATCAAATGAAGGCGGACGACTCCATTTAAGCCCACTGCGCTGGACCAGTTGGTGTGTACTCGGGTGGCCAGGACCGCGGGCCGACCGCCGCCCTCGCCGCCAGGTGATAGAGCTGGAGGACGTGGCGGAGAACCAGCGCCACCGGGACGGCTACTTCAAGCCGAGCCTGCCGCGGCCGCCCAGCTGGACCTCTGTGCTCGTGGGACCCCGGCTCGGTGAGTCCCGCCTGTGCTCGAGGGGCCCCGGCCCAGGGAGTCCCGTCTGTGCTCGAGGGACCCCGGCTCGGTGAGTCCCCCCCCCCCCCCCCTGTGCTCGAGAGACCCCGGCCCGGGGAGTCCCGCCTGTGCTCGAGGGACCCCAGCTCGGGGAGTTCCGTCTCTGCCAGCTAACTGACGCTGACGCTCCAGCTGGTGGGAGGGGGGGGGGGGAGGGGTATCAGTACGGGCGCCTTGGTGCTGCTGTCCCGCTCGGTGTGATTGTGGTCTTTGAAGGGAGGGGTGGGGGAGATCAATATATACACAAGCGATTGAGCGAGATACATACTCTGATGCATGTATGCATATATACATATATATATATATATATATATATATATATATATATATATATATATATATATATAGCTATATCTATAGGTATGTATCTTATTAGTGAGCGAGATATATGCAAAACGTCAGTAAGCTGGTACATCGATGTTCTCCCTAAAATGGTTGCCGAATGGGTCTTGTGACCCTCTGTGGGCCGTGCTAGTACGAAGTACTCCCAGCCCGATCCGGCGATGTGCGCTGGAGTCGCGCCATCCTGTAGGCTGCGGCGATCAGCCGCTGCCGTTGCCGCCGCGAGCAGTCTCCCCGCCAGCGTGCCCCACAGAGAGAGCACGCCCCTGACGGCGGCTCGCTCCGACGCCAGAGTGGTACTGGAGGTGTCGTCTGCGCGGCTACGCCCTGCGCTGCCTGGCCGTCGTGTGCGGCCTCACCTCGGCCATGGTGGTCTGGTCGGAGCTCACTTTCTTCAACAAGAGTCCCACGCTCTCGCTGTTCGCCGTGTTCATCAACGCGGCCAAGGCCAATTACGACTACTTCGCCATCGAGGTGAGTTGGGGGGAGAGCTGGGAGGCCGGCGGGGCGCCGCTGCCGCCGCCTGACTCGGGTTTTGTGTGTTGCGGGCTCCATAAAATGATGCTGATGTTGTGAAGCCTGGCGTTGTACATAGGTGTCAGACGCTCATATGCCTGGCTTTTCTATGTGAAGCCGTGTTCTGATTTTGCCGTGGCGGGCATGGAGGTCGAGGAATATGAGAAGTGTCCAGCCTGGTAAGTACGCACGAAAAAAATATGGCTGTTGTATTTTTGGTGATGTGCTCGGGCGGTGACTTATTCTGGTGTTCTGCAGGCGGTATCGTGCCTAACGATAGCGTACCTCTGCGTGTGCACCTACTACACCATCTTCAAGATCCGAGTGCTGAACTTCTATTACCTCGCGCCCAACCACCAGACGGACCAGCACAGTCTCATCTTCTCGGGAATGTGAGCAACTAGGAGCACTGTTTTCCGTGTTGTGCCGTCTAGTCACCTTGGACCCAGGGAATGAGGAAGCTAAGTAAATGTTGGTGAGCAGGCATCCTAAACAATTTTGCAGTGGTCGCCAAGTAGATTTGCTCAAATCAGTTAAACCGCTATGCGCACTGCACCGGAAAGGAGTGAAGCCTCCCTGGACGCGCGGCTCAACCGCGAATGGCACGCCTGTGTTGCGCTGGCGTGATACATGCGTAACCGGTCGCCCTCCCGAAGGCTGCTGTGTCGGCTCACACCGCCGCTCTGCCTGAACTTCCTGGGCATGATACACATGGACAGCCACATCATCGAGGACAGGGTCGACGAGACGGCCTATACACAGGTGTGGCGCGGGTGGGCGGCAACGGGCTGCTGCCTCGCGCCTGGGTACGGCGCGGAGCAGCTCGGTGGTGTGTTGTGGTGACTTACTTCATTGGGCGTGGCACTGATGTCCTTGGCGCGGTCTGTCAGGTACACTCATTACTGATTGGATTGTGGGTTATTTTAGAGGCTTGAGCTCTTTGGCAGTAGCAGGTCTCGCGTGCGTAATTCTGAGGATATTTTGCATCCGTGCTGCACACGCATCGTGTTCGATGACGTGCCAGCAAGCATTTGCTCATGTGTATGCTACCAGTGATCGTGTCAGCTGGCCGCCCGGCCGATGTCACCTGACCCGTCACAGCGGCATCGCCTAACACCCCCTCCCCCCAATCTCCAACATTCCAGATCATGGGTCACATGGACGTGCTGTCCATTCTCTCGGACGGCTTCAACATCTACTTCCCGATGTGCGTGGTGGCGTTCTGCCTGGCCACGTGGCTCTCGCTGGGCGCGCGGCTGCTCAGCTTCCTCGGCTTCCAGCAGTTCATCGGCCAGGACGAGATCACCACCGACCTGGTGGAGGAGGGCCGCGAGCTGGTGCGGCGCGAGCACCGGCGCTGCCAGCGCCAGGGCCGTGCCGGCGACGAGCGCGCGCCGGCCGCCGCCGCCGGCAGGGCCGCCGGATGGGGCAGCGAGGCGTACCGCGCTGCCAAACTGCGCGCAGAGGAGCGGCGTGAGTGCGGCGAGGGATGTCCGAGGGAGGGAGGGAGGGGATGGAGTGATCTGTCCTTGTCTGTTGTCTAGGCAGGGTTTAGCCAAGCGTGCTTGATGTTATAGTGTGTATAACCGCAACTACATGACTTATTAGTGCCGTTTCTACACATGTTGTAATCACGGTATGTTGGGTCTGTTCTGAATTCATTGAACGTGAGTTCAGTTTGCCGCAGCTGCCTGTTGCCTTCTGTCCGCTGCCTTCCCGCCGCTTGTTGGAGGCCCGTCAGTCCGTCGCGCGGCCGCCGGGTCGGCCGCTGACCCCTCGCGCCGCGCCGCTGACCGCGCTTCTCCTCCGTGCAGTGCGCGGCCTGCTGCCCCGCTCCGAGTCGGCCGAGTCGGCGCGGCTGGAGCTGCTCGGCTCGCCGGACCCGCCGTTCCCAGGGCGGCGGCCGGCCGGCCCAAGAGTGGCGCGACCCGGCCGACGACGGCGACGTCGGTCAGGTGGGCGACGACAGCTTCAGCTTCAGCCGCGCCGGCGTCGGCGGTCGGCCCGGCCGCGGCGGCATCTTCGACGACGTCTGAGCCGGGACTGAGGCGCGTGACGGGGACCGCGGCCGCCTCCGACCTGGCTGTGCGATCCAGGCCGGCTGGTCGGGCGGTCAGTCGGTCGCCAGTGAGCGAGGGTCGGAATTCAGTCCGAAGGCGCGGGCGCAGGCAGCTCGTGTGGGCTGGTCGGCTGGAGCGCGGCGCCGTGACTGGGTGGATTCCGCTTGCGTTGTGATCTGGCTTTCATTCTGTGACGCAGCTCCAAGGGATGTGATTTCGGTGGGCGGCATCGCGTTACATTGCAAAGGCGGGTTTTATGGCGTGTAATTTGCGCTGCGTACTCCGACCGTGGCGTTGGGTGGATAATTGATTGTATCTGTTTGCTTTGACGGGGCATCGCCGGCTTATGGATTCCGTGGTGATGACGCCGTGTGACATTGCTCGAAGTGTCGACTTTAAGGCTGGCTACCTGCGTGCTATACTCGGCAGTTTAAGGCAGCGTGGCGTCCGGCCAGTGATGTATTTATTGTGTGCACGTATCCGAAGTATCTATGTTCGTCGCGCTAGGGAGCTTCGCTGTACTGTCACGGGGCAGACGTGTTGGCTGCTGCACTTCCCTCCCCAGACAAGGCCCCTCAGACCGATGACCGGACCACCTCTGGTCATCGCACGGGGTTTCCCCTCCACTTCAGCTGTTGTTCTCTGTCACCGCCGGTGCAATGGTAGCTGAGGCCTGACTCGTGCGGCGAGCGCGCCCCTGGACGCGGCGGCGGCAGGCTGCTTTGGTTGGGGATGAGCGTCGGCCGATGGCCCTGATCTCGGTGTTGCCTACAGTGACTGAACAATTCCAATACACGTATCCACCAGGCTACCTGTGAGTTTGATGAGCAAATAGCCCTGTGAGGAGTACTTACATGCAGCTGTAGTCGGAGGAAGCCCGATGTGGGCTTGTGCTATAGATGGCACGACATTTGTATAATGCTCTCAGCCTGTCACGCGGGTATGCAGGGGTGTTTTTGCATGCACATGATACCCGACCGCGTTAAGATGCAGCAATCTGAAAAGCTGCATGCTGCTCGTGCTGAGGTCATCCCCTAATGGCCGCACCACTCCCCCTCATTATTTCATACTGCGCTGCGGCCTCACGTCTGTGAAGTTGTCTGTCGTGATCCTGGCCGCGCGGGCAACAGGCCGTCACCTGAACCACAGACGATACTTGGGACCGCGTCCATGACGGATGAAGCCGCTTATGTGCCTATCTCAGAGCTGCGTTATCCCTGACGAAGTCGGCTGCTCGGGCCCGGACCGCCGGCTGTCGCCAGCCTTGGTCGCAAGGACTATCAAGGGCTTATCACAGAGCCGCGTTATCCCTGTCAAAGTCGGCTGCTCGGGCCCGGACCGCCGGCTGTCGCCAGCCTTGATCGCAAGGACTCTTCTCGGTGTCCACTTGCCGCGTACGTCTGCGCCGCCCGCACGGTGATGGTGATCTCAGTCCAGTGACCTCAGTGACCCTTGTGACCTCATTGACCCCAGTGACCTCGGTCCTTGCGTTCGGCGCCGGTCAGATGGCCCGGCGCGCACTCGGACTGCTCGGGGCATTATCGTAGAGCAGCTCCCTCTACTGGCGACGGCAGAGGGCGGCGGCCCTCGCGGCGTCTCGCTTTCATGTGGTGTCGACTCGACATGCTGTCCTGGTGACATGACCCGGCTTGGTAACGGGTGCGACACTGCCCGCGTCCCTTGTCTGGAAGAGGCAGAACACCCCACTTCTGGTGTCTCAAAGATACCCGCTTGCTTTAGTTGACGAATTTCTCTCACTGCAAGCGACGGTCCCGTCTTTGTTTCGCACCTTTAGCTTAATACAGCGACTGTTCCACATAGGAAAATATTAAAGCAAGCATCAGATACAATGAACTAAGCTCATTTATAATTATTGATACGCTTTTGAATGGAAAAGTCTGCTCTAGACAACACAATTTCTCTATTTAGTAAATATTCTCCCCAATACGCAACTTTTTTACTGGGTCATGGAACGTTTGCATGCCAGCACTCACTTGTAGTTCTTCAATCCCCCGGGAGGTGGCCCGTGGCGGTGCTGGCTGTGTACTGAACCAAGCATCGTTAGGTGCTCGTGTTGTGTCCTTTCTCGTCATGCTTTTGCGTATTGATCGGTGGGCTTAAGATGCTTACTTGTATTCACGCACTCGGTTCTATCGCTCGCTATATATCGCTCTATCGCTATCGGTTACTCGATAACAAGCCTTGCGCAGTCTTGTCCGGAGCAGGCTGCGTGCGTCAGCCACGAGTGGGCCGAGAGGCCCCCTGAAGGGGACCCTGACCGGGGCCCGGCGCATACACTGCAGAGGGTTCCCTGCACGAGCTAAAGCTCGGCCGTTGGCCACCCAGGCGCATGTAGACCTGCTCCACTGTCATCCATTTTCCTTCATTCTATAGCCCTGAAATGATCATTGCTGGCCGAAAGGGCCCTAAACCAAATAACCGATCGTGTCGAAATCTTGCATAGCTTGCACAACACTGGTTGGGAGCCAGTTGACGGCCGTTATATCTAGAAATCGTGCGCACGAATGCCATACGCGAACGGCTCGACAATACATTTTTCCTGACCTTGAACGCCGCGTGGCCAGTGGAATGGCAGGATTCCAATGACGTCATGGTGAAGTAATGGATGCCTGGGTAAAGTTGGAAAAAGTTTGCGCATCTTCGCGGGCGTGCAGCTCAGAAACTGAAGGATGTAGATCCCAAGAAGGGCAGGGCTGTGAACTGCGCCAAATGATCCTGAAAATGGCCATTTCAGTTCAAAACTTCATACAAATGTGGAACACTTTAAAAAAAGGGCCAAATGGACGTTATCTCTTTGGGTCTTTACGCTTAACACAACGTAACCAGGGGAAGGAGAGGGGGAACGCCCAACGTAACTAGAGCGTGACCAGAGCGGGAGGGGGCGAAAATGACCAACACTGCGTACCGTAACATACAGACGGTCCTTTCCAGTGCCCTCAGAGCGATCTGGAGACACCCGGCGCTTCCCAGGGTCATCACCACCACCGTGCGGCACACGGCCATCAGCTCACACAGACCCACACAGATATTGACTCACACGTCCACAGAGATCCTCACCGCCCAGATCCCGAGCTTGTCATCTGCGCACATCGAGCACATCGTCTACGTGGATGTTCTGAGCAGTTGGTATGCATGTCCCCATTTCCAAGTCATGTCCCCCCCGCCGAGTCTAAGATATAGGACGGCAACATTCCCTGGTATCAAAGCTCAGAGGGCAGTCCGCGTGGAGCGCGCAGGCAGAATCTCGAGGTCAGTATCACTGAGCCACGACAGGAGAGCTGCCTGTTGAACCTGTTGCCTGTTGAGATACGATCGAAGCCAAGAACTCTTTTTAAGAAGCAATTGTCAGTGCATGCTAGAAATGGAGCGCCCTCAAAGTCACTGGTGGACTTTCGGGTTTGGTCGTGAGTCATGTCATTCCGTCATATTGGGAGACATACAGGACTTGTGAAACACCTGCTGGTTTGCTCGCCATCCTCTGATAGTCTAGGACCAGATTACACTCTGGCATACGGAACTGCTGTACTTTTAGGCATACTCCGATGGCCTGGGGTTTAGGGGCACAGTGTGTTGTCACAAGTCCCCGTGAGCACTAATTCGGCCCCAGACCGGTGGCGCCACGTGTAATAACCCAACACGCGCATTTGCTGCTTGGTCAGTGCTGTGAAACACCAAAGCTGTTGTTGTCGGCTTTAAACATCTTTGTTGCAGCGCTGTCACAGTGCAGCAAACACAGTAAGGTCGCTCTCGGCGTTTTATGTCCGTGCAGAATAACGCCCTAGGTTACCGCCTTCAATCTGCCTTGTCAGCACTTGCACTGCAGTCAAGTGCGGTAGTGGCTGCTCAGCCGTGCTACGCAAGTTTCTTCGCCACTGCATTCCCGCGATTATGGCAGGGAAGCATCTGCCATCCGCGTTCCTGCCGCTGGGATTGTGGCGAGCACTGGCTGCGGGTCGCGTCTTTTATCCTTACTGAGGGACAGTGATCAAGATGAGCCTGGATCTGCCGCCAGCACATCCGCAAGCTTTGGACGGGTGGTGTTAGCATGCACACGATCCACGTGAATTTTGTCGGCACCAGGTGCGCTTTTGGCAGGTCTGCCGGCTAGCGTATCTATTTAAGTGAGATTTGTACCAGGTTATTCGTCCTCTGCTACTGGCGTTCTCTCTATGACGTCATTGGGGCCTGGTTTGTCAGCGCGACATTTAGCGTTATCCTGGCATGTTGACTAACGGATCGTCCAGACTGCGGCAGCTGCCGCTAGCGGTCGACCCCATGATGACACAGTCTCCATTATGCGCATGGCACACTAGTGTTACCGACCTGAGCACGGAGGCCCTGTCATCTGGCGCCGACCGGTGCATGCAGCAGGCCTTCGAGGTTCGTGCTTCTCAGAAGCGCGCAAGTGCGCCGAGAAAAGTTTCCCGTGCGTCTGCAACAGACGTCGTTGAAGATGCCTTAGTGTTGCGTAAATGCCGCAAACGATCACTTTTGGTCAGCAAAGTAGGTACTGACGTCGTTCGCGTGCAAAATGCGCCGGTACGCCTACAGTTTGGCGATATGATAGCATTTGAAGACGCGTGGAAATGTTCAGTGCATGCGTGTTGATGCTGCAAGTGATGCTTGGAATATTCTAGATGCTCCACAATTACCTTTCATGTCAGATCCAAATGAGATTGGATCAGCTGGATACACGCCATTCAACCAAGTGAAGAATGGTGCCAACCAAAACGCATCACATTCATATTGTCTGTCATTATTTGTTTAAATTGGATTGTTCTTAACTATTTCCATTAAATGTAAATTCAATTTATCCAGGTGATATAAATTTGCTTTAGTGGCATACGGATGAACAGAATAATCACAATCGGACATAGTTCCTTTCTTGATTGATAGTCTGCACTAATTTTGCTATTGCCGGGTAAGACTGCTGTCTTCCCATGCGATATAAGTCACGTAGAGCTGCATTGTTTTAGATTTGCAAGTAAGCTTGATGACATGTGACGTTTCTGTGAAGCACAGGTGTGCCGATGGCTGCGCTACTTTGAAGTTCAACCCATCAAAACCGGTTGGACCTGACCGAAACATTGCTGCTCTGGGATCAGGCTTACATTTGAAAGTTGTATGCCTCTTGAGGACGCGCATCAGGATGCCAAAGCCATTGAGGCGTGAGGGTGGAAACACTTTTTCGTTACGTGTCCTGTCCTATTACTTAATATAAGAAAAAAGACCCCTGTTCCAGGTTTTTCGGACATATGAGATCAAAACTCTTTTCAAGAGCTCTTTCAACCCTCAGTACACCAGGAGGTATCAAGCCACTGCTTAAGCGACGTTATAATGGCTATATAAGCTGTGGTTATATAGAGGTTGGCAGTACTCAACGTTTCAAGCTGCAGACCTATGACCACGAGTGGAACTCGCGATCATCAGCCCAGCTTAAAACGTCGAGTACTGTCAAAACTCGCGCTATAGCGTCCTTTAACCAGTACCTCCTGGTATATCTAAGCATAATAACCCGACTCCAATCCCATTCATGAATCACCAGTTGTCGATCGTTGGTGTGTTGCCCGTCACGTTGGTTTAGAATCCGCTGCTTCAAGACGGTAAGAGGCGTTCAGCTTAATTTTTCACCCCGTTTCTGTTTTCGTTTTTGTGCTTCGCAGACTTATAATGTATTTAGTTTTGGAGGTGTGCATCGCACGTGAATTGCTCCAGACACGAATCATCGTTTTTTAGTGTTCGCCTTCTGCCGACAGGCTGCGTACGTGTGCTTTAGAGATAATTTCGAGCGATGGCTAACATTGCTGAGCTAGGGTGACCAGGTGGCCCTTTAAAACAGCATTCTCGCTGGGCGAAGGCGTAAAATTCACTTGTTTTATATTTCATGGAGCCAAAGTGCTTCCTCGTCAGCACATATACTACGCACCTAGGTTGTGTGTGCACGAGTTATGCACCATTACTCGAGCGCCTGCCGCGACAAGAGATGGCTGCCGTGCTGAATGTATTCCATGGCGCCAGGTCGATAAAAGGCTAGAGCTGAGGCTTATTTAGGTGTGGTGTCTCCGTCATGACGTTTTTTGATTACTGATAATGCAAGCGTGTGTTGCGCTGCGCTTACCTCATGTGAAACAGCAAACATTCCTGCCTGTCTTGCAAACTGTCATATTACAACAATGGCAGAACAGCTGCAGAACTTTATTCGTGAACACAGCACGCGCCCTCGCTGGTGTGCAGAAGGTCACTGCCACTCCATCCCAACACTTGGTCTACAAGTTTTGAGCCATGCTGATAGTTATGTCGAAGGATGTACGACCACTGCAGCTGAATCAGATACAGTACTGAAATCCACCACGAAGCATAGCAGTGCTATTCGACTACGAATCGCATAACAAGATAAGCAGTTTGTCGTCTTGCCGTGATGCCCTTTTGCCCAGGGGAGGGAAGCGGAAGGACTGACACCCGGCTTTATATTATGTGCTGTTTGAAGAGCGTGATGTTAAATAATTTGTTTTTCTGTTGCATAGCCTTCGGCACCAGCGAACTGTTTCTGATCGCCAAACGAGAAACCAGCTGCCGAAGAAAATGACACGGAAGCTAGTTGATGTCACGCACACAATAATACAGCTATAAATTCGTAAATGGACGGTCTGCGCCAGCTCGGACAGCTCAAGGCCAACAGTGATGGGATTTCGTTGGCCTGCTTTCATCCAATAATGGTGAGTGTGAACAAGCTGATGACACCCACCGTCTACGGAACTTACGTGGCGACGAATTAAACATTTATCTCGGAGAAAGTGTTATGGACGTGACAACAAACATCGGTTAGCATAAGCAGGTGTATGCAGAAGGTTTGGCAAGATGCACTGAATACTGAAGATCTTACGTCTGCAGTGTTAACTGAGAACTGATGCACTTATGTCCGGCCATGGCCATCCTTGCCAGTCCAGGCAGCACCAACTAGACGACATTCGACAACTAAAGTGATTTTGAATGCGCAGGGCAGTAACGTGAGCTGGGTCAGTATTACGTTTTCATGAAGCTAGACAACGTTTGCAAAGTGACTCTCACCATGCAACGGGCACAAACAAAAAAGGATCTGCCATCACGTGACAGTCGATCTACCTCCCATTTTTCATCTCTATGCGAAAGGGTTGAATCATTATTTAAATAAATTTATATTATATGAAGGCATAATGAAAACATTATCAAGAGAGGAGACGAACCGGCAGAGTGTATTAATGCTCAGAACCAGTTGCAAGCCAATTTGCGCACAGTGCAAGCGTCCTTTCCAGTTACGCTGAACCTTGAAATGGTCGGGCTAGGGATCCGGCGACCTTGTTTGTGATAATTTTTACTTTTGCAGGGAAGCTCACATAATTCTACCAGCGTTATAACGCAGTTATCACAATGACCTTCAGGTGGGGCCAATGATTTAGGCCTGAAGTCATGTGCCCGGGTGAGCGGGCGGACAAGAGCTAAATGGAGGGCTCATGTATTTTCCGACGAGCCATTTTCGCTGAACCAGGACACGTAAAGATATCATTTGAACTCCCCATGGCAGCAAGGCCAAACCCAACCGCATGGAGTGCTTCCCAGAGCAGAACTGCATCATGCTTCTCGTGAATCCTACTGACCACGAACTACGCGCTGCGGATCAGCCTCCAGCAAAATCTGTCTTAGCTTTGTCTTGGGAAGCGCACCGGTTATTTAAAAGCCCTCAACCTCGTAACAGGTTTTAAAATTTGCAAAATCGGTGTACGTCGTAAGTTGCTGCATTGTATGCAGTCAGACCGATCTGATAAAATGTTTATTCCATTATCTATACCTGTATTAGTGTGCACGGTGTGTTGAGCACGACAGAGCTCGGGATTTGCAAACGTGCTAGCCGTTCGTCTGGTGTCTGATGCCTCAAGAGCATATGGCAGAGACTTCTCGTATTTCAAGGCGATAGTTTTATTAGAAAACAACTTGCGTCCACATCCGATGAGTAACAACTATATACAATAACAATAACAATGCCAATACAGCTTGCACGCTGGCGTTCTCCCCCGCCGGCGGCGCCTCGCCGCGCCGTCGCCGCAGCGGACGCCCCCGCGGCCGGGGCCGTACAGGTCGAGCGCTGAGATCACGCGCCGGCCCCTCGGTCAGGCCGGGTCAGGTCAGTTACCCGCTCCCCGTCCCTCAGCGGGGGTCGGGCTCGACCTGGTCGCGCGGCGGCGGCAGATATTTGTCTGAGGTGCTGGTGCTGGACGTCGACGACATGGACGACGAGCTGGAGTAGCTGGTGCGCACCGAGTAGGTGTGCGGCCGGCGACTGGGCGTGGGTAGCGTCAGGCGCACGCGCGGCACCTCGAGCCGGTAGCCGGTGTGGCCGTTGCTGAGCGGCGGGCGGCGCGCGTCGGCGTCGCGGCTCTTGTAAGCCTCCGCGTAGGGTGCGTACGGCGAGTAGGGGCCGGCCAGCTCGGGGATGGGCGGCGCACTCCGGCCGCTGTTACTGACGAACCCGATGCCGAACAAGCCCGGCGGCAGCTCGCCGTCGCCCAGGAAGTCGGGCGGCGGGAACTTGGGTTCGCGGTACGGCGCCTGGTAGTCGTCGATCGGCTTCGTGTCGACGAAGCCGTCGGCGAAGCGGCCGCCGCGGAGCACGAGAAGGTTGTCGTCGAGCAGCCAGACGTGGTGAGGGTCGAGCCCATCGAGGTTGTCGTAGTTGTCGATGCTGTTCGGCTCGGGCTCGGCGTCGGCCGGCGTGTCTCGGTAGCCGTTGTTGAAGAGGATGTCCTGGATGCTGTTGCCGACCGGCGCCAGCGTCACCAGCTTCTTCTTCCGCGTCGGCCTCGGCGTGGTCGTCGTCAGCGCCACGCTGTTGAGCCCCACGGCCTCGGAGCCGGCGATTCGCCGCGCCTGCCGCTCTCCGCCGTCATCGGCGGCGCCGTCTTCCGCCTTGTCGGGGAACCGCCAGCTGTCGCCGCCGTCGTCGCTGGCCGCGTCCGGTAAGCGCCAGCCGCCGTCGGGCGGACTCGGAGCCGCCGCCGCCACCGCCAGCAGCGCCAGCGCGCACGTCAGCCGCCTCGGCGTCATCTGAAACGGCGGGGTCGGTCAGGCCGGCGCGTGGGAGCCGCCGGACTCCACCCGTCCCTGGCCGGCCTCGGCTGACCTCGCCCTCAATCGCGCGAGGAGCGCCCGACCCGTGGACGGCGCGGCGCACACCGCGGCCGGAGACGCACTGCCGGCGCCCCTGCACGGCGCCACCTGTGGCGGGGTGCAGGGCGGCCGGCGCCCCGGAGAAAGGACAGCGCGGAGGCCTTGCACCTTGATACGGCTCCTCTCGGTGCCGCGCCGCACGCGAGATGCGGTCAGTCGCGCCGCCGCCGGCCCGGAGGTCGTGGCGACAGATATGCCACGGCAGTGTCCGTGGTCACGCCAATGCCGCCCGTCCCCCTCCGCTGACCCGGAGGCAGAGCACCGCATGTCGCCTCCACCGAGACCCGCTCCTCAATCCGCGCCGCGGTGGTTCATCACTTTGCCATAGAAATAGGCACTCGGCATTGCCAATCGCCAATATGTGGCGCCTTAGTGAGGTCGGCTGAGAAAGCATGCTGGACTGATCGGAGCTGAGTTCAAGCGTTGCTCATGGCTGCGAGCATCGGCGAAGCAAAGGACACCAGACCGGTGATTGTCTGCACGGCGCGACGGTGACGCGAGCCCGGACACAGGACCATGGTCTGACCGCCGCACACCACCGGCATCTCCGCTAATCCCCTGGTCCTTGAGACGTCAACGAGCTCGCGTCTTTGTGGCTGCGGCCGGCCACGACCCCTCACGACGCGGCATTGTGCGGCGGCTGAGCGGCACCGGCCGAGTAGCCGGTTTGGTAGCTCCTCCTCAGGGGGGGGGGGGGAGGGCATGTCCCGACAAGGTCGACACGCCACTGGCGGCGACCTCACGAGACGGCCGTGACGTCCGCCCCGTCCCGGGGTCCGGCACACGCGACCCTGCCGACCCCGAGCCGGCGCGATGCCAGACCGGGCGCGGCGGCGACGGCGATCCGACAACGCGCCGCTTGTGATCACGCTCGTGAAAGTGGTCCCGGCGGCGAACTCGGCCGTGTCCGGCGGGATGGCTGAGGGCACAGTGCGTCCTCGCCGGCCGGAGCCTTGGCGGCGAGAGTCCAGACACGGCCGTTGGGACTGCGCAAGGACGCCAGTTCGATCCGCCTGATTCGGCCGGGGCGCTCACGCGAGACCCGCCCGCGTCGCCCACACGCGTGAACAAATATAGCCCAGACACCGTGACTGAGAGATCATCTTCCATCTGTGAGGCATTGCCTGTTTGGCACAGCGTTGTTGTCACTGCTCGGGCCGAAGTCATCAAAGGCGAAGGCGCCCAAGAGTGAAGGCGCGCATGCACGCTGCACAAGCGCACCTGGCAGGATTTCAACACTGCAGACGGCAATCAACACTCTGGCCTAGATCAAAAGCCTCGGTAGGGTAAATGCCACGAAGCTGCGGTGCGAGCCGTCCCGGGCGCCATCTCACCTCTGCTCGAGGAAGCAGTCCGAGTATCCCTGCACTGGGCGTCGCTCCTCGACCTTCGGTGCGGAGCCTGCACAGAGACGCGGACCGGCTCGGCGGGCGGCACGCTGCCAGCGGGGCTACTAGCGGCCGCGACCGGCCGCCGCCACAGATATACAGCGCAGTCCACCTGCCACGCCAAGGCCGCGCCACCGGCCGGAAAGTCCGCGCGCCGCCGCCGGCCCGTCCGTCCGGCCGCCGCCTCTGCCCCCCGACGAACGGACATCATTCCAGCCTTCCTGCACGGTTTTCCTCCGTCGGCGCTACGGTCAATAATGCGCTTGGGTGTCGTCAGCTAGTGTAGCAAACAGATGCTGGATGCTCTTCGCGCGTTACGCCACGTGGGTGGGTGCGCCGTGGTATGTGAGTTGCATCAAGATAATGTGATATCCGGTTGTGAACCTGCTCTTATCAGAGTCGGCCTTAAATAGAGCCGGGCCGAAGTGTCAAGATCGACCAGCAGACGC
Source organism: Pollicipes pollicipes (assembly GCF_011947565.3). Classification (NCBI taxonomy): domain Eukaryota; kingdom Metazoa; phylum Arthropoda; class Thecostraca; order Pollicipedomorpha; family Pollicipedidae; genus Pollicipes; species Pollicipes pollicipes. Next base: position 40,694,497 of record NW_023596921.1, on the reverse strand, counting down.
AAGTTTGCCGTTCAAAAGAGGTTGTTTGGCCTGCTGGTCAAGTCAGTGGAAGGGCTGAGCCGCATATGTCAACTTACGTAAGCTTTCTTGTCCAGACGTACACCAGAGACTTACATAACTGCCTCACACATGACACAAGATTGTTTGTCAGTGCAGTGGTCGGCCACCGTCGGGCCGGTCATCCTCCAATCACGCAGAGAGGCTGTTTGACGAGGTAAGTTTGTGCTTTGTTTGGTCGATCTTCACGCCGGACGGCTTGGTTCACCGCTGTAACTGAACCGTTCGCTTCAGCGGCGTTTCCACCGCATGTGGCCAGACTCGGAACCTGATAGAAGATTTCCGGCTTAGTAGCTCGAAGAACATTGGGACCATTCAGCGATGTGCTGCGAAAAGATGCTCTGCAAAGACGATCGAAAGTCTCGTTGCAACTTGCACTACGGGACAGCACGTGGGCTCATGGTGTAAAAATATTTGGAATCGGATTCCAAACTGATCTTTAAGCTCACCTGTTTTTCTTGTCATGGTTGACTATCCTTCCGTCTGTGGTCCGTTTGCTTCTTAAATATCATGAAGCTCTTCTGTGAGGCAAATTACGACTCATGCTCCAAGTAGTTTTATTTCATACAGCAAGGCGATGGGATTAGAACACATCGCCTATACGTTACGTTCCAGTATACAGGCTGGTAACATTTATCAGAGTTTTTCCTCCTGCCAGAACATGAGGTGCGAGAGGTTGGCTTATCAACTGATAGTCGGAGGCGCTTTCCGCGGCATCTTTGCTTTACCTGACGTTAATTAAACCGCGATACCGCCGTTGTCACTGGGTTCCTTTTGCAGTTAGTCGCTTGGTAAAAATTCCAGTTTGCATTCGCCCACTGCAGATTTAAACGTGACCCGCTTCTCTGACTTACAGCTCATGGAGATTATTGTGACTGACTGTCAGCAGTGCAGCGTAACGATGAGTCGACCTCGATTCCGGCCAAGCGCATGCGATTTAGTTTTGGAATAGACACCGATGGAGCCGTTTTCGGTCAGAACGCTTTGAAAATACACTGTATCAAGCACATTAAATGTGTATGACATGTATTGATATTGAAACGCACAACACAGGTTTATATATCCAGCGGATGCTTCCATAAGCCGTCATATTTAGATCGTCAGTTGTTATTCGTATCAAAATGTACTCCATTGATTCAAGATTCCTTCTAACACAACTGGCCCAATTCCGACTCTGACTTCCAATTTATTTGCGGTGTCATTCTGCCTTGACTGAAGCAGCCTTTGCTTCATTTCGGAGTAATTTCCGACACCAGCCGTAGCCAAGCACAAGTTTGACTGCCGAGACCGGCACGAGCCATATTCAAACGCAATCCTCCCACTCGGAGTGTTCTGGTATGCGTGGGTGTCTGCGCATGACACATTGGCATCGCCAGGCGCTGCATCAGACTGCTGGTAGCGCAGTCATATCTGACCATTTAAGGACGCATTGCTGATCATCACTCCCATGTGGACTAAGTCAATCTAGAGAAATACCGGCGCATTACTCTGCGGGACTGCTGTGCAATCCCGGACACTCAGGCTCTTGCGGATCTCAGCTGTGATCAGTTGGTCACGTTCGCGTTGCGTGCCAGTCACTTTTCGGTACCTTATCGACAACTACATCTAAGCTATGGGATCGGTCAGCACGATCTGGAGAGGCGAAATAAGACGATGACATTATATAAAACGGCCGACGTCACATGTCTATATGCCACGAATAAACATGTATCCGCTTTCCTTTTTTGGAATATTAACGCGGGTAATGCTTCTTCAATGCTTGGGCTGTCTTGTACTCCACGTCATGCGTACATTAAAAACTTAATACATGCGCATATCAGAGACCCGCAAGGCTTATCTGGAATATTATGCCTCATCGTACTTTCGTGCACTTACGCTTACGTGCATTTGAATCCCACCAGCCTATCCCACGTTGTGCCACTGTTGGCGTGGAAAGATTCAATACCACATATATGAAATGGCACGTCCTGAATTAACAATGCATGAAAAATCAACGCCACGGTACGGCATCGAGTTTGCATCAATGCGTGAGCATACAATCTACGCAATACGTATGTTTCCAGGACAACGGTAAGGTCCTATTACATCCCCGCGCTGTTGCCGCTCGTCTTGAAGGACGTTGTTAACGGCGAAATGAGGAAGGCTATCTGGAATATACCCGCGGCACTAGCTGTGCGTTCCTGACGATGTGTGGGGCTCCGATTACCGGTCATTAGGCGTCCACAGACACGGAAGCGCCCGAAGCCAGTGGAGCGCTGATTTCTCGGCACGCACTACACGGCCCAAAAGCGGACCAATCCCAAAAGCGGACCAATGGTATTTCGACGGTCCTTTCGATCAAGGATGGACTTGGCGCTGTCATGATCCCGCGCTTTCCTCTTCTGACATGCAGTCCTTCACAGAGCCGGTAAGCAACCGGTGGGGGAACGAGCAGAGGGCGGGTCAAGTCACTGGAGACGCCATTTTCCCTCCAAGCCCAAATAAGGCATATTATTATCATGTGTGTCATGTCATGCGTCATCTTGTTGTCAGTAGGCAATGTTGTCATGACACGTCAAAGTTGCTCTCTGTGTGCACTACGTTGAATTCACGTGTAATGGAATGCCTCTGAGCGCACGGCTACTTTTTGTCAATAGCATATGCATTGCAGCTACTAATTTTGATCACGCAAGCCTTTAAAACGCGGGCTACAAAAGCCCGCACAGGCTTAAGAGGGTGTTCTTGGAAAACTTGCGGGTCTGGACAAGCATGCAGAAGTCTAAACATACCAAGTCATGACTTGTGTAAGATCCTCATCTGCTGCCTTAGCATGTAAACAGCATACTGGCCAGTTAATTCGGTCATTTAATTTCTCGGCCATCATCGGGCATGATGCGACCCTGAGAGTAACTGGATGACTTCATCCACATGCGCATGGCAGCCTGAAATTTATCTTTGGAACCGTTGAAAATCGAACTTGGTCATTCTGTTTAGGAGCCCAGCGTTCCATCATTCATCTCACCAGGAAGGATAATATTTAGCTGTTAGAAGCTCTTCTTCTTCATCTCCTGGCTTCATGGGATTTTTCCACAGAATTGGGAGCCATATCGGGCTGATCTTCACGCTTGGTTTACTGAGTCAGTTCTAAGCCAAGTCTGTGGGCGCTGCCTCCTTCATCTTTCCAACTTTCCAGAGTTGCTCTCCGTCGGTGATGACAATCTCATCCCACGCTGTTTGGTGATCGTCTTACAACTGTGTGTGTTCTGCCCCCCATACTTCATAGTCTTACCTAGGATGGACGCCTTTCCTCGCTCTTCCAAACTGGCCAACAACGGGCGATTTGTGTCTCTTGTGCGATCTGAGGTGATAAACTGGCAGAAATACTGCATACATACTACCAGACCAGGTGAGGACGATAGTCTAAACAATACTCCCATCTGTAAAACTGTAGAACGTTACCAAGAAAACTTTAAACGCTTAATATAACACATTTACGCTCACAGTACAACAATTCGATTGAAGCAGAATCCTAAGTACCTACTCGTACAGGGAGTACAAGGTTCGGTAGCCATGTAGTGCGTGTGCCTTGTTCACCAGATTCCTGCCACGCGCATGCACATGTGACGTGTGTTGATTCCTGATCGAGATCCCAAAAAGGAGAAAGTAGGTAACAAAAAGCAGGCTGTGTCCTCAAGCCAACTTAATTCTTCTACTCTTGATTATGTTTTGAACCGAAATTGGCCTAAAATCATCAGCTGCACCAGATAGCTTCGAAATTCCAGCGGCAAATGCCCAGAATATCTTCAATCTCTTCAGATGATTCGACAGCCTTTGCCTTCGCTTTTAACTTGCACGCGTTGTAATTGTGGTTTTCCCAGCGTTATGCTATTGAAATCCTCTTTCCCAGCACCTTTTCTTAATCAAGACGTGGTGGTCGGTTCATCGGCAGCTATCGCCAACTTAATCGTGTTTTACTTGTACCTTGTGGTATCAGTTTCACAGCCACCTGCAAAAATGAGCAAGAGTTAAAGCCCACCTGCATCACTCTCGCTCGTGGCCGCTCACCCAGAGAGCAAAGGATGGTTTTTGCCGGTGGTTGTAAACTCATTTTCCATCCAATTTTAGCGTACCGAAAGTGCCCAAGGCTTTGGAATTTAATGAGGGAATAGATGTGACAAATCGCGCTTCTTAGATGTTGCGGAGTTTGATGCCAAGCCTCAGCCCACAGCCATTTCCACGTTACTGACTGATTACTCGCCTATGTAGGTATGTGCCACCTACTCGATGTCTCAGGAGACGTGCAGTTATGAGTCATATCGTGATGTGTCGCTCCGTGTTTAAGTGAAAGATAGACTTAGCTACCGCACTTCAGCCATGTGTGAATCAGGCATATGCCTGCTGGTGGGTGTGCCATGCCGGTTAATTGTATTAAAGTATTGGGGATATTGGAATGTATTATGCATTATGTTGTGGCTATGGTGAAAAACTAGGCATGCGGGCCTAAAAACAAGTTTTCAAGAAAGTCCGTACCAAGCTGAAAAAGTGACAACTAATGCGGATGTTCAGCGACAGTCTACCATTGTTGTTCCTCCCCCCCCCCCCCCCTCCAAGCTTTTGCTCCTATCTCGATCATTCCAAAACGATGGACTCTGCGTCGTGAAATATTCTATATAATCTCGCACTTGGACGAGAAGAACTTTGAGCTGCTGTGGGCGTCTAATGGACCAAGCGTCAAAACTCTCGTCGCCATCCCTGACCAGTCTTAAAAGCTGCGTATTAATTGCTCAGAAGCGGTTTCGTTCACACCCGTCCACAAGCTGTTCGTCGCATTCACTGGCCTACTCTTGACATCAGTCGCAGCCACTCTGGGGCGGGAAAATCCCTAACAGATCAATATGTAGCGACAGAGGAGCTCCGGGAGCTTCCCCGCCAATGGTGACGCACCCCAAATCACCACTCAGGGACGGGGAAATCCCTACCAGGTCCACGCGTAGCGGCAGAGGAACCCCGGCAGCTTCCCCGACAATGGCGATGCCCCCAAACCATTTCCTGCGCGCGCCGCTTATTCGCCTCACCGATGCTTCCATCACTGAACAGCGGCCGCAGGCAGAACCACACGCTGAGACCCGGACCCGCGGACGCCCGGGAACTCCGGTACGTGACTGGCGCACCGCCGCAGGCGCCGGCGGCGGCGGGCGGCCACGGGTCACGTGGGGTCGACGCGGCGTCTGGCGCCCGGCTGGTGCGTGACGTCACCGGTCTGGCAGGCTGCGAGCCTGACTGCGCCGCGAGCTGCACCTGTGGCGCCTGACTCCGGTGCGTGACGTCACACGGCGTCAGGTCCAGCGTGGCCGTTGTCAAGGCGACGGCTCGGACTTTGTCTTTGCGTCGTGGCTTGGCATTCGAAGATGTGCTGATGTCGGCAGGCTGACTTATCCTTATATGGTAGTGGAGGGGTGCAGGCGCCGGACGCAGTGTCTCGCCAGCTGTACCCGCCCGAATCAAACGGACCATTCAGCGGCCCGGGGAATATAGTCAGACGAACGGAGCACCAGCGCCGCAGTGTACCGTAGAAAGCACGGTCCTTCTGAAGCGCATAGCGCCATTGTGCAGGTGGTCCGTGTCGAATGCATGAGCTTCAACAGCGTGCGGTCACGCAGTGACTCAGACGTTCTTCATGCTACATGATATGCATGCTGCATGCTGCATGCTGCACGGCCAGATGTTGGCGCAACTGTGCATTAGCTGCAGTACCCAGCTATCTTCCCGGTTCCTTTCGGTGAAAGGTTCTGTAACTGCCGTTTTTTCTCGTGAATTTTCCGATGGCGTCACAGGTAATCACCACAAGTGCACGCATGTCCCCTGATCGGATATATCCTACGGTCGGTGATCTGGTTTAGTTTCTTGTTCCCTCTTGCCAGTTGAGTACAATTTTGTTTGCAATTTTAAGCAAAAATCATACTCGTTACTACATTCTCATTGGAAAGTGCATAGCAGAGGCCAAGTTGCCAATTCACGTAGCGCTTGCTTATTCCGGTCCCATCGTCAAACTTAAATTCCCATAGCACATATTGCTTACATCACCGCCATTGCTACCACACGATCCTTTCACTCTGTCACTACTGCTCTCGCCTGGTGTATGGTTCCATTGTTATCCCCACTCTTTTAGTCCGGCATTCCTCCGCTGCAGGAGTACCGTAGCATCAACCCCACCCGTCATTCTCTCTCAATCCTGTCTATTTCAGGCTCCGTAATCCTGCCCGAAGGGTTTGCGCAACACTCGGCACACAGGCCTCCGTCCGATCATCCAAGTGACTAGAGCATTGCTCCCCTCGCCAAAGATTAGATATTGCAGAAGAGGAGAGAAGAATACTGCCCGCGCTGATAGCGAGCGACTGCACAGTATTGGCAACATGTTTCGGCAGGGAGCCTCTCTAACAACATAACCTTCAGTCACGTGCGAAGGTCATACGCTGTGTTATGTTCATCACAGCCGTGAAAGACTTGGGGCTTGCGTGCCTGAAGCCGGCACAGGCATTATTGCAATAATGGTCCATGAACATGAAATCCAAGCTAAGCCCATTTCACTAAAAATCTACCGGAGGAATACAGAAAATGGTCCGAGTACCATTTCAAAGCTGATGTGAGCTGAAGCAGCCAATGGGGTCAGTCTGTTCTGAGCCGACGACCATCAGGACGATGATCGAGTTTTAGGTCGCTGCGACCGTTTGGTTACGCAGCGCACATGAGTTTAAGTCCATTATAGCTTAAGACGACTGAAGTAGAGCATGTCATCGCCCCACGGAATTACGCTTCGTTCGTGCGCCGCATATGATACCCTGGCTCCAGGGTTCCCGAGATGTGAGCCACATCACGCGGGCTTACGGTCCGCAGTTCATCACAACGCAGCATCACCAGCGACTGCGATTTGGCACAGAAGAGTAACCAAAACGGGATGGAGGCGCCGGTCACAATGCCGACAGGTTTTGTAGCAGTGAAAACAAGCCACAAGGCTTTTTCCCAGGCTTTATTGCTCTTCGGGTAAAACTTCTTTTCATTCCACCACGACCTAGTGGTTTACTGCTACAAATGTGTATGTGTATGCATCGACTCTAAAGATCATTGTGAAATGATGATGTATCAACAATCGATGTCATATATGTTTATTTCTGGGCCTGCAGCTCGCCTCAAGTCGCATTAGCCCACTTAAGGCCGCGGCTTGGACCCCCGAAATGACCCTGGACAATAACTGGATACCGTCCCACTTCAGCCTATGGTGTTCACTGTCCAATGCTTTGACTGCACCAATACGTCTGCACGGATGCTACATGCTTCCGGTTTCAGGATCCGATGATCGAAAAAATATTAGTACCACCTGTTATATGAAATTGCAAGACTGTTCAAATTATTAAAACATAAATACGCTAAGTAGAGAAAGATGCTCTAGGGTAGAAAAAGGTTATCATAAATTTGGAACAAATAAAAATAGCAAAAGTTCGGCTTGTTCAATTGCAGGTGCGTGGGCAACGTGTGAAAACATTTCAAACGTTGCAAAGACGCCGGGCAATCTTTGTCGTCTGCTCTCAGTAAGACGGTGGGTTATCCTTCAAGTTCGCAGTAATAAGACCAAGATCCAAAGGTCACTGGCTGTAAAACTTTCATACTCGACGGAGACGTGTTTTCCGCGCTGCAAAATTAAGACGAACAAGACTGAATGATGAGGAAATGGTGCAGCCGTTTGCTTGCATTTTTCAGTGATACGACTGGTTGCAAAGTTCTTCGTCTAGTTTCTTTTTATAATGAAAACGCGTATGCTCTTATCGTCTTCCGCGAGACAATTTAATCCCGCACTGCCGGAATGTGCTCAGTCTCGCTTCCCAGCCTTGACGAGCGAGTGAGGTGACTGGGGCGCCAACGGACCACGAGCCTGTCGGCTGAGTCACCTCCCGCCCCCTGGACCACAGAGCCGGCCGCGACCCAGGCCGCGGCCGCCAGCGGCCTCTGGCGACACCTCTGGTGTTGACCGCCCGGGGCCGATCTGTGCGGCACCTGGCACGGGCTGCGCCCCGGGACCAGTCGTCGGCATCACGCGGGGCCGGCGTCCGGCTGGCCGACCCGGATCCGGGCCGCTCGTGACTCCCGAGCGGACATTTTTCGCCGCATTCGTCCTCTCTCGGTGGTTCTCAGACTCTCGCACTCCGCGCAAGGACGGACGAGCCCGTTTTTACATGGTTATGTGAATGTTTCTTGGCCTTACGGCCGGTCGTGGATGTGGCCTTGGTATCTACATGCTGTGTCTTTCTAGGAGGGAAGACATCGCAAGCATATTACAATCGATATTCCTATATAGAAATACAAATGAGCATGAGCGTATCATAAATTGCATGTTATGCAAATAACTACAAGCATAAGACAATTGATATTCAACCTATAAAAATGCAAACAAAATGTAATTTATATCCTTCTTCATTTGATGTGGGCAAGTAGCGGACAAAGAGCATATCATCGGCCCCCTGCCTTAACATAGTCCCCAGTCCTCCGCCAACACGACATGGCCGCAATATTGTTCGAAGCTTTGTTCGCCGTCAGCGCTTTTTGGAAATCCGTGATCTAGGTTGTCTTGATACCCATTTTCCGCCACATGATGATCTCTAAAATTCACACAATAAATATTTTACCCTATTTTAGTTGTGATGCACCATGAACGGTGCAAATGTATCGGTGTTCATCACAGCTTTGTCTATCAGCTGTGGACCAAAGCAGCTTTGCGGCGTTAGAAAGCTCTGGGTGCAATTTGTGTGGTAGAAAAACCCATGTTTATCACAACAAGGTTTTCATACAGAACAATTTAATATCATTTTTAACACGAACTACGGTACACACCATTGAATACGATCATTGCACTATGTGTTGATCACTAGAGAGACACATGCTTCAGTGCCTGCTCTTTGACTTGATTGACTTAGCTCTCACCCTCCTTCGTAAACAATTGCAACATCTACCCACTGAAAGCTTGATTAACCGCTGGATCCGAAAGCACGACATGAGTGAACCATTTACAATATAACCGGAGCATATAAACAGCTCTGTCACCATTCCCTGAATATCACCCAGGCAGGAATGCACAAGTAAGCCAGCCACCTGTAAACCGCTTAAACAGCATGTAGCCGGTACATGTATGACTAGAACAGGCTGCTGCGGGCGGCAGGTCGTGCTGGCAACGGTCGGAAAGCCGGACGGGCGTCTATTCACCCTCCCATTTCAAACATATTTCCTTTTGCCTGGAGCGGCGTGGGAAGCGATGCTTGCATGCCTGCGTTGTGACGCCGTTCGAGCCTTTCGATGGACCCTAGCTTCACGTCCTCAGATAGGAGCGAGTGATATCCTGATAACAGTGCGACTCAGCGAACTAAAATAGTTCCTACGCCAAGGACGTCGACGTCCATCTCACAACATGACATCTCCAAAGCACGAACGTGAGCGAACTCATGTGACCCAAATCCTTTAGCGCGGGGGGAGAGCGGCCTCGCCAGGATGAGGGCCAGCGCCGAGTGCGCCGACATGCCGCGTCGACATCAGTGGTACACCGCTCTGGCTCCTGTCTGGTGGACGGCGCGGGTCAAGGCGGGCCGGTCGGCGGTACGGAGGCGCCTGCTGCGGCCCGCACCGGTGGTGATCCGTCAGTGCAGCGTCTCTGGATCCGCCCCGGGCTGGGATCATCTCCACAGGTCTGCAGGAGACACCGGGCCCGGACGGGCAGCATCGGCCCGTGGGGTCCCAAAGGCTGTGGCGGATATGATTCGTCCGCGGGCATCTCCGGACGCGGACGGAGAGGATGCCCCCTTAGGTTCCCAGGGGCAATGATGGAGATGATTCATCCGCGGGGATCTCCGGACGCGGACGGAGAGGATACCCCCGTAGGATCCTGGAGGCAGTGGCGGAGATGATTCGTCCGCGTGTATCTTCGTACTTACACAAGCTTGAGCAAGTGTCATTTTGATCCCCAAAAGTTTTTCCACAATAATTTCCAAACGGAGTGGCGTATTCGTGCCAAGCTTGGCACAGCTGTAAGCAAATGAATAGCCGATCGTTTGGCATCCAAGGTTAAAGTCAGACCATGGCTGTCAACAAAGACAATGCCGAGAGAATCGCTCTTTTTGATGCAGCTCTTTTTATGTGGTTTGTTGATGTGACGTGGATTATTAGACGAAGAAATGCAACTTTGGAGTGGTTTCTTAGACAATTAGTAATTTCTTATAGGTCTTATAGGTCTATAGGCCAATTTTATCGATCTTGGGCCAGGTGTGAAGGTTAGATCAAAGTCAAAACCAAACGGATTTTTTACTGGAAAACTTGCTATGTGAGGAAGTTTTGAAGATTCATTTCGAATTCGCAGGATGCAATGAAGCCAATAAATTTATGGATTCGACTCAATAATGGTTCGGGAAGAACATTGACCTAAAATGACCTTGATCAACCTTTTGCCTTGCGGAGCACGCCATCTAGGTTGTCCCACTTGGTACCGACTGCCAATCCAAATATTAAATTAATCTTGAGGGTTTTTGGCCATCTTTAGACTCTAAATAAGGTCCCTCTTCTGGTATAAACAAAAGGGCCGTTTTGCTGATGAAATCATCTAGGTTAAAGCTGGTTTCGCAGGAGGTCTGGGGACCGGTACAGAGTTCAACCTTGTTTGACCTTGTTTGACCTGAAAGTCACAGCCTAAGGACCTCAAAATTTGGCACACGTAAATTTACATCGAGGCCTACCTACTCTGAGTATTTGATGCCACTAGTTTTCTTGGTTTTTGAGATATCAGAGATTAAATCCCCCCCCCCCCCCTCTCTCCACCGCCATCCGAGCGCAGTGCATTCAACGGGTCACCCGAGCGAGTGCCGAAAATAAGGTTTCCTTTGCCTACGCGGGCTGAGTTGGAGACTTGAAAATGGAAATGTCTCTGTCGTGCTTCAGTTTTGTACTTTCAAGCAAGTTAGAACATTTTAAAGGCTACGCTTTGGGAAGATGTAAAATCTACGTTTTTTGATGTACCCATTCGGGTGATGTGCATCGCGATAAGGACGGCCGGTTCACCAGAACCACATGACTTTGAGTGAAGATAATTACCGGCGTCATAACTAATAGCTGTCATCCTTGCTTGGCGTTAAGAATTCCGACACAGTGCTGTAAACGGGCTATTGAACTTGTCTGCTGCTTAAAAATGATGGCCAGTGTCATACACCACAGACCGCGAAAAGTTATAGAGGCCATTGCGTTCGCATAGCTGTCTTCCGCTGCAAAAATAATTAATCTGGAACTAATTCCTCAGCCCGGCGGAGATTTCTCATAAGAGCTTTTGCTCAAGGCTGACGAAGCCGGACTAATCAAGAGAACGGTATTTAAGCGACGTATAACGGCTAGTCGTTGGGTTGTATATGTGAAAAATGCCCGCACAGGTTTCACAAGAAGAGGTTCTCACCACAACCGAGTGCAATCGTAGTAAAGGAATGTGGAAAACTGAAATCTCGCTGTGTTTCAGCCACCTTGAAGGGTGATTAGACTGGACGCTTGCGGCCGAAGCATATACAGCGGCTCAGTCGTACTGGGCTGGGGGGTCGGTGTCGGCCTTTGAATTTTATAGGACTAGATCGTGTAGAATCAACCCGATCGTACAGGACGGCTGCACTCAGTATGGACAGCTTCATCATGTAGGAGGATGGCATCGCGCAGGATAGGTGGATCATGGTTGCCTGAGATGGCAAGATGCAGTACACAGCTGATCTGGTCATCAAGTTTGGTCTAATTTCGCCGGAATTTTATATTTCTTGTGGTCTATGAACAACTCGGTGGTGTTTTTTTTCGTGTATTATTCTTTGCAATTCATATTAGTCTTGTGCTATCTACTTTACATCGCGCATCGTGTGCATTTATCTTTCTACAGTACATAGACCGTGTATTATTGTGAATATTTCACATGAGCAGCATGTGTACGCAGTGTAAGAATGCGAGGCTGGAACTCCACGAACGACGACATTGGACCACATTACATGCATTTTAGATAAACCCGTCATATTCCCTCGGAGTCGAATCTGAAACCCATGAAAAACAGGTCTTCATCGTATTTCCTCCGCCACTGGGACGATTACCTTAGAATACTGCATGTAAGGATAGCAACTGCATCAACTCGGGCGCAGCAATGTCATACGGTATTTGACTAGGAACTAGCAGCGTCGCCTCTGAGTCCCGAAACCAGCTAGCCCGGTCCCGAATAACACGCACCGGCGAGGTGTCTCTTTGTACCCTTGTAAGCGACCAAGCTTTCCGGTGATTTAAGATTTTATCTTAGGGCCTACGTTGACGTCTGCGAAAAATGGTATTTTAAAAGCCCAAAGCACTGTTAGAGCCCCCAGTCATTTCGCAGAATGGCATCTCTGTACTCTGGGCCGAAACCCAAGACGATGAGCGATGAAACCGGCACTGCACATAGCTCACTTCTCTGCGGCCAAAATCCACCCAAAATGACTTGTTTTGCAATACTTTGATCACGGTCACCAAAAACGTTAACTTATCCAACTGGCTCGTTATGATCAGTTCAAATGGGCAGACGCTGTGAGGCCCGGGATGATCTGACTGGGTTCGAAACCCAGCAATTTTCAAACGATGTCTTTGCAAACTGCCGCGCCATAATGTAGATCAGTGAGCGCCTGTCAACTGAACGGATGGAGGAAAATGGTCAAATTATTTACTGATAAAACCTATTTCGATGGCTTTTCAAGGTACGACCGGCTGCTTCCTCATATGGTTCAACCCATTTACGCAATGTTAACATTTTCCTTTGGTATCACATGGATTCTCACTCGCCGCAAGTCATTTAAATGGCATTTAGTGTGAATGAATATTGCAAACGCGGATTGCATAGTGCTGGATCGTTAATAGCTGGGTGATAAAGAACTGATTAATCACGTGGCATAGTTGAATGATATAAGACCAAGTTCGATGTAAAAATACGTTTGTCTTTTGGAGACCGGGTAGAGCAGAATAACTGTGTAATTTGATAGATGCCTGTCTTTGACGACCGAATATGATCAGGACTGCATGCATGTGACAACTAAATCAATAAGACGCCTGAATGACACGCAATTGTGTACAACGACTGGATCAGGTATAACAGCATACGACGACGGGACACGATCAGGACTGTATGAACGACTTCACCGCACAGAAAGACTGGGTGGTGTAGAATAGCGCCGTTGCTCGTGACGGCAGGGCTACATCGAACGCGCGGAAAGGGGATTACGTCGCTCGACGTGAAGTGCATCGCACTGGGTCACATGAACAATTGGATCGCGTAAGTCTGCAGAATCACGCTGACAGGATAAAGCGGGTCGGCGGAGTATGATGCGACTGGATCATACGGGATGCCCGGGCTGTATAGAGAGCTTAGATGGCATAGACCGAGTGGATTGCTTGGAATGTCTCGATTGTATTGAAGCTGTGGCGCAGTACAGAAGAGGGGGGAAGGGCTCATGACTTTACCCCCACCCCCCGGCAGATTCGAGCGCCGTTTTTCACACGTCACTACTGAATATAATAACGGAAACTTGTAATCAGGAAAACTGTTTTGTTTGAAATATCATAGACACACTACCATGTGCAGCGACATGTAGAGACCAGCAACCATAAATTAATAACAAGACTAGCGGATGGTGATTATACACGTTACGCGGCTGGAGCAATTGTTTTAAGGCACCAGGGCAAACCTGCATCGAAAGCTCATCGAAGCACCAGGTACTGTGGCTATCAGCTTTTGTAAGGTGTGCTAGTCTATTCTCAGTGCGAAGGTTCTATCAATGGGGCTGGAACTCTTTGGTAAAAATAGCTCCTCCACCGTCACAAATTTTGGTATCCCCACCCACCCATCTCAAGCTCAGGCTGCGCCGCTGTATTAGAGGACTGGATCGCACATGATTGGCAGGTATGGCAGGCATGATTACTGAATCATGTAGGGCGAGACCATCGTGTAAGACGACAGCTCTTGTACAGTGCGAGTGAATGGCGTATAACTGGACGACATATGACGCCGAGATAACGTGCGAAGCCTGTATGATAGGAAAACCGGATGACGTGGGACGAGGATTGGCTGACGATCGGGCGCGTCCGGCTAGCGGCGGCAGCCTCACAGAGAGCCATGGTCGAGCCCAGCCGGCGCCGTCCCGGCACCGGACACGCGGCCCGTGTCGACCCTGTCGACCCTGGCAAGGCCGGCGTGGAGGCCGCCCTCCCCCTCCCGCTTGTCTCGGACCCTGACCACCCCGGGTGGGGTTCGGGGCCCGGGCGGACTGCGGTGCGGCGTGACCGGTGCCGCCCGGACACGAGTCCTGCGCGTATCGGGAGCGGCCGACGCCGCCGCACTTCTGCGGGGAGCGCGTCCGTGACGGCCCTGACCTCCTGACGCTGCCGTCCGAGGTGCCTCCAACACCCGTGAGACCAGTGGATTAATTACGTATCGAGGCAGAATGCGTCTCGATGTCGCTTAATGCCCACAGCACGGTTTGATGTGGACTAACACACTATTACTTACAGCTAACAGCGTACTTACAGCTTCCGCGGAGGGCTGAGGCACTGCCACCAGGCGGTTTCGGTGCATGCGTGTCTGTAGTCCAGCTTTTCCTGGTGGGCTGGATCGGGAGGCGCCGCGCGTGAGGGCTGCTGGCGTGCCAGGTCCCGCGCCAGGCGTCGTGTAGTCCTACTTACCCGGCATTGCTGGTGTTTGATAAAACCGAGGTTCGCCGCGGCATGAAGCTGTAGTTCAGATTCGAGTGACTGCCAGAATATCAGCTGAGTTGCATGCTGAGTTATTACGACCTTCACCACGGCATTTGGGACTGCGGCCAGCCGCCGCGTATGTAAATACGCGCTGTTCGAATTTTCCTAAGGTCATCTCATGGCATTTCTGCATAGGCAGAGCGCATCCAAGCAGCGGGACGCCGGTGCTGCTTGTGCTGTGCTGCTCCCCGCATTGGCATCCCACCAGAAACACTAATGCTTGAAGCAGGTTGCGGAGCAGCCGTTTCATTGTCCGGAGCGTACTCAGGAGGCAGGCAAAGAAGGCGTAAATGAAGTGAACGATAATCTTAACAAAGATTATCATGGTCGTCAAACATGGTAAGCAAGGCCGATGTATGCATTATCTCCTGCAATGTTAAATGCAGAGACAAAGTGGTTTTCAGCGTGCGAGCCACATTGTGCCACTAACCACCCCAGACAGCTCTTGTCATGCCAGTTTGGTGCTCTGCGGAATTGGCGTATTTAGAGCGCCAAAGCCACTTTCTCACGGAGCGCCGGAGCCAGAGCGGCGGCTGCAGACAGCTGGCTAATCTGCTTTCAGCTGGAGCTATGAGCTCTCCTAGGCTGCTCAAACAACAAGGCCGCATGCAAGTAATTGCATATGCAGCAGGTGCAATAATGGGTGATCGCTGCCAGGTTTGAGCATGTTTGTATGCTCATATCAAGATAGCGTTAATGGGTGAGTGCTAATTTCCTAAAACGATCGGCCATTACATTTGCCAGCAAATGCATGCATGGCGAAGAACAGACTTAGTGAGTGGCTTCATGTGTTAATTCCATTGTTTTTAATGCACTGTTGCTCAGCATTTCTCCTTCTCAGCTCGGTTCGCATTCTGTCGGGCAGTAGCTGGACAAAATCGGTACAGGATTAGGTGATGCCTACGCTTAGTGAGAACTCACAAAAATGCTTTATTATGCTTGCTTCTTTATCAACACGAATGAAGGATTACATTAGTCCTTTCAGTATTCCCCGCAGCTGCTGTCCACACCACAGGCTCTCGCGTTGGAGTTTTTTCTACAAATGACACCTGCGTTTGCTAGATGAATTGTCATGTTAAGCACCTATTGCAGGGCAATATAACACTATCTAAAAGACCGCAGCTAATGCGGTGTGTTGTGCATATTTCAAGGAGGTAAGCATTAATAAAGCGGTTCGGCGAGTCCTCACATACCCTAACCACCGAGTAATCCAACGATTTTATTGAGCTGTTGGTCAATGCAGTACCTTTTTACGATCGTGAGAAATTCACGAATTCCATGTGAAAGAGCAGAAAAACAAGACGAACTTGGACACGGTTTATATAGATGTAGGACTCGGATTTAGCCTCGCCTGTCTCGCATGCGCGACTGCGACTATTCCTCGCTGTATTGGCCAATTAACCATGCGTCTTAATTACGCATTGCATTACGTTACGGTGTCACAATCTTCTTAGCTCTGATCATTTATCATGTCTTTTTTATAGATGCGAGTGGGTGAGACGGATAGCGCCAACTCTGCTTCTATTCTATTTGGTGTCCATAATAAGACCTGGACACCCTCGCAGTGCGTTAGGTAATTACACAAACAAAGCTTCTCCCACCTTTTGAGACACACTTTTACATACATAGGTATACGCATGCGTATATACCGCTGCATGCACACACCACATTTGCATGCTCACTCGTGCACATAATTTACATGTATGCACATTCACTATTTTGTTGGAGCATGAAGTAGACCAAATGAACTTGTTCAGCAGCAATAGAACCGAATATAGCAGTGATGAAGTGCTACATACTTTTGCTGTTTGGAGACTCTTGTGTCATTTTACTGTGCGGACGTTTTACGTGAATCATCGATTACCATTCGCCAAAACTCCATCCAGGACTGATTTGGTGCCAGCCATGTTTTTAAAACAAACTTTGCCGGCAACTGCGGAGTCGTGCGCAAGTCTCCGAACGAATCACGCATGTCTACCAAACCATTAGAAATAACACACATGTCGTGTGCACGACCAGGACGCACGAACTTGGGACTCCTCCAGCCCAAATATTAATTACTTGTTGAGGCACGCAACTTCCATGGTAATCAGTGTCGCAACCTCTCACGCAAGCCGGCCATTTGAAGAGCGCGATCTCCTCCTCTCATTGTTCTTCAGCCCGCACAATGCATTCCAATGCACACAAGTACTGCGTTGGTGATCCGCGGAGGACCTTGCCCTGCCCGCTCCTCGTCACCGCACACCGACAAACGCTTTGAAATTCATCACTGCGTCACTGTTCTTCGGTGGCCCGCCCTTGTTTTCGTTCCGTTGTTTACTCGGCACCTGACAATTGTCGCCTTGTTGTCGGTGACCGTGTCCTGTGAGGGGTCCCCAGGGTCACCGGCCGACGGCCAAGGTCACCTGGACGCGGCCGGTCGCCGGTGCACGCCGTGTGACGTCACTCGGACTCTGACCTCCGGCCCTCGTCAGGCTACTTCTGTGTTTACGCCCACTGTTTTTTGCCGGCGCCTGCGGGATGCTGTCAGAGCCTGCGGGATGCTGTCAGACGCCTCGCAGGAAGTTAATGAGCCTCGGTGAAGAGCAATTAATGCGAGCTGAACCTGACGTCTGCAGCTGTAGTGGAGTTGGGAGTCAACCCGAGTTAAGTGGCTGGTTCAAGGTCCGAGGAAAGTAAGCCTTTCCAAAACCAAGCGGGGGCGGATCCAGAATGGGGGAGCGGGGGGGGGGGGGCACAGGGCCATGACTTCCTCCCTTGGGCCCCGAAGGGATCATATGTTCTGAACGGTCCAATAGCCGGCCAAACAGATGCAGTTGCTCGCACAAAATGCAACAAAATTGGACGTCTTTGGTGTTCAGGCGGGCAACAACAGTCGCAAGCAAAGTGGGGTACCCACAAATAGACAAAAATTCTTCTTCTTTGATTAAGAAGGTGGTGATTAGAGGTTTTTAAGGCTTATTACGCTGCCCGAAGCCTTACGCAGTTTCCGGGGACCTTATAGATCCACCTGCAGGGCCAATCCGATCGTTGAGGAACCTCCTACGCTCCCTTGATTTCTTTGCATGTATGCGGAGGGCCCTGAGCTGTTGCTGTTACGGCATATGAGGCGCATGTATTTACCACCACTCACTATAACAATCAGATTAGTCTGATTGTACCGTAAGACCTTAAGCACACATCTACATGGATTGCTAGGCTTTTTCAGCGATAAGCAAAAACGAAACAAATTTGTTGTCCTCGCCCAAGACACGTGCACGAATAAAACCAGAACTCCGTTGAAAAACAAAGGGCGCAGCTATGAGTCAGCCGAGGGACTTAAGACCGGCGTCCACAGCATAAACTTAGAGCAAAGCACTCTGACGCCGCTGGGACATGACACAAATCACCCCACTTTCCCCTAAGCATCGTGCTTTAGACAAATATGCGTGCTCTACAATATTATCTATACTTGATGCTGTGGACAAAGCAAATTTAGTGCACTTGTGGTGAGCACCCGGTGGTATCCGTTACCAGCTGGTGTAAACGCTGCAAATGCTTTGGGCGATGATAGCAGTCCTGCTCTTGAGCGAGCCATAGAAGCACCCGCCTGAGAGAGACTGTCCAATATATATCGTGTGGCGGGACTGAACATGCCTGCTGTCTACCCGGATCAGCTCCGCCTGGGCAGGCGAGCCTTGGTCTGCCGGACGGCCGAGCCTGCCCGGCGCAGAGTAATTTAGCAGCCTCACGCCCGGCAGTTTTTGTTGCCGGGGCGGCGTGGCAACTGTGAAAGCAGCAGGGAGCTGTCTGTCCTCCGGCTGACCTTGCCAGCATGCAGGACACCCGCAGACAAGAACGTCCCGGTCTGCAGCACAGTCGGAGACAGGTCTGCCGGACGCGCGGCTATAGCGACACGCCGGCCTGCAGGACACGTCGCGGAGACAAGAACACGTCGGCATTCAGGACACACGGAGACAGGAACACGCCGTTCTTTGGGACACACGAGGGACACGAAGGACTTTAGGACACCGGCCGACCATGATTTGCGACGGGAGGGGCTACCATGCTTCGTGATGGGAGGGGCTACCATGCTTCGTGACGGGAGTGACTACCATGCTTCGTGATGGGAGGGGCTACCATGCTTCGTGACAGGAGTGGCTACCATGCTTCGAGACGGGAGGGGCTACCATGCTTCGCGGCGGTAGGGAAAACCATGATTTGCGACGGGAGGGGCTACCATGCTTCATGACGGGAGGGGCTACCATGCTTCGCGGCGGTAGGGGCTACCATGATTTACGACAGGAGGGGCTACCATGCTTCGTGACGGGAGGGCCTGCCATGCTTCGTGACAGGAGTGACTACCATGCTTCGTGACTGGAGGGGCTACCATGCTTCATGACAGGAGGGGCACCATGCTTCGTGATGGGAGGGGCTACCATGCTTCGTGACAGGAGTGGCTACTATACTTCGTGACGGAAGGGGCTACCATGATTACGATGGGGCAAAGCGGCTAAGTTTTACGAAAAAGTCTTGGCCCCGCTGACAGAACTTTCGCACCACCAACAGATTAACAGACCCCACAAATGACAATAGGCACAGTACCTAACATATGAATGGGCTGCCGATAATGGTTTTTCCCGGCGTCCTAAACAGTTGTTTTAGCTATATACCGTACCGTACATATTTGCTCGGCCGTCCATTGATTTTGTTACCGAAATACGGCTGTTGGGTTCTAGGTGTCGCGGCCTCTGAAAGCGCCCACCGGATTAAAAAACAAAATGGTTTTCCTGATCACCAGTTTCCGGAATCATATTCAAAAGTGTCGTGGTGAAAAGCTGCGCTGAAGCCTGACGGATGGGGGAGAACTAAGCACCTGGCTACGTTTTTAAAGATCACGTCAGTCTTTAGGACCCGCTGAGACAGAAACATGCCGGCCTTCAGGGCACGTTGAGACAACAACACGCCGGTCTTCAGGACACTATAAGACAGAAACACGCCGGTGTTCAGGACACGCTGAGACAGAAACGCGCCGGTCTTCAGGACACGCTAAGACAGAAACACGCCGGCCTTCAGGACACGCGAAGACAGGAACACGCCAGTGTTCAGGAGACGTCGAGACAAGAACACGGCGGTCTTCAGGACACACGGAAACAGCAGCACACCGGTGTTCAGGACACATGGAGACCAGAACACACCTGTTTCTGTAACTCCGGGGAATCGGAACACACCGGTGTTTGCACGAACAGAGACCAAAACCTACCCGGTCTTCTAAACACACAAGTTACCCGAATTATCCGCTATTCACGACACGTTTAGCATGCAAAGGTGTGTTTTGACGCACACCAAGATCAGGACACACGATTTTATGCATCGGCAGGACTGGGGTACGTCGCTCCGCACAAAACGCATATAGTGGAGCACACGAACTGGGACTGGAACGCAAACGAACGGGACTGAAAATGTCGGCACGTGCGGCAAAGAAAGGAGCAGGGTTCTTCGCGGTTTGCGGCGGCGAGCACACTGTACTCTTGTCTCCTGGAAATAATTATGGGGAAGCTTATGTAGTCTGTATATGAAGATTAACGAAGCCCTTAAAGAAAACGAAGCACAGCGGTGCTTACGATGCGCGGAAATCTAGCAATGTTCATAGTGCATGTAAATAAGCACTGTTGAACTCCGACACAGCAGAACGCACTCTGTGGCTTGTCTTGGTTGTCAAAATATGCGCTGTGAAATAACGATTTTAGGATTTAGGAAGGAAGACTTTGAGAACGTCACGGTGTTCTCAGTCTGAGCCGTTCCTTACCTCAGTGCCCAGAACAGGAAGGTATTACCCAGAGTCAACAGTCCCACCGACGGCCAAACCTCCCCTCCTACTCCTGCTGCAAGCAATGCGGTCCCCGACTGGTATTCGCCAGCGCGCATACATTCATGCATGCCGTTTGCGCGACCTGTATCTGGCCTGCGGTACAAATACCGGAGTCACGGCCCAGGGCCGATCGGCTCCTGGCCGCCGGGCGGCGCGATTCCCCGTACTCACCGCCGCATGGTACTGTGACGACACGCCGCCGCCTTATATGGCGGTCTTTACAACTACCCGGCGCGCCGCGAGCACGCCGGCCCCCTGCAGAGCCGGCCGGCGTCCATCGCGTGGCCCGCTTTGGCGGAGGACCGGTGACGCCCGAGAGGGACCCGGCGGTCAGATGAGGCCGGTGCCGGTATTGGCTAACGCGCGTATTTCAAGTGTGCGCTCATTGTTACCCGCGACACGAAGGAGATGGATGTGCGCCATTGCAATCAGCTGAGCTTAGCGCTCGGAACTACTAACAGTATCGTGAACCACGATTTCAAATTGTTGAACCTTGACGAAAACACGTGTGCCCCCTCCCCGTGCGTGCGTCCGCGCGTGCGCACACGCACGGACGCACGCACAGATGCACGCACGGACGCATGCATGCACACGCGCACACCCACACCCGAAGGAGTATTGCGTTTGGGAATGAATTTTCACGTAGAGATTACGCACATTTTGAGTTTACCACGAACCACGAATCAGTGGAACCATGAACGTAGTGAAGAGGAGGGCTAGTAAAGCCGTGCCCCCTCTCCTACCCGAATCAATATATTTATCTACATCCTCGGCAATTTGACAGGAATTTGGTCCAAATTGGCAGAATTTGGAAACAAATTTGACATTTCTCGCATAAGCAAAGTCTTGGCTACGTGCCAGACCTGAGCAAATTAGACATTACCATAACAAACATCCGTGCAAGCTCTTTTACACTGCGGCAACATATTCCGTTATCACATATATCGTCAATCAAGAACACGTTTTTCTATACGGTACACTGCACTCTGTAATTAGGTGTTTCTATTTGTTCTATGCAGGGGCACCGTCGCCAATTTTTGATGGGATGGGGGAGGGTCGCCAAACCATCATGACAATCGATTAAAAAATGTGAGCAATCATGAGCTTGATAACTGGCGTTTTCGTAAGTGATAACTATACAAATTTTGTACGTGCGCTGCGCTGCACCACGGCAAGGCATGGAACGCAAAAACCAAGGATAGGGCTGGGGCTGGGACCCATAAATTTCTTAAATTTGACGTTGATCCTTTAGGTGCTGACTGGAAAGAAATAATCCAAACAGCTATTATCCCTTTTCCTTGCCAACATGGAAGGACGTCCGTTGCCCCATGCAGGCGAAAAGATCGTATTGCAGCTTCGCACCTTCTTCTCAGAACAGTGCATATTATCATTTAGACCATGGGCCATAGAAAGTATCAATATATAAAAATGTGCACATACATTGACAAAAGCATGACATGGTGTTTTTTCCCGCACCTATTTCCCCACAGTTATGTTTACCCCGTCGATATTCCATGGCTTGGACGCCCGATTCCAAAAGTTTTTGTTTGATTTAGGACAAATAATAAGAGAGAGCGTAAACCCGGCACTATATGACTGTGACTTTAAAGCATCCCAACGACACGCTGAATGAGGTTCACAGAGCTCACATACGTCCTCTACATCTGCACCAGCACCGTTTATGGTACGGCCCTGAGCCTAGCCAAACGTTCTCTGACATGATGCGGCTGGACTGGCAAAAGCGACTGCGGTATCACATACCATAAAGAGCGAAGGTGAAATCGATGCACATCACACACCATGCAGCTGCGTCGCTCCACATCTGCGCCATTTAAACGGAGCTATTTTTCAAACACTGTCGCGTTCTGAACTGCGCAGTGGCTGATATGGCGGGCAGCATCATAAGCAGACAACCGAGTTTGGTTGACATGGCGGGCAGCATCATAAGCAGACAATCAAGTTTGGCTGACATGGCGGGCAGCATCATAAGTAGACAACCGAGTTTGGTTGACATGGCGGGCAGCATCATAAGCAGACAATCAAGTTTGGCTGACATGGCGGGCAGCATCATAAGTAGACAACCAAGTTTGGCGATCCGGCTCCCACGCGTCTTACCTCGCATTGCGGTGAATGCATTGAGGGGGATGTTTTCCACCTTGGCGAATGAAGGGAGGCGTTTGACCCCTTGCCTCTCTGGTGTCGCTGCTCCTGGGCGCCTCCGTAGGGCTGGTATACGCAGCTTCTACGCGACCAGGAATAAAAATGTTACAAGCTTGAAAAGAGGGAAGAAATGAAGTTGAAAAGAGGGAAGAAATGGAGGACAAGGTGTCTCTTCAGTTTACATTAGTGACATTTTGCAATGTAATGGAATTGAGCGAAACACATTTAAAGTCCATCTCGATCACTTAGTTGCAGAGCCTGTCTTTCAATCCACCCACACTTGGCGTTGTGGGCTCGAGTCGTTTTAGGCTCTCACCATTTACCCCTGACAGATATGGCTCGCGACCGGTAGCCACGGTCGCGCTAAAGGTCGGGTGACGTCAGAGGTCAAAACGGACCATGCCGCGGCTTGCGGCACGTAAAACTTTCACTAGCAAATTCTGCCGCTGACCTGAATTGCACGATCAATTGGTAGGAATCAGGACTTACATAACAAGCAGTGCTTAGTCTAAGCTGGGATCTAAGAAATCCATCCATTCAAAAAAGCACGGCAAGGAGGTACGTACCCAAATCTTCCCCTTAGGGTTCTAGTGTCAAATTTTCTCCGACATCCCACGATTTTGAAAAAAATTCCTACGAAATCTTCCAGTACCTGGTGTAAATCTCTTGGCTTAGGGGTCACATTTCCCTGGCCCTACCCCTGCCTACATCCCTCAATATTCTTGAATCTGTTTTTCATAGTACAAAAATGGCTAATTATCGGCAATGTTAAACGACATCTTGGGTCAGCTCGTTAACAGAGATAGGTCAAGTGATACCGGTTCAGGATTTTTCAAACTTTTTTATCAAATGGATAGCTCATTACTTATTTAGATAAAATATAACTACTCCAATTCATAATGTTGTTATTGTTGATCTAACAATTTTGTGAATCAAAAGATATGGTGTGCACTGCGAATGAGTTAAGCAATAATCCAGAAAACACGGGCCTTGTCATTCAGGGGCAATGCTCTAAAGTTAGTGCCTGCCAGGCTAGCCAGACTCTGCCGAAAAAGTCGTTGAAAGCCGTTCCGGCACAAATTGTGAGAACAGAAAATGGTTAAAGATTGAGCCAAATCAGTCAATGCACATATCTTTACACAACGGAACACTTATGCAAAACTCGCGAATTCTGTTCATACTTTGACAAGCCATGAGGATTATAACATTTAGATATTGATCTCATGCTGACCTCGGCCAGCAGAGTAAAACTGTCTGAAACCAAAAAAAAAAATCCTCTTGTGCAAAAAGGGTCGCTAAAAAAGGAATACAAATTTCAGGACCCTCCGCTCTGCCCTTTTGTTGCTAAGCCCCGTAAACATTAAGGGGAACAGTCTGCTATCCCCTGGCAGGGCTCGGCTCATAACCTGCCTACACTTCAAATCAAAACTTAATTACACTAAAGCCGTCAAAAAGACCCTTTTTAAATATTAAATGTTACTTGCACTAAGATATAGCTATAACAGAAAGAAACCATCAATGCTGACCTTAAAATTGCTACTCAGCTACGATGCTGGGTTAAGAAAACATTATTGAATGACGCTATTATGCAAAACATTTACATACAAAACGTTTAAAGGTGCGCAAAGCAAATACAAATCCGCAAAATCGCGAGGCCGTTTCTATTTGCGTTCCAAAGTTACTGCAAAAACACGATGGTAGAAGTGGTGATAACACGTGATGGTTATTGACGAAAGCATGCGGAAAAAGCAGCTGTACCTGAGGAAGTAAGGAAATTGCACATAGCACGTATATTACAATTAAGTGCTGTTTTCACCGTTATCTTCAAAAATGTTCCATTTCCCTTCGTTGAAGGCACATATTTACCCAACACCTCCTAATCCGGCTTTAACACGCGCTCGGGGGAGGGGTCGAATTGACCCCCCGAAGCTTTTTTCAAAATTGTTTCCGAACGGCGCGGCGTAGTCGCGCCAAATTTTGCATAGCTGTGGAAAATTTAATAGCAGATCGTTTGGTATCAAAATTTAGATGTACGTTGTAAGGTCGCTGATCTATCGCAGGTCAAAGTCAAGGCATGGTTTCAGCGAAGTCAATTTCCAGGGAATCGTTCAATCTGACGCAACAACAAAGTGTTAGAGGAAGCTATATATCTTTAAGATTCTGTCTTAGGCGACACAGGTATTGAATGAGCAAATTATGTTGACCTGAGGTCAGACATGAAGGCCAGACCAAGGTCAAATTCAGGCTGTTTGATTGCTTTACGGCTTGCTCTATGGGATAGTTTGTGGGGCGCATTTCAAATTTATTGATAGCAGGAACCGCATTATACACCTTCCGAGGACTTCTTTTAAAGGTCGCAATAGGTCACTGACCTAAAATGATCCAGGTCAACATTTTGTTTTTAGGAATTTACTGCCTAGGGTAATCTTTGTTGCTTATGGAAATGCAAAAGTCAGAGCAGTCTTGTATGATTTTGGTCACCATGACCTTCAAAAGGTCAAACAAGGTCACTGACCTTAAATGAGCATGTGGCCTTTTGCTTAGAAACAGTTATCTCGATTCTGGGGGCACCTTCGGGAGCGAACTGGAATTTGACCTTGTTTGAATTTATTTGACACCAAGGTCATGATCTAGGGACCTCAAACCTTGACCTAAGTGAGTTCACGTACAGGTCAACACACTGTAAATTTGGTGTTTCTAGCTTTCTTAGTTCCCGAGATCTCAGGGGGTCAAACTGACCCCCCACCCGAGCGAAGGGTATCCAGCCGGCCACCCGGGCGCGTGTTAAACTCCTGACAGGAAATACATTGAAGGTGCTTAGCCAGTTTAAAGGAATATCGCCGAGCGGTCGTTTGGAGCTTAAGAAGCATTGCACTTGCATTCGCAGCAATCTAAACCTAGCGATATGGGAAACTTCACCATGATAAAACTTGGGAATATGCGCCCTTTAGTGCAAATCTGTGCAAATAGTATACGTTTTCATGCAAGAAGGTTGTAAGCATAAGAGGAACTGTCCTATCCTATCCGACAATAGAAGGCCCCCCCCCCCCACGGTTGAGCCGCTCCTGGTTATATGTAACCAACCAGATTCTTCATTTGTGGTCGACCCTTCCTTAATTTGTTCCCTCCAATTGCTTTGTTAAAGAGCTGTGGCCAGCGGATGTGGCAACAACCACCGTTAACGTATGCGGACGCAAAATAGATCCCCTGCTTCAATTAAACGAGGGGATAAGAGAAGATCAAGCTGCCCCTGGGCTTGGCAAGGCGCGGAATAAAGAGGATCGGGGTGCACCACGCACCGTTAGGAAGGTAACTTAAGTCCTATTCATAATCCTGTGAACATAGCACATTTGTTCAGAATAGCTGCAATGAGTCCGAACGGATGAGCTTTCTGTTCTCTAGCGGTGATGGTGAACAGGAGCTCAGCGGCGATGAATACGAGCGCGACATCTGTTGGTCAGCAAGAGGGGCTGGCTAAAGTCAAGCAGAGCCCGTGTCCGCAGCCGTCGCCCCCGTCAATCGCCGCATGCAGATGGGAGAGCTGGTTCTGCGCAGCGACGGGCCCGTCGTCAGGCATCCGCCGGTCCCGGCGCCAAACGCCGGTCATGCGACCGATGACGTCACCAGTGGAGGAGAGTTTTTTATCAGCTGAGCTGTGCTGATCGATGGCCAGAGTGTGTGCCCGGCGGCGGCCTAATCCGATCTGGTCGTCGTCCTTCGCCGACCTTGGCGGCCGCGAGATTCGAGCGGTGCGCGACGGGACTTCCTGGCAGCGCCGCATGCAAATCGGCAGCCCTCGGACGGCGCCGCGGCCGCGAGCCTCGCTGTTTTGCTCCACTGCTGCAGCCGCGGCCGGGGTCAGGTCGGACCGGAACGGGGGTCCGCGGCGCGCCAGAGCAGCCGGCTGATCTGCCTGCGCGTTCCGATTCCATGCTGGTGCTGCCTCGACGCACAAAGTTGCCGGCGCAGCACGACGCTTTTATTTCAATAAGGTCTGCGGCGAATGCGTACCCCTGGCGAGTATCGTTTTAGGATCAAAGTACCCGTGGAAAACGTATGTAGGCACGAAATACGTAAGCAGGCCTGTCAGAACTGCGTGGGCAACGGTCGTACACAAAAGTGTGTGCGAAAATGTTTGAAAGTATTTCAGCGTACGCATATGCCCGAAGACGATAAAGCTGGTGTGATTAAGATGCGTAGGCGAATGTTCATGAGCAAAATAGGTGTGGGAGCGGGGGCCGTATATGCATCTGGATGGTGGATAGGCTTCAATGGGGAGTGTTTCAGAACAGATCAACCACACGGACACCAAATTATGCATCGGTGGCTTTAAAATTCACTGCAATTTGCTTTCCGGGGATAATCTAAGGACGATAACCATGAATCTTGGGGATTCTGGCTCAATCTGGCCAATGGTTTAAAAATAATGATATCGGGCAATGTTGAGTCGGATGAAAAACAGATGAGGTCAGGGTTTCAATCAAAGGAGGCGCATCAAAGCGGATCCAGCTGGTGCAACATTCTCTCTAGACCCTGAACTACCTCCCATAAGCGTTCGTGCTCTGGGTGTCGCCTGCACATTTTCATACGAGGTTTTTGTGTGGATGCTATCGCCAGGCGAACTTAATTTCTGAAAAAAAATTGTAAAACCTGTATGCACTTACATCAGATATCAAAATACGAACCTTTGCTTACGTACTATTTTTCAAACGAACGCTATCCCTGACTAGCCTTTGAGCCCAAACAGTTCGGTTTTTAAAAAAAAAATTGCTTACGAGTTTTTTGAGTGCACTTTTATGCGTACGAACATCTTAGCTGCGAACTTTTTCCTGACAAACATTTTGCCATGCCCTATTTATTCATACGTACTTTTGCCATCACGAACGTGTACTGTTGCCAACTTAATACCTTACGTATTTCATCCTGGTGAATATTTGGCACATATACTGTATCCCGCGAACAATTTCCACACGTATTTTTTCTATACGTACCTTCGCCCGCAGCCCGACCTAAACATCATTAGGGCACCAACTTATTGATCTTTTGGTTTTGTTCAGATTAGAGCCCTTTCGGCCAGCCATGACCTTTTCAAGTCCTGGTGATAGCGAGCGGAGAACATGCATTTTTAAATTATAGCAGCGGGGGTGGTTTTTGCATACACCTGGAAGCCTTCGGCTACCGAGACCTGTCCATCCCTGGGGCCTCTCTTCGCAGTTTGTGCGGGCGTCCGGCCGAGGCTTCCGCCAAGCGTCACCTCAGTCAGCTTGTGGCTGAGACATGCATCTCGCCCAGGATAATCGGGTAGTTGCGGGAGTTCAAGATCAAGTGATGAGCAGGGAAAGACGGACGGATGAACCATTGACCGCCGGATGCATCCGTTCGCGGCTGTCCGCTAGACAGGCGTGTGACCAGGTAATGCATTGACGGGTGTCGGCACGGCAAACGCGATTCATCCAGCGAACACGCTCTTAACTATTGTGCCTCTGCAGCTATACACGTCCCCCGCTGGACCGCTGAACCGAACTCTCTCGGGCTCAACTTAGAGCGAACTTCCATCCCACGTGTTCGAGCCGCAGCTGCCCGTAACTCTTAAGTACATGAACAGCGTGTCGACCGTGCAAGAACGCTTTTCGCTGCGCGGTGCCGTGGTTCTGGTGGTGCTTTGGCTGAAGCTGCAGTGCATGATTTGGTCGCCAGACGGCGTTGGTGTTCAATAAAGTTGAACGCGTGTGCTCGCGGGCGTGAAGCATAGCTATTTTCAAGCAGCTTTCACTGACATCTTAAAGCGCAAAATAAATGGTGAGCAAAGTAAATGGAAATAGAAAAGAAAACCATCAACCTTTCGTCAATACTGAATGCCTGTAATTCGCGTTAGCTAAATGAGTACATCTGCGTTTTTTTTTTTAGGTGAAAGGCTGTACGTAACAGCGAGTAATCCATAAAGATAGAATACTCCAGATGTGAAGCTCATCCGCCCTGTTGCTCTGTTTCCCAGTTTATCCTCCATACTCGCGACGCCCACTTGTCCGGGTAGGTTGCATGCGCCAGCCACGAGTAGGTCGAAGTGCCCCTGACGAGGTCTCCGTCCGAGCGCCGAGCACAAGCCCAGAAGAGGATCCCTGTGGGCTAAGTCTCAGCAGATGAGCCTCCAGGTAAGTGCGGTTCTGTCCCATGGTTCTCGATTTTCCTTAAAAAGCCCGTGAATGGCCGAAACAGCCATGGCCGCCCGAAAGGGTCTAATTCAAACGATTTTAGACCTGAAATATTCGCATAGTGTTTTAATACACTGAAAAATATTTGGGGGAGGGCGCTTCGTGGACAAGAGGTGCAATAGCTGTGGGGAAAAAGTTGCTTATTGTTCGTTGCAGCAAATGAAAGTACCATTAAAAAGGCAACGCCGATGGGGCGGCACTCGACACAGCACCGACACAGCGGTGTATGCTGTGAACAGCAGCTCCAATAAACAATCACCCTTCCAACACTTCAGATGAGTGCGTCCCAGCCACCCGGATGGCTCGACACGTAGGTGGCCCGTTCTGCGATCACCACAGTGTCGACAAGATGACTAGGAGGCCAGCTAACGGCAGACGCACTCAGCGCCACCTATGGTTCGCGATCTCGACCACTGTCTACGGCATAACGGGCAGAGGGTGGAGTGTTCAGAGGCGGGATCACTCATCCTCTGTAGGCGGACCCGAGCTCCGAACGTTCGCGGACCGAGCTGAGGCTGTTTTCTCAGCTAAATGCAGAGAGAAAACGAGGGTAGTGACTGACGTCTTCATTATAAAACATCACGCGACTGAGGTTGACTGAGGTCAATATGACGACCACGCGACTGAGGTCGATCCCGAAGGCACGCAAAGAGAATTCGTATGCATGGGCATATCGTTTTGCTAAAGCGAACCCAATCCTGCACATCGCGTGTAATCGCATAGAAGCTCGTCGAGTTAACTCCCAGGAGTGCTGCCAACGTAGCCAAATCTGGCAGATGTCAATATATTATGAATACGCAAGGTCAACACGGACAAACACCACGACAATGCGCAGATCATCATACGGCCCTAAGATCCTTGCTACTGGCGCATCAAATCAAACACACCGCTCAGCTTCCCAGAGAATGTCGTCAATGTACAATGTACATCAAGCGTCGCTCGATCGACCACGGCACACCTGTAGCGCCTGAGTTAGCACCCGCCTCCTCCCGAAAGGCGCCAGCAGCATGGCTCGCCAGTGTCGACACGCAACGACGATGCATTGCAAACATTGAGCTCATCGGTCATTATGGCTACCTTTGCGTGCGATTATGCTCGGCAATACACTGCGCGCCAGCGTATGCATCGCCGCTGAGGTACGCATGAGTTTACTCCCCCAGGCTATCTCTCATGGCCCATGGCCAGCACTACTCAGCTCGAAACGAGCCCCAAAACTTTCTGAAAAGCAGAAAACACACTGAGGTGAGCTTTGGACCTAGAAGTCACTTGGCTAATGGTGTCAGACTACAAAACCATTTTCTGAAAAGCAGAAAACAGGCGGAGGGACCTCATAGGCCCTGACGTCATCATACCTACGGCGTTAAATTGGAATATCCATCCTCACACTCATGTGAAAACCGTCTCAGTGGATATGCTGGATCACCATGGAGGACTAGAGGCCGCGTTCGCATGGAACCACTATCCGTGGCCAGCCTGGCCGGGTCGGTGAAGGCATTCCTCATCTGTCGATTCCAGCCCGCCAGTACCAGGTCTGGCCAGCAGGCATTTCCTCCGTCACTTCAGTTATTCAGCCATGGCTTGGCCATCCCTGGTCCGTCAGTCCTGGTTCATCAGTCCTGGTTCATCAGTCCTGGTCCGCCAAACCCGTCCCGGCAGTCCCGTTCCGTCCAGGTCGTTGTCCGTGTTCTGCCCATCTTGATCCGGCAGTCCATGCCCATCGTCTCGGGACCGTTGTTCCGGATCCGTCGATTCCGTGTCCGTCATTCCGGTCCGTTAGTTCCGTACCCATCAATTACGGGTGCGTTCGTTCCAGATCCGTCAGTGTCGGGTCCGTTAGTTCCGGATCCGTCAGTCTAGCGTCCGTCAATTCCGAGTCCGTCAGTTCCGGGCCCGTGTATTTAGGGTTCGTCAGCTTCGGACCCGTTAGTTCCGGGTCCGTCAGTTCCGGGTCAGTCCGTCTCGCGCACGCCCTTCAGGTCTGTCCGCCTCGGTCGAGGCTAGCCTGGTCGCGCCCCAGCAGCAGCTCGGCCAGGTCCCGGCGCGCCGTCTCCACCAGCTGAGCGCTCCCGGCCAGCTGAGCCGCCTCAGTGGAGGCTAGTCTGGCCACGCTCCAGCAGCAGCTCGGCCAGGTCCCGGCGCGCCGTCTCCACCAGCTGAGCGCTCTCGGCCAGCTGAGCCGCCTCCGGCTGAGCTGTCGGCCGCGGCGGCGAGTCCGGGAGCTGCGTCAGGCTGCTCAGGTTGATCACGTCGAAGTCGATCACCACCTGGCGCCGCGGAGGCACGTACTGGCTGAAAGGCACGAGCGACTGTCAGGGCTCGGACAATGAACGGGCCGGAAATAAGAAGAAAGTGTGCCGTTTGAGCGAGGTAACAGAAACGCTCGTTGGAGAAGCCACTCGGCGCTCCATGCAGTCCGTCACAATGAGTCGAAGCAATCAAAAGACAAGCGGGCTGATGAGGCCGTCATGCCAAAGGATGTGATCTTTAGAAGTTGCGCATCCAAAACAGCGTCCCCAGAATAGAACGATCCAACTTTACGGGCTGGAAGGGACGTTATTTTCAACATACGCTACACT
Organism: Pollicipes pollicipes; assembly: GCF_011947565.3. NCBI lineage: Eukaryota > Metazoa > Arthropoda > Thecostraca > Pollicipedomorpha > Pollicipedidae > Pollicipes > Pollicipes pollicipes. Next base: position 40,662,839 of record NW_023596921.1, on the reverse strand, counting down.
GATAAAAAGTCGTACTGACAAGTTTCGGTGACTCCAGTCTCTACGATCAAAAGATTCGGCGAGAGTAATGCGACTCAGATTCTAAGAATAAATTATTTCTTAGAATCAGTTACATTGCTCTTACGGAATCTGTTCATTCTAGGGCCAGGAACCACTGGCAGTGGTCGACGCAATTCTTTTTCTCAGCGTGCCGATTTAAAAAATGGACTAGAAAGTCAGCAGAGACTCATTGACAAGCGTTACACAAAATATAAGACGGTGGATTATTTCATTCACGAGCAAACGAAATATGTGCTTAAATGAAAAGGCAAGCCGCCCTCCAGCGTCTAGGCGTCGCAAGAATGACAACATGCAATTCACGAGGAAAGTAGGAGTGATATGTGCATTTGTGACCTCGAAAGCCAAAGACTGACAAATTTTCGCAGATTTTCACAGGCACAAACTTATTTCCTCGTCGCGAAGGAGCTAGGTAGTTCCCGTGTCAGGTGAAAAGTGGAGGTAAGGGAGGCAGAGGGCCGTAGCCAGCCCCGCCGTCTGTCCTTCCACTGAACAGGTGCCATTAACAAAAATAAGTCGACAGCGAAATACTTTTTCAATTGAGAAAACATCATTTTCAGCACAGAAAAGAGCGCTGCTGGATTTTTCAACTTAACGGAAATGAACGGCACTTCGAGAACAAAGCCGTACGCGGATATTTTACTTCGTCAGCGATGATGTTACTTTTATTGGACGCAAACAATGCATTTGTGGTGCGTCTGAAAAAATGATACTTTAACAAAGTTCATGTTTCACGTCAAATTTTCCTGGACCACGAACAAGGTATCGATCTTGCTGAGTCGACCACGGACCTTAGCGCATAGCATGGGTGGTGGCTTGGATTTTAGGACACAGCAGTTTCGTGACACGGTGTTCGCAACTTAGCAAACCACAACGCCTTTCCAAGCATTTTAAATTGGCTACCCGCATGCACTAGGCCAACGAACAGCCCCAACCACGCCCTTCGACGAAGAGGGGTAGCTCCACACCCACCAGCACCCAACGGCAGCGAGTGACTCCACACTCACCATCGCTCAGCGACCGAGAGTAACTCCGTACCCATCAGTACCCAACGGCGAGGGAGTAACTCCGCACTCACCAGCACTCAACGCCAGCCATTTCGAGAAGTCGCTTTGAGGCGATAGTGGAGGACTTGTGCGAGTGCTTGTCAGATGCGTACACCACCTTCCTGATACCTGGCGCGGGTGCAAAACAGGCGTAGCGTCAGCCAGTCGCTGATACTTCAGATTTTTCTTCTAAAGATAGGAAGATAGATAACTTGAAAGATTACAACAGCACAGTAGTGCCTACATATTCGAAACCTGAAAAGGTCTCCAGGAGCATCAGAGACTACGGCAGACATCGTCTGCAACGGTGCGGGTGTTGAATACTGGTCATAGCCAACTTTGGAAAGTCAAACATCTCACGGCACTGAACAATGCCAGCGCGACACATTAGACGCTAACGTAATAACGCCACGCCTTTTTTGCTTATATTAACTAACATTACAATTTCGACTAAGCCCCCTACACTGAAGCGCCGACTTTACCCGACTGGATGATCAGTTTGGCGCATTCGTTGCAGGGAAACAGAGCCACGTAGATGGTGCAGCCTTTCACATTTGCCGAGTTCTTGTTCATTATGGCGTTCATCTCAGCATGGCAAACTGCAACATAAACGCCCACATCACCAGCAGACAGCGCACCGAAGTGTAACGGTACCGGTCATATCATAGCGCATAATGCGCCAAACTGGGACGTTACCGGTCATATCATAGCGCATAATGCGCCAAACTGGGACGTTACCGGTCATATCATAGCGCATAATGCGCCAAACTGGGACGTTATCAGTCACATCCTAGCAGATAACGCGTCGAAATGTAACGTTACCAGCCACATCATAGCCAGGCAGCGCATCGGACTGTGACAAATGGTGCGTATTGCGCGCGATGCTTGATAAAATGTCAGCTGATTTCCAGCTGTTCAAAATTAAGTCGGCGCTTCGTGACTGTACACGACTGTCGGCATGTGATTGTCAACAGAAATAGTAATGCCGCACAGACCGGGCAGAAACAATCACGCACGTTTTATGCCTGAGTCAAGTGTGTTTGCAGGGCACGGGAGCATGGACGAACGAAAAATATCCCGGCTCTGAGCTATGTTATGCCCAGCGAGGTCACTGGTGCACAGTGAAGGACATATTTCAATAGAATATGTGAGCTCTATACATCCATGTATTTCGCTCGCACCACACATCAACATAAACATAAAGTTTTGCATTACCTGCATCATCAGCGTTAAACAGATTACATCCGGGTGATACAAGCTGCCGTAGTAAAAATGGGCAATAGCCAGTTAATCTGCGGAGGACGTCTTCCGTCTTATTTTCATCCGGAAAGATTTACAAGCTGCAAAATTAGAGAGCCATACCTGGCAACGTAAATGTTGCTTGCCGGGCCTTTCTTCCGTTGGATTTACGTGTATGTTCCAACGCTTCACCGCAGTGGAAGGACAATTGCAAATTTGATGGAAAAATATCCTTATTTCAAGAACGAGCCCAAACATTACAACAAACCGGGCGTAAATGTGGTTAGGTGTAGGCTTCCTGAGGTGCCTACATGGGTATGGATTTAAGGGTACTGACACACTGGTCCTGGTAAATGAACGAATGCTGCCGGCGGTATATTCCCTATAGCGACTGACCGTGTCATGTAACGCTCGCCGTAGCGTATGTCTGAGCAAGCAAAGCGGCTGAAGAGCGATGGCCGTTCCTGAAATCCGGGACGGTCTGAACATTTAAAACATCGTGAAGACGTTGGACACATCCCAAGTTGTTTAAATTACTGTCCCGCATGGCATCATTGACACACGGAATAATAACAGCATCGTTTGGTGCATTGGAATAATCCAGTGATGTCTAACGCGTGCGTTGTTCCGCTGAAGACCACATCGGCCAAGCCTGATCTCAGGTCACGGGTCACAGGCAGAACCCATGGCACAGACATCCGGGGTCAGGGAGCGGCACATCCCCGACCGTCCCCGAGGAGTGGAGGGGGAGACCCTGTCACGGACCTCAGACTGCGACCGCCAAACAGGAAAGGGTCTTCCTTCCAGTCAATGGGCACGCGGATGCGGGGTATCACTATCATAAACAGCGGCTCCCAGGGATTCTCCAGCCGGCCTGATTACCAAAGCCGCGCCAGCCACGGAAGCGGTGTGGGCTTATCAGGCAGGCTGACGGCAACTGAAATGACACGCGGCGGCCCGTACCCACGCTACGAACTGGGGCTGGCGATTGTCGGGTTCGTTAGTCCCCAGCCGGCGGGAGCTTTTCGCCTCGACCCGTCCGCCCTCCCCCCCCCCCCTCCCTGCACCCCACACCACAGTCTTTGGACGAGACTCACCGCGCGTAAACGGACTTGGTGTACTGACTGCTGCGCACCGTACTCATTGCACAAGTGCTTGGTGCCCAAACTGTCGGTACTCATCGCAAGCGTACCTGGCGTCCAGACTATCCACAGCACTCACTGCACATGCACTTAGTTTTCAGACCATCAGCGGTACTCGCAATATATGTTCTTGGTATCCAGACTATCGGCGGTACTCACCGTACATGCCCTTGGCATGGAGACCAGCGGCGGTACTCACTGTACTGTACATGTCCTTGACATCCGGACCATCGGCGGTACTCACTGTACATGTCCTTGATATCCGGACCATCGGTGGTACTCACTGCACATGTCCTTGGTGCCCGGACCATCGGCGGAACTCACTGTACGTGTCCCTGGCACCCGGACCATCGGCGGCACTCACCGTACATGTACTTGGTGTCCAGACTATTGGCGGCCACCTTGCCCCAGGGCAGGCGGTCGTCGCTGCAGCCCAGCGGCATCCCGTTGTAGCCGATGCCGACGATCTTGCGGTCGTCGCTGACGATGCAGGCGCCCACCTGCGTGACGGGGTCCTTGCTGCGCATGGCAGACAGGAAGCAGATGGCCATGAAGTACTCGGCCCACTCCAGGTAGCCCGTCCGCTTCAGGCTGGCGTCCCTGCCGGCATGCCGCGGCCGGCTGAGGGAGCAGCGGCTGTGACGTAGCGAGTCCCCACGCCGACGCGGACGGGAGGGCGAGACCGCAGGGCGGGAGGGAGGGAGGGGAGAGCAAGCTCCTCCAGTAGTGGAGCGGCTTTCACACCTAGCACTGCTACTGGCCACGCTTGCAATCCGGAGACGGAGAAGGACGGCATAGGAGTAGGAACAAGGACACCGACGCTCAGCATGGGGGTAGGAACATGGGACAGAACAGCAGGCAGTGCACTGAAGTCTTGTGGAGTTGAAGATTGGTGCCTTGTTGATGCATCACAAGGATTTACTTAAAAATTGTGCTTGTCGCCTCCTCTTTCCGACAGTTTTGCGTGCCTGTGCGGAAATTTATAACAATTTCTGTTAGCGCACGTTACGGAATTCTTTAGATAGTTCTGGATTTGTGCAAAAGACATCACGGATATCGAGTACAATGACCCAAACAGGAGTGTTCGTTGCTTTTCTAACCTTCATGTGGGCATGGAAGATTCGCGATGGTGGTCTAGACAACACGCTCGGAAAAACCGTTACAGTGGCTTCGAGAAACATTTTCGAGACTATGGGAAAATAATCATAGATTTTCTACCCCTACCCGGTGAGAAGCCTCAATACATTCTGATCATCCGCTGGACACCTTTCCCCAAATTCCTGCGGACCTCCCGCTCCCAGTGTCCCTTCTTTGCACAGGTCGCCGACAGGTGGACGGTGCCGTCTGAGCGCATCACACCCGCGCGCCCGCGTCGCACACCTCAACTAACGCGGGCGCGCTTCAGCCCCGGAGCGCGACCACCGCCAGAGGCGCGCCCGACAGCCGCGGCCGCGCCGATCATCTCCCGCTCGGCAGCGAGCAGTGGCGAGGCGGCGGCACGGCCGATGGCGAGGCTCTGCACCGCGGAATGTAGCGCTTCCTCAGCGGCCAGCCGGTACGCCTACGCAAACCGGGTGACGCCGCCGGGGGTCGCACGAGCCCACGGCGGGCAGTCCCCCCGTCCCGCAAACAGTCATCATGACTATTTGGTGTCGGCGGATCATGTGCGCCGGCCGCATACAAGGATGCGGCTGGGACTTACCCTGCAGACGCAAACCAAGCTGAATGGAACGCGCCGCTGATCCAAAGGCCGGCGCCGACGCCACGTAAGTAGATAGAAACATGCTACTGATGCAAAGGACACCAGGGCAAGCTGAAGTAAATATTACAGCCTCATCATTTATTCGCTTGTCCAACTTGGACTTGTCGTAAAGAAAAACTGGTTGGTTTCATGGACCCAATCAGCCATCATCAAATGAGCCGAGCAGCTGACTCTTAACGCGTTTATTCCCTCTGTGCCAATGACGCTTACCGGCCGGAGCCGGCGCCCTCCAAGCAGTCGGGCGCGTCTTGGACCGCAGATGCGTTTTCATTGACGTTGGCGTTCATCCCGGCGACAGCTCACAACGGGCTGTAAACAGGGCCATAGGTGAGCACAACTGCACTACGATCTGGCCATCAGCCAGCGCACATTGCTGTGATGCACCAAACGTGCACTGCACGTCTGGTGGCTTCGAGGCAGTAAGATACACATATTGCTGTTGTTATGACAAACTCGTGGTACCTTTCACACTCTTTATCGTATCGTTACAAAGGGCACCGCTGGATGTAGTTATATCTGCGCGGATGATCCTGGCCGCCAGCTGACTGCGGTTCGTGGTCGGCCCACGAGCTACGGCCGCCGGCTCAGCGTCTCAGGACCAGCCGCCGTTGCCGCCACCTCTTAACAGCCTAGGCCACAAAGCTTCACAAATGAGCCTAAGTCGACAGCCCCCCTCCCCCCCCAAAAAAAAAAACAAGACAAGAAAGCTAGAAACTTATTCGTCATAAAGCTCTCTCATAAACCTATCTGTGTGCATGCATGTTTGCGTACGTGCATGTGTGCGCAATGCCGCGCAGCAACTTGAAGCATTGCGAGCAGGCCGACTTTGATTTCACTCTGATTGCCTATGCTGACACCCCTGTCACCTAATGGACAACAAGCTTGCTTAGTCTTATGTTGGCAGGGGTGTCGGTATGCATGCAGCCGGGCTTGATTTTCTCCTGAAGGTCTCCAGCACATTAACCCATCGCAATTTCGTGGCATTACATTGGCAGGGCTGTTGGTATCAGTGGCCTGTCATTTGCCACACTTGTCACTTACTTTCCATGTCTTTCATTTTTCTTCGTCTCATTTATATTATCTCAGTTATCCCTAACTACTTTTATTTCACTTGCATTGCTTTATGTTCGGCTTTTGTCATCTTTCACTTTTATGGCACACCGTAATAAACCGCGGGTCACATCACAGGCCACCACCACTAACATAGTACACAGTGATCTCTTCGTGCCCTTCTTATGTCGTTTGTCAGGTAACCCTCAGTTTTACGCAAGGTGTGCTGCGGCTTTGAAGCATTCAGTTAATTTGGTGTTAAATGGATTGCACCCGTTCCCTTCCCGCCTGGGAATGCAGTCTCGCGCATTTATTTCAATCGCAAACAAATCGGGGCACTATTGGGGCTACACTGCTGCCCAGACAACTCGCTATCTTATAACTGATAAGCATAGGAACGCGGAAATTTGTTGATGCTTATTGAGAAAAAATGAGCACTGATTACAGGCGGTCATCCAATACTATGGTTTAAACCAATAGACCTCACAATCCAGGAGCAACTGACGTGTTCTTCGTACGCAGCAGTTTGAGGCTACTTGGTAAAACGACTACCTAAAAAACACATTTAGAGGTCTGATGCTACAGATGAGCTTCTAGAAGATGAGCCAAGACGGTATACAACACTACATACATTTATCCTGGCGCGTTTGGGACGGGTGACATTTAATCAGCTGATCGTGCACAAAATCTGCGGCGGCATCACCGCGTTTTTTTTCTTCAAAATGTGATTTCATAGGATGAGAAAATCCCCAGAAAAATACTGCCACCTTTGGCTTCTACCAACCATCTACCACCCATCACATGTGAAAATGGCCCGAGCGCACAACAGCCTAACCACGTCCTCAGTTGCAAGGAAAATGAAGTGAAAATAAGGATTAAAGTGTGCGACTATCGCACAGCTTTCATTGCTCACATCCCACACATTACATTATCATCTAGCTCCAAAGTCGAGATGACGGACAAACCGGCTGCCTTCTGTCTTGGCGAGTGCCATGCTTACAGACCCAGCACACACACACAAACTCAAACAAAGATACCAGAAACTACAGGCGTTCCTACACGCCTATGAGACAACAGCATGTCTCCTTCACAATACTGCTCCCCATTTGTGGATTTCAGCAATAAGCGACTTCAAATATTCGTAACTGTTGCAGCGACGGTACCGGCAGTACCGCTGCTCAAAATGACAATATTTCGCTGTGTGCTGGCTCTCTGCTGACCAGGCAGTCGCAGCAACGGAGTCGCAGGACTTAAATATACAAAAAAAAGCACCATAAAAGCCGAATATCCATGACAAACAGCACATTGGCCACCTATCGCAATGCTCTGTTTTGCACCCAGGGACGCATAGAGCCCTAGAAATATTGTGCGCAAAATCCGAAAACGATGCGCAATCCTCAAATGGTAGCCGACTTGGAACAGCGAGCACAAAACTCACTTCTCTACTGCCAGCTGCCATAGCTAGGTCTTGCTTGGGCGAGCCAAAAGCAAATTCCAAGTTATTTTTGTGGGACAAGCCCCAGCCAAACCCCAGCCTGGGTTTGAGTGTGATCGAGTCCAGTTAGGGGTTTGCTTGAATAAATACACACAAAACGGACGCTAAACGGTTATTTGGCTTTTCTAGGGCAAAATCCAACCACAGCACGCCCAATAAACTGAGCTCGGATTCCCTGCGACTAAACCGGATCTGGACTAAGTCACGTGCGGCTTCACCGGTGGCATACCCAACGCATTCAGGAAGGTCATTTGGTCTCTGAAAGACAAATTGATGCCTTCCAGTTTCCACTACACATTCGGCACTTGGATATACCGCCTGAGCGCCTTCTTCGGGATGAGCAGCCACGGCGGAACAGTCTTTAAACAATACGTTTTGGTGCTAATTTTGTGCGACTTTGGGCCAGTACCTTTGCTACGGTGGTCGGTGAAGTTTTGACCAATCGTCCTTCACCAGTCGTTGTCGGCGCTGGCCGGTGAAGTATTGGTGTAGAGTTGTTGAGAGTTGTCGGCGTCTGGGTGGTTTACGGCAGCAGGTCGTCAGAAAAGCTGGTGAGCGCCGTCAGAAGCTGGTGGGGAACCGTCGTTTAGGCGGGGGCTGAGCAGGCTCAGACTGCTGAATGACGGTAGGTACAGAAGCTCAGGCCGACTGACTGACAAAGCCTGCTCAAGCTCAGATTGTTTGGTGACTGACGAGCGCTGCAGGGGTTCAGGCCGTTTGGCGACTGACGAGCGCTGCAGGGTTTCAGACCGTTTGGCGACCGACGTGAGCTGATCTGCCGAGACTCAGACCGTTTGGCGACTGATGGGAGCGACAGAGGCTCAGACCGTTTGGCGACTGACGGAAGCTGCCGAGACTCAGACCGTTTGGCGACTGATGGGAGCTACAGAGACTGAGACCGGTTGGCAACTAACGGTAGCTGCCGAGGCTCAGACCGTTTGGCGACTGACGGTAGCTACAGGGGTTCAGACCGTTTGGCGACTGACGGTAGCTACAGGGGTTCAGATCGTTTGGCGACTGACGGGAGCTGCACAGGCTTGGACCGTTTCCTGCTGGCTGTGGCTTGTTCGTTGCGCTGCCCGTTCAAGGCGTCCAGCGGCTGTCGCATAGGGCTACGGGTTCCGTGATGAGCCTCACGTGCATATGCGATTATCTGAACAGCGAGCTGAACAGCAGCCAGCGAGATTGCCTAACAGCTTTGATCTTGTAACGCTCTTCTCAGGCTGTTAGCGCCCGCACCGCCTATTCCACAACAGCAGTCGAGGCACAAAGGACAGGTCTAACGTTGGACATTACAGTCGATGTCGTAGCAAGATCACACCCACACTCGTGGCAGAAACCGTATGTAAACCAGAGGCAGGCGGCGCTACGTACGGGGCATTACGACGGTGTTCTTCAAGAACCGAAACAAATCACAGAGCAGGGCCCTCACGTTCGTCTAATCACGCTTGATGCTGGTGACCTCGGTGAGCGCTTTCCACTCAAAACTGCGACCGTGAACCAGGCCGTAGAGCGTTTTGACACCACGTACACCACGTACCACGTTTGAACACCACGTAGTACACCTTGGTAGTATACCCTGGTTTTACCGGCCGCTGTGAACCCAAGCGTAGACCACGCTGTCGGGAGTTGGCACACGTCCGCAATCACGTTCGGTGGCACCACCGTAACGTGCCTGCTTCTTGTCACACTCTTCCTGCGGAAAGCCGTCTTCAGACTTGCAACCCAGGCTCAGGCGGCGGACATGCGAGGGCTCACAGTCGTCTGCGGACGAGCGATCGACGGCGAGTCCCGAGATCACCCGAGTGACTGTGGCCACGCAGTGCCTTTTTTGCGTCCACACGCGGACGACATCCGTCGGGGTCGCGCCATTCGGCACCCAGCACACACAAAGACGACTCTTCGCCATGGCACGTGCTCGAGCACGCGGTACGCGCGTAGCCGGCCTGGCAGCACCAGGGCACGTGCCATCCGCAGCGGCATCCATTAATCAAACCCAGCGGACGGCTCCCGGGCGTCTCTGGGTTCCGAACTGAGATGGGCTGCCGGCTGCTGCACATCTTCCGATAAACACGTGAGCGTGGGAGCGAGAGGCCTTACATGGCCTCGCCGACGGCTGTCCGCCTTCGGAAGGGTAGCACTTGCGTGAGCGCAGTAGGGAAATGACGTGCGAAACAGCGGCGAAAGAAACGATGCCGCCAGAAACAGCATAGATGCTACGCGGTCCCTCTCCGACCCGAGTCTTTCGAGCAGTCAGGTGGCAGCCCCTTAAAGGCCAGAGCCCGGAAAGCATAACGATGATGACTTTGTTAACTTCGATGCATTCAGTAACTGGGGTCAATGGAATGGTGTATCCTCACACATATCACTGAAACCCGTGTGACAATCGGCGACAGAGACGCAGGCGCTGGCCAACCAGTGGCGCTTGATGGCCATATATTCGTCTTTCTAATAAATCAATAATGTGTACTCGTAAAGAGATTCCGATTAGTTGTGAGGCGGGGGCGAGGTCCAATCACGGGGGTGAGTCCAATAACTGCCTTATGAAGGTGGTGAGCCAAATGCCCTTATCGAGGTGATGAAACAAGTTAAATGCCCTTATCGAGGTGATGAAACAGACTTCCTTATTGAGGTGATGAGCTGGACGCCCTTATCGAGGTGGTGGGCCAAGTGCCCTTATCGAGGTGGTGAGCCAAGTGCCCTTATCGAGGTGGTGAGCCAAGTGCCCTTATCGAGGTGGTGAGCCAAGTGCCCTTATCGAGGTGGTCAGCAAAACATCGGTATCTGGGTGGTAAACCAAACGCTCTTATCGAGGTGGTGAGTCAGATGCCCTCGTCAAGGTGATGAGTCAGATGCCCTTATCAAGGTGATGAGTCTGACGCCCGTATCGCTCCAACCCTAATACTCGGAAAACACAGGCCTTTGATGTACAACCACCCTTGCGCGACACGGGCTTTCCATAGCCACTATCGGTCCTGGTCAAACATCAGTACGTAATCCATCGCTCAACCTGTACGTCGCTGCGTGTCCCTCTCGTAACCAGGCTTACAGTTTTGAGACCGAAAGGAAACGTCCCAGTGATTGTTTGATCTTCTACAACCTGGTATATTTCATGGTGGTTATCTTCTGCTTAACAATCTTGAAAACAAGAGTTAGTACCCTTTATCCTTGCATGACTGGTATAATACTGTACTGATGGTGGTGGGTCCAGCGAACCCACAATCACCTGAACAGGACGACATAATCAATGTACACAAACCAGTTATTTCTTTATTTTTCCAGTTGTTCTTGATTACTTATTCAGTAATCATTACATGTCTTAGTCATTTATTGCACTTCCTATTTGTTAATCTATCTGCATGAAAGGTGGAAAAAGACAGACAAAGACCAGGCATAGAATGCCACTTATTTACCATATAAAGCCCAATTCTTTCCTATGTCAAAAACCCAATACATGCTCCCATTTTAGTCGTGCAGGAGCCAACACACCTGTTGGTTTTCACATGCACTAGTTAAGTAATATGCATGGCATATCCTGTTCACATTAGGAAAAAATTCAGGAAAACATGAACCATGACATTAGCCAAATTTTTGCACAATTCAGGTGCACTGACTATATTTTGGTGTTTATAGTAAGATTTCATGCGCTGGACACTCATAGGTAGCAGGTGTAGCATCAGTTTGGACACCAGATTCCCCAACATTAATAAAAACTAGGTCCAATCTGGCCAGTAACCCATTTAGGGGCATATTTCGGGGATACGTTTCGTCACTTTTCCCTGTTCATCCGACCCAACATATTCACAAAAATTTAATCCCTGGATGTAACTGAAAATGCCATAAAGCTACCTCAAAGATGAGCCCCTCATCACCCGCAGCATATTTTGGACGCCTATCGCTCAGTTAAATATGGCCCAGTTAAATATTTTGGACACCTTTGCCTCAGTTGACCATGGGTGCAACTGAAGTAACCACTGTTTTTATTCCCCCCCCCCCCCCCCTGGAGTTCACAAAATTGGATTCCATCTCCTCGAGCTTTACCTATAGCAGGCACACTTTTTCATGTTTAGGTACCTGATGCAACATGCCAACTAGAAATTTATGGTCATGTTGGCAGGGGCATGACCTGGGTTTCTTACTAGCACAGTGGGGCTCAGCAAGTATGCATCACAACAATTCCTAACTTCCTGGTGAGTGTTTATGCTGGCAGTCACTTTTGGTGATAAAGGAGAAATCCGGACCCAAGAACCAAGAGGAGCCCAGACCCCTGCCCCCTCCCATTGACTTCATTCCTGAGCTGCCCATCCAGATTCTAGTTTGACCCCTCCATTCCTGATTTCAAGGGTGCAGTTTCCTTCTCAGTTGGGAGAGCTCCAGCCAGCACCCTCAACTTGAACTTCAGCCCCCCTCCCCACACTTTTGAGCAAAAAGTGAGCAAAATCCGAGGAGAAACTCATTTGGTGGCATATTTTGGGGCAGGTTGGGGATTTTTCACTGACCCCCCCCCCCCAACTCATTTTGCGAAACTACACCTCTGTCTGATTTGTCCTTTAACCACTCCACAGATGCGGTTACACCGATGATTTAGGCACATCCTTATTTTGTTAACCCCACAGCCCACGAGACATTATACAATCAATGGGCCAAACGAGTAAGTGATGTGCATAGCTTAGCGACTCCCTTGAAGGGCGGTTCGGTATATGATCGAACTTAACCGAGATTTACGCTCCTTTATACTATGATTCGAACAAGCCGCAACACCATATTTGCAGCGGTTTACGAACGCTTACGTACAGCGATGGTTGCCTTCGGCCGTGTGCTGAGTCCGGAGCGTCGCGCACGTCACGAAACTAGCAATCCTTTTGAGTGCCGCGCCTTCGGTGCTACCCATCTTTCAAACAGCCCCGAGGCTTCCCCTGCTAGCCTTGGTCTTAGATGGCGTTAGATAGCCTTGGCCTTGGCTACCCCTAGGGTTACGCTAATCCAAACGGGACCCATTGCAGTTTCCAAAATGTATTTTTCACAGTTGAATAATTCTATTCCGAATTGAGATTATTTTATCCTTCGCAGGCCAAGCACATAAACATTAGCCACAACAGATAATCTACGTCACCTTAAGACGCGGTGCTAGCGTAGCATGTAGATTAAGACTCTTCCCCGGGCGCAGTTTCCCCAGTGGGGATGTAGCTCAGTGGTAGAGCGCTCGCTTCGCATGTGAGAGGCCCCGGGTTCAAACCCCGGCATCTCCAACTGCGTTTTGACATTTCACTCAAAATGGTTCCGAATATTGTCTCCGATGCGGTACGGGTAGGTACTCCACACGACGAATTTCAACTCGCTTTAACCTACCATCCACCGCATTCTTGTTATTTAATACGTAATGCTGTTTCATCCCATTCCGCTGCCCACTGTGACAAAAGTTCCAGGGCTAATGGGAGCACGTCGCCGAGGGTTTTTACGATAATTAGTGCAAAAGCAGTGAGGGGACGTCCAACGACAAGGCATTATTAAATACGGATTCTCCTACTTTTTATCTCACGCTCTATTTCTCTCCAGACGTAGACCATTTTGTTCTTGAGTTCAGATGAAAAACGATAAGAATTGCAGCGAATTGGCTGCGAGGCATGGCGGGGCTAGAGCCAGGCCAAGGAAGCTGGGATGGGGGAAAGGAAGGTGGTTATCTCGCCAGCGTGAAGAGGGGGAGGGAACATCAGGTCAGGGTGTGCATGGCTGGGCTTGGGCCGAATATGTATGCGCTCAATACCACGATAAAAATGTTCAGCATTTGCTTCTCTTTCGCTCCTCCAATATCCTGTTCCCATCGCACCTAGATCACCTTATCGTCGTTATCGCACCTAATTCTACGCTGGGGTACGCATCCGGTATGCCTGCGCATCTCCCCTGCGTGAGTAAAAATTTTCGGCGTGTGAAAGACCCTGGGCCCCAGGCTCCAGGCCCATAAGTGTCAGACACTCCTCACCGCGCCTCGCTAGCGGGCTGGGGCAAGCCACGCCCCCCCCCCTTCCCCCTGCTCTGGCGTCAGCGTGCAATACAATCTGAGTTCACCAATCACTTTTCAACACCCAACAACCCATTGGCGTTGAATGCGACGTTGGTTTACATGTTCCGGGCTGCACCCATATTTGCGAGGGTAATGCAGACCGTTCGCTATGCGACTACCACACCCATCTGTCGGAAAACTTGTAGAAAACCCTTCTCTTTCGAGGATCACACACACACTCACACACACGCCTGTACACAAGATAAGCCAATGCACAACCGAATATTTGTATTTCCTCAAATGCGAGAAACACGGCCGTCGCATACCGACTGCGCCAAATGTCGGGTGTCATGGTAACAATGACATCTCTTGGAAACACGACCAACGCCACCAGTGCGGCCCCATGTAACCGCCAGGCCCCAGCAGGGGTGCCAGCACACCCCACCCGCGACCCGAGCCAGCCCAGTCTCCGAGTGAGCCCACCAGTCGAGACCGTCTGAGGTACCCCAGTCACCGATGGTCTCGGCGATCACCCGTCTTGGAACGCTTTGAACGTTTGACGGTCTCCCGACAACACGGCAATTACCCAGCACTCGGTGCTTTTGGCCACGGGGAAGTGGGCCAGGTCGGTGATCACCCCTTCATTCGGTGGGCTTTGTCGCGTGAACGAGGACCAGGACAGTGATCTTGATCACGGGGGAGAGCACGAGGCCGGAGGCCATCCCTTCACTCGGTGATCTTGATCACGGGGAAGAGGAAGAGGTCGGCCTTGAAGGCCTCCACGCAGGTGACGAAGCGTCGCTCGTCGTCGGTCTCCGGCACGAGCAGGGGCAGTTGATGGGCCGTCTGGGCGCCGGCATCGGCCGGCGGCGGCGCGTCTACCGGCCGACCGGGCGGCGCCATGTCCGGCGCCGCCGCGCCCACCACCTGCACGGACAGCGCGCGTTGCTGACAGTCCACGGCGTCGCGCAGCAAGGACCGCACCTCCTTCAGCGGGATCGACTGCAGCACGTCCGACTGCCGGGACAGGCGCTCGGTCACGGTCGCCGCCCGGCCGGGGATGCCGGTCCAGGCGACGGATGGCCACAGTTGCGTCCACAAACGGCCTGATTCATTACCGATCAGATGAGACTTTTAGAACAGCGAACGGCGGAGCAAAAGTTCTCCGGTGCGTCCGAACACTAACAGCGTCTTTCGGCGAAGAAAGTGACATCATGTGCAGAACGGTACCGTGGCGCGGTGAGGAGTCAGATAAGCTCGAGCGGCCAACAAAGACATCCGGATATCCGGATCCGTTGAATATACCACCATGTCAAGACGCCTCAGTGCCGTGATTGATTAATACACACACAAAGGACAAAAGGCTACCACAGAACGCACTCTCTGATCTACACAAAATCCCTCCCACTCGACCGCTATCAGCTCCGCCTTCAGGCGCACTGACCGCGTCCCAGCGAGCGCCAGCCGCGGTTGGCGGCGTCGCCGCCCCACACGGTCCTCACCTCCCGGTCGAGCCGGTCAAACACGTACTCCCGCGAGACGATCTCGCCCCAGTTTCGGTTGACCTCCTCCTCGAGCGAGACGTCGGCGCACTGCTTGTTGCGGATCAGCGCCTCCCGCACCACGTCCAGCTCCGCCTTGCTCAGCTCGGCCAGCTTGTCGACGAAGTGCTCCAGGAACGCCGAGATGCGCTCGTCCACGCGGTCGGGCCTGCCGGGCGGCGGCACCGGCCACCGGTGAAAGACGGCTACTGCGATGGGTGAGCGGCGGCGGGTCACGGTCAGCGGGGGCCAGTGGCTATAGCGGCTGGAAGATCGCCAGGGTCCGATGGCGGCAGCCGACGGCTAGTGATAATCCCCGTCCGGGCTCCGCACGCACGCGTGGACTGAGGCGCGGTCCACAAACGTACTGGCGTTAGATGCCAGGTAAAAGAACATTCCGTGATCGGCTGGTTGAATGCCTAGTAGGAAAGGCGAAGCGTCGATTGGGTTGCAACTTCCCGCAGCTGGGCACGAAATGTGGCCGTTATCTAGGAGCGAGAAGTAAGCTCATCTACCATCCACACACCCACACACCCCACCAACGTACCACAACGCCGAGAATTCGTGTGAGAGCCCCGACCGCGCCCCATTCATCACATCCTCGCAACCACAGCCTTATCCGCCTCGGGCGTGTCTCACCGCGACCTAGCATCCTCTCACATGTGACCGCCCCCTCAGCATCACCTCCTAACTGCGTCCCCGGCCGCCTTTCCAGGAGTGCCGTTCGGTCCAGCTGCGTCAGTTTCCCTCCAGTCCCGGCCGCCGCGTCCCCCTGACCTGGCACCCGTCCTGACGGCGTCGCTGCCGCTCGGTGCGGCCCTCCGATTGTGCGTGAGGGGGGGGGGGGGGGTTCTGCGGTGGGCGGCGTGCGCTGCTGCCTGTTCGCCGCTGGATGTTGTGTGCAACCGGCTGCTGCTGCCACGCCTCAAGAGCGAATTCATAATGAGGAGCCCATTGGTCAGTATACGAGCCAGATGTCGTTAGCACACGACGCTGCACGTTGCGACTCCGGTACACCCCACATCAGTACACACTCATGTGAGCTACAGAGCTAGGATGAAGCGGGTGACCGGGGCATTGGCGGGATGGTGGGTCCGGTCAGGCGCCATGAACGGCTATCTCCCCGCACATGGCTGTGCGCCCTTAACCACGGTACCCCGCCTCCACCTTCAAGCTTATGATAGTATTTAAACGGGGCAAACACGGAACCGGATGCACTGATAATACACTCAACTGGCAAGGGTCTCACGCACTGACGAATTATATTGACAAGAGCCCGCTGGATAATAACCCTGGGAGACCCCCCCCCCCCCGCAGACTCCACGCACCCGGTGCCCCACCACACTCACTCCAAGCACACGCATACGCTGGCGCCCGCGCCACCCCACTCATTCTTGGCTCGCACACGGATGGGACCCCTCTCCCTTCCAGCGCCTTAGCATTATAATTAGCTCGTCTGCGTGGGTCCTCGTTAAGTTAAGTTGAATTTATTGATCACATTTCAAACCTTCAATAAAACTATGTTTAGGCCCTGTTTAAAGTAAGTCATGTCAATTTGTCAGCTCGGCACTGACGCAGCCTCCGGGCCGGCATTAGGTGTCCGAAGCTGGACGGCGACTCGTTCCCTCGCCTGACCTCCAGGCTGACGGCTCCCTGTTTGGACGACGCTCCCCGCGTTCTGTCCACGGTGGGCGGCCCACCATTCAGACGGCCACGCCCATCGCTCGCAGCTTTCCGCTGCCGCACGCGCACATGAGGCAGCGCCTCGTTCGGCACGGAGACGCCGTCTCCGGCGCTTCTGTGCCCTCGCCTCCCGTATGCCGAAGCGAGCTTTGCAAGGCACCATCCCACGGCGCGTCCCTCAGAGAACTGGAGGAAGACAGCGTGCCCGATGGGACGGTGCAGCTCCTCGGCAAACGACAAGCGCCCGGCGTGACCCGCATCAACGCCCTACGGTCTCCTCAGCCGGCGCGCTCTGGGCACAGGCTGGACGGGCCTGACCAGCCTGTCCGGCGACTTGATTTCTCGTCGCCCATCCTACGAGCGTTGATGGCGGGATCTCTATCCGTCCCGAACATCCCGTCATCAAGCGCTCATAAGGTCTGGCGTACGCCAAGTCGGAAGAGAGCAGGCTGTGTTCCGTTCACTCGCAAGGCGGGGACACCACGGATAGATCCTGCTACCGCCGTGCACAATCCGGCATGCCGGGCGGTCCCCACGGGTCCTGGGTCATATCATGACCTATGCCTCTTTATGCCGTCACGCCTGGGGTCAAATGAGAAACAACAAAACGAGTCAGCCGTCTCTTAGTAAAAGGGAGCGTCACCGTGCCTTGAGCCGCGCTGCCCACAAACATGTATCTGCGTAGAAGCAGGACTGCGGTCGTTTGACTCCAAAACCCTGCCGTAGCCGCGCCGTGCAGCTCGGGTGCGTACCGCGCCTACCACTCATTCGTTGCAATTCTTGTGTGACTCGGTCCTTGGGAAAAAAGGAATGGCATACTGCGTACCAGCCGAAAGTCTGACCGCCCGGCGGACGTTGACAGCGTCGATTTCAAAGCAAAATGTTCTGCTTAAACAAGGCATCTTATCATTAAACAAACAAAAACAAAAACAAAAACAGACAAAAACAAAATACACGGGCACGAATGCCATGCAAATCAGTTAATAAATTGGGTCGCGCCAGCGATAAAGTAAAGGCAGCGTGCGCATGATGAATTTTTGCCGACATGCCATACACGGTTCGGCACGGGCTCCGCCGCCCCACGCAATCGGAAAACGAATTAAAGAGGACGAGGAAAATCAAACCATCCAGCTAGGCAACAGACTAACGTCACAGCACAAGGAAACCCTCCATGGGTATGGCGGCGTGGCCCGCACGCCGCGCCTGGCCGCGACACGGGAAAGACGAGGGCCATGACGAGCCGCTGCGCCTCCCCGGGGCCGCCTCCAACGACAAAATCAGGATAGCCTCGGCGGGGGCTAGCGGGCGACCCGTCGCGCCGAAGCGCGTGTTGACGGCCTCGGCCACCACGCCCACCCACGCCGGGCGCGAGTGTCCTGTCGCCGCCAGACTGAATCGCTCCGACCTCGTCTTAACACTAAACCATTTAAAACGCAGACCGCTACCTGTATTTACAAGATCACTAAGACATGGACAAACCACGTGAAACTTCACCCCCTCCCCCCTTCCTTAATTATAGGAGTGGGCTCGAGACACATTGCCCGTTTGGGAGGATCCATTGCCAGTGCCTCTCCCCTCCCCTTACCACACGGGAGAGAACAGCTGGCCGTGGCCCGCGTCCGCCCGGTAGGGAGGGGTCAGGGGACACGGGAGCGCCCGCCGTCCATGGTCCGGTAAGGATGGGGAGAGCAGCCTGTGGACTCATACATGCATGTCGACGCCCATGTTCCGTTGTCTGCAGGGCCAGATGTCGCCGCCTGGTTGTCGCCACCCTTCTCCGCGCTCCTCGCTCCCCCGAACTCCCCGGGAGACTCCCTCCTCCCCGCACTCCCCCACCTTCTCTTCCCCCGAGATTTTTCGTCTTTCCTGGTGGACCCTTCCAACTCGGTTGGCACGCCCTCGTTTTCTTGCGTGGTCCAACAGATTTGCTGCCTCGCCCCCTCCGTCCAATGTGTCGCCGAGCCGACCTGCGCCGCTTCCAGAGCTCGGTCCCCAACGTGCCCCTGGGCCAGACCTCGGGCGTGGCGTCGCTAGCGACGACGCAAGGTCCGCCCGCCCGCGCCTCGGGCGGGCCCTGCGCGTCCCCTCTGGCCCAGTTCCCACGTGGCGTGGCGCTTCTGATGCCAGCTGGGGCGACGGCGGCGCCGGCGCGGCGGGGTTCCTGGGGCGAGGCGGCCAACTCCTCGCAACATGTTACTTGCACATTCCTGTGCGCATTTTGCGTCGCCCGTCCCCTAGCTCTCGCCTCTATGTATCTTGACGCGATGGACCACTTTGACAGAGGGGGCCGCCGTCATGGCCGCTCCGGGGGGACACCTGGCGTCGCTATGTTGATGCGGGGCGATCGGCTGGAGCGTCGGGCGGGTCCACGTCCAGCTTTCGGGCCCCGCTTGGCCTTATGGTCGTGTTTGCTTAGGCGGGGAATTCCTGGCCACGGCCGGCTTGCTCGCCGTTCCACGCTCCGCAGGGGAAGTCCCACTGATCCCGGACGGGTGGCGCGCAAAGTGGAGAGTAAGAAAATGTATGCCTACGCGATGACCTCGCGGCACTCTCGCGGCACGCGCGACCTCGCGGGACACGCCGACCCCGGCGGGAACTCACGTGAACTTGTCCGCCTGCGTGTTGACGCTGATGGAGAAGCCGAGCACGCCGTACACGACACGCATCAGCGAGAACACGTGGTAGCCGAGCTGGTCCTGCGTGCGCAGGAAGTCGAAGGTCGGCTCCTCCATCACGTTCTGCGGCCAGACGGAGAAGACGCCAGTCACGGGGGGCGGAGGGGCGCCGTTACTGACGCAGGCCGCGGCGGCGGCGGGTCCGGTCCAGTCTCAGACGACGA
The DNA here is from genome assembly GCF_011947565.3 of Pollicipes pollicipes. NCBI lineage: Eukaryota > Metazoa > Arthropoda > Thecostraca > Pollicipedomorpha > Pollicipedidae > Pollicipes > Pollicipes pollicipes. Next base: position 40,642,984 of record NW_023596921.1, on the reverse strand, counting down.
GACAGACACAGCCGGCAGAACCAGGCCCTCGCGGTGTCCAGGTGCCACCGAAGTAATCCAGTGGCGCCGGTAGTATAACGGCCACGTTCAGACACCTCGCCATGCGTCCTTTCATGACCAAATGCCAAGCAGCGCCAGTCACCAAGGCGAGCGCCAATGCCCGGGATATGTCCCAGTTGAAGGGTAGCTGGTCTTGTCTTACACGGCGGAGGATTCAGAGGCGACACTGCAGTGGCCGACGTCAGTCGCAACGCACCACAGTTAACCGCAGAAGCAGCAGCGATGGAGGGGCTGACCGTGACCAACTCGCGGCCCGCGGAATCGACCAATGGCAGCGCCCTGGCGAAAGACCAGCCCATGGCAGTCTAACGGCGAGCCACTCAGCGCGAGCGGCCCCACCAGCTGATCAAACCGGCCCCAGCGACTGCGAGGATATCCCAGGGCGACAAACAGCCGTGGGTGTGACCATCCAGGGACGCGCGACACTCCCCGGATGGCCGATCTCGCCGGCGGCAGCTGACCGCCGGTCCCTGCCGGGCGCCGGTCACTGACCATGAGCAGCTCCAGCGCGCAGGAGGCGCGCACGGTAGTGGTCGGTGCCGGCTGCCACTGGTAAGTAGTTGGTGATCATGGTGTTGGTGTCGCCGCGGTGGAAGGAGGCGGTGCGGCAGAACGTGCGCCCGGTCGGCAGCTGCGCCACGCGGATGTCGGGCCACTGGTGCGGCGGCAGCGGCGCGTACTGCAGCCGCGTGCGCGCGCCCTCGTACAGCTGCACCGCCCCCGCCTGACACACGTTGCCCTGACGAAGCGAAAGGGGTTCAGAAGGGGAGGCGATCGGCATCGGTCGGCACGGCAAGACCTGCCGCCCTTAGTGGTGAACGCTGTCACGTATGAAAGAAATCTGACCCGGACGGTTATCACCAAGCGTTGTTCCCTGTGAGAACAGTGTACACCTGGGGGTATGTAGGATGAGCTACATGCCATGCCTCAGACGGCTGGTAATATCCAGCCCCACTTCCTCGAGGTGTGACTCCGCTCCACTGCACCTGTCAAAAGCGCAGCTTCAGTCAGCTGACTCAGACCGTCCGGCTGACGTGAGCCGGCGTCGCCTCCGACGCAGCTCCCGCCCTGGACCCGGACCCGGCGACCTTCCTGGACCCGGACCCAGTGATCCACCGAACCCCCATCTGGTGACCCACCTGGACCAGCATCTGCATGTAGAGGCGCGCTCGGAAGGCGCGGCTGAACTCCTTAAGGCCTTCTTCGGTGACGGCCAGCAGAGCGCGGTGCTTATCGAGCGCCATCCAGTGTCGCTGCTTCAGCACCTTCAGGCGCAGGTCTCTGTCCGGCGGAGGAGGCGCACGGTGAGGCAACGCACGGGGCGGAGCGCCGCTGCACGTTTCCCCTCGGCCCGTCCCGCACGCCGTGGGAGCGGGGCTGACCCCACCGTCGGCCACCCTAACGCTCCACGCGCTAACAACGACTCCTGGCGATAGCTCGAGGCGCGCCGCCAACGTATACCTCCCCTCCTCACCACCACGCCCCCCCCCCCCCCCCCCTCAACGGCCGATGGGATGCCCTATGGACTGTGTGAGGGATTTACGGCCGCGACAGCCAGTGGCCAAGACCTGGGATGGAGCTGGTGCAGGTGTACGCTGATCCGACAGGAGCGCGGACACGGGCCGAACGGGCAACACGCGGAGCATTGAGATCACGTGCAAACCACGGTCAATGCTTTGGGATTCAGCTTGCAAGACATCGTTGTTAACCCCGTTATTAGCCACCAGGTCGCCACTATTGGAGCGTGGCTATCATTGGTCAAGACATAGAAGTCAAGGGAGAGCGGTTTTTGTTTTTCTTTTTTCGTCAAATGCCGCGGTGCGATGCCTATACATGCCACAGACCAGTTTATGGACGCGGAATACGAGTGAGCACCAGCCCACCTGATGTAACACATGCTAGTGTGCTCACTTGCACGAGTTGGTGGGCTTCAGGAACCAGTTGTAGTACGCTTTGAGCTGCTCCGTCTTGAGCATGTTGAACATTTCCGAGTCGAAAACCTTCGTTTCGAAGTTGGCAATGTGGTCGATTATGACATTCACTAGGTCCTGAAACCATCCTGAACTTCAGGGAATGCAGTGGGTTCTCCAGCACGACATTTACGGCGCGTAAAACCTAGCTATACATGTCATTTTAATATGAGCCAAGCCATCATTACAATGAAACGCAGAACGATTCTATGCTGCTGCCAGACGAAGCGCAAAGAAAGGTGTGGTCCAAGCTTTCCGACATCATAGTTGCTGACACAGCAGCTCCATCCCCGGCTGAAAATGATCATTTCCAAACGGACCATGGCAGTCGCCTGACGATGGCACACAACGACTGAGCTGGCTCTGCTAACAGGTGAGAGGATCGTAGGATGCCCCCGCCCCCCCCCCCCTCCCCCCATAAATGTCTGAATGATAGCAAGGGTGGCAAGCAGGATAGCACTCCACAAGATAACTCTGGCATCGGCATATTTGCTGAGTTGCGACCCTAAGACGTACTCGAGTCTCTATAGGCAGCTCTTGGGCCATAGAACACCTACAAGCAGTAGAGTGCACCACACTAAAGCTGGCACGAAGAATGTTCCGTTATAAACATGGTTTTGGTGCAGAGAAGCATTGAGCCCATGTTGATAGGAAGACTGCGGTTCTGACCGGTCCGACCAGCACCAGCACCAGCACCAGCACCAGCACCAGCACCAACACCAGCGCCAGCGCCAGCGCCAGCGCCGCCACCGCCGCCGTACCGGTAGCTTCTCGCTGAAGCCGTCGACGCGGATGGTATAGCCCCGCTCGCTCGACTCGAGTCGGTAGTTGAGTCGCGCCGCCGTGGCCGGGTACAGCGTCTCCGTCAGATGATGCGTCAGCATGTTGTCCATCAGGTCCAGCATGGCGGCGCTGCGGCGGAGGGAGGGATCAGGGGTCAGGGGATGCACGGTCACTGTCATACGATGTCATGCACGGTCACTGTACGATGCACGGTCACTTTCTTACGCAGGTAAAACTTTAGGCCTGTCCTTTTACTGGGGCGGCAGTTGAAGAACTTGCTAGAGTCGGCATGACAACGCACGTATACTGCAATCGAGAAGAACGCCGTTGGAATGGGGCGGAGATTGGGGAGTTTAACGACCGCCAGCTGCTGCAACTTAAACACGACACGACTCACCAAGCACATGCATCACAAGGCGCTTCGCCTCACAGCCAGATAATCGGCGATAAGACAATCACAGCCAGATAGCCAAACCAATCGTCACTGCAAAGGCCTCGTGTTGCTTCATCCTATTCCTACTCCTACCCCCCCCCCCCCCCCTGCCTTTCGTACAGCGGCCACACTCACTTCAGCGCTGACTGGACGGGCAGGTCGGAGCACAGTCGGATGCAGATGTAGGCGCGCGGCAGGTTGAACTTGCAGTCGCGCCGGTGGAAGAGCTCGCCGTCCGGCCGGCGGATGACGGCGCGCGGGTGAGAGCAGTGCGGCACGTCCTCCGCCACCAGCTCGAACGAGCGCGCCACGAACGGGTTCACCTCGGGCACGTAGAAGCTGGCCTCGAGCGAGGAGAGGTCGCGCCAGCGCGCCTGCCACTCGGCCGGGATCTCTGGCGGCGGGGCAGGCGATCGGGGTCTGTCAGCCGCGCCCACCCGCCAGACCCGTCACGGAAACACAGACACCGCGACTGTGCATCACGGCTGAGTGGTCACACAGAACCGTCACGGAAACACAGGAGACCGCGACTGTGCGTCACGGCTGAGTGGTCACACAGAACCGTCACGGAAACACAGAGACCACGACTGTGCGTCACGGCTACGGGGCTCACACGGAGGCGACGCCTCAGCACGTCACGCTGCCAGCCTAGCGCACTTACGCAGAAACAAACATTAAAATACGAGCCCCGTCTTGTATTTGGCGACCGTCACAGACAGCCGTCAAGCCTCCGTCCCATGACACGAAAAGATGTGTCACTTGTGATGCACGGAATAATAACCTCGATCGGGGCATCCAATACGCCAAGCCGCGCCATACCACGTCAGCCTTTTCAGTACCAAACGAACAAAGCTACCTCCAGTCAAATCCTGCGCGACAGCTTTCCCCCGCCCTTTATGCTCACCCTGCTCCGAGTAGCGCGTGCCGAACCAGGGCTCAGTCAGCACACACTCGCCCGATTCCTCGAACGTGCGGGAGCTCAGCATGATGTGACAGTTGGTCGGCAGCATGGCGTCCTGGCACGAGGCGATCAGCTGCCGGTGCGGGATGGGTCGGCGTCAGAGCCCGCCTCGGCCGACCGGACCGCGCGCCGAGGTCACGGGGGGCGGGCGGGGGGGGGGGGGGGCAGAGGACTTCTTGGCCTGCACGGGTACAGGCAGCGTGCGTTTTACCACGACTCGGAGCGGTGCGGGCGTCATGAGTGGGCTTACGATCACGAGTCATGAGTCACAAGCGCCGTCACGCCTATTACGGGCCACCACAGCTGCACTAACGCGCCCTCTTCGACGCCTCTTCGGGCAAGGTAGACGCTTCTTGTGTCTGATAGACACAAACACATCCAGAGTTTGTGTTCACCGGCGACCGCCGGCGGCTGCCAGAGTCGCGGAATAACAACCGGCTGTTGATGGAAGAGTCGCCCCTGCCTGGCCGCCGTCGGGCCAGCGAAGAGCGGCCACCGCAGCGTCACCTCACCTGGTGGTCGTAGTTGAAGAGCAGCACGTCGCCGCAGATGAAGTCCTCCGGCGCGTAGTTCTGCATGTTGTCCGCCATCGACTGCACCCAGTCCTGCGGGGACGATTCCTCCTGGTACCGGAAGCTGATCTGCGGGGGCGCGCGGCGTTAGAGCGGCTCGGCTCGCGCCGCACCAAAACCCAAACGAAAACCTACGCACCATCGGACTTCAAACAACATTGCCTGCCGTACCAGCCATCTCACCCACTCACCTGCCTTACCAGCCATCTGACCCGCTTCTGCCCGCACCGCCACAACGCCGGCTGTCTGGCCCCTCACCCAGAGTCCGACGGGATTCCAGCCCACGTCCGGCACCGCCCACCTGGTCGATGTCCTTGATCTCGTCGTAGATGCGCTGCTGCGGACCCAGGCGCCGCAGCATGGCCATGTACGCCCAGATGGCGGCCAGCACGTCGGCCACGTGCTCCAGGCCGGCGTCCGTCAGCCGCACGTTTACGTAGTAGCACGAGGTGGCCGAGTTGTGCTCGAAGCCCGACTCGCTGTTGCCGCTCACCAGGCTGACGGCCCACATTCTGGCGGAAGGGAAGGGGAGGGGGTCAGGTCACACAGACAAACACGTCATTGTGTGAATCAATCTGATGTGTCAGCTTACTTGGACAATCGGGTCACTATGTCAACCTGACAGACCTGGTCATGTCGACAGTCAGGTCATCCTGACAGCTGGGTCATTTTGACAGCTGGATCATTCTGACGATTGGGTCAATCTGACGGCTGGGTCATTCTGACAGTTCGGTCATTCTGACAGCTGGGTCAATCTGACGGCTGGGTCATTCTGACAGTTGGGTCATTCTGACAGCTGGGCCATTCAACCAGCTGGGTCAATCTGACGGCTGGGTCATTCTGGCAGTTGGGTCATTCTGATAGCTGGGCCATTCTAACAGCTGGGTCAATCTGACGGCTGGGTTATTCTGACAGCTGGGTTATTCTGACAGCTGGGTCATTCTGACAGCTGGGTCAGTCTGAGATCCATCTAGGCGTCGTGTGATCCTGACAATCGTGTTATGTGGACGATCTCGAGTTTGCGTTGGTTTCACGAAGCTAGTTGCTGCTAGCAATCGAGCCCTAGTCTGAGCGCAAACTATTCCCATGCGATGTCCAACCAACAACTGCCGACGGAACAAACTGGCGCAGATGATGCTAAGCCCAAGTCAGACTCCACCACAAGCGGAGCAGATTCCGCGCAAGAACAGTCCCCAGCTACGTGACTGCCCACCTCACCTGGCTGCCTCCCCCCCCCCCCCCCCCGAACACGCACTACCCGACTGAGGGTCAGCCGGCGTGCGCCCGCCCCACGCAAAGCAGCTGACCTGTGCTTGAGGTACGAGAGGATGCTGCCGCGGCCCTCGTGGCCCATCAGCCATGAGATGTAGTTGAGCGGCCGTGTGCGGTAGTGCTTCATCATGCTGGGCAGCTGCCAGGTAATGGTCAGCTGATGGCGGTCCTTGACGGGCAGCAGCTTGTACAGCCGGTGGAAGCGCGCCGGGTCCCAGGGCTGGCCGTGGCTGGCGAACGACGGCCGCGGCTCGGCCGTGGCTGGCACCTCGCTGAAGATCTCCACCACCTGGCCGGCCCCAGGCGGAGGGTCAGGTACAGGCAGGGACCAACTGAAGATCTCCACTACCTGGCCGGCCCCAGGCGGAGGGTCAGGTACAGGCAGGGACCAGCTGAAGATCTCCACCACCTGGCCGGCCCCAGGCGGAGGGTCAGGTACAGGCAGGGACCAGCTGAAGATCTCCACCACCTGCGGCGGCCCCCAGGCGGAGGGTCAGGTACAGGCAGGGACTGTGCAGCTGAAGATCTCCACCACCTGGCCGGCCCCAGGCGGAGGGTCAGGTACAGGCAGGGACCAGCTGAAGATCTCCACCACCTGGCCGGCCCCAGGCGGAGGGTAAAGTACAGGCAGGGACCAACTGAAGATCTCCACTACCTGGCCGGCCCCAGGCGGAGGGTCAGGTACAGGCATGGACCACTGAAGATCAATCTCACCACCTGGCCGGCCCCAGGCGGAGGGTAAAGTACAGGCAGGGACCAACTGAAGATCTCCACCACCTGACCGGCCCCAGGCGGAGGGTAAAGTATAGGCAAGGACCAACTGAAGATCTCCACCACCTGGCCGGCCCCAGGCGGAGGGTAAAGTACAGGCAGGGACCAACTGAAGATCTCCACTACCTGGCCGGCCCCAGGCGGAGGGTCAGGTACAGGCAGGGACCAGCTGAAGATCTCCACTACCTGGCCGGCCCCAGGCGGAGGGTCAGGTACACACGGGGACCGGCTGTCCGTGCGTGGGGAGAAGTGGTGCAAAGGACCCCGCGGCGGTTGCGCTGCTTTGCGGCGCGTTCGGCCGGCAGCTAATCTCGCAGAATCGTCCGGAATGTGGGAAGTCTCCGGAACGGTGTTCGGCGCCGCCAAGACATTGCGTGTCGAGGGGGAACCCCGGCTAATTTGAGCGCATGGTCAAGACGGACAACGTCTTTTCGCCATGCCTAGCTCCTATGATTGTAGGCTATGCATGGCGCAGGTGAGACAAAACTGGGGAGGATCCCCGGGCCCGCCGAATTTAGATGAAAATTTCCATGGGTTATCATAAGAGACAATTATTCGTCGAGTAGTTTTCCCTCCGCAAACGTGTCCTGGGTTGCGCGAAGGACCACGCGCTGTCACGTCGATTACGGAACTGCGGCGTAGTCACCAAAAGTGGCCTTTCATACCAGCTCTTCTCACAGTCAGAGCGGATTTTCAGCCGTCACCAGGCCAATAAATGACACTGATCTTAGCCGCACAAACTCTTCACTTCCACCGGGCCTATAAATGACAATGATCTCAGCCACATAAACTCTTCACTAAGTGAAGAGTTTATGTGGCTGTGTGTGTTTGTGGTCGGTGTGGCGACCACACCGACCACAAACAAGATGCAACAAATTTCTGAACTATGCTGGCTCACACCCAAGCCAGCATCAACTCGCTTCCAGGAGCTAACGATTCATGCATGACCTAGAGTTCACCACTGAAACGTCCACCGGGCGGCCAGCTACATACCCTTGAGTCGGCGTAGCCACTGACACTCGCCGCCCCTTCCCTGATCTCAACACGCCAATGACTCCCGCCGCTCCCGTACTCCTACGCGTCACTGGCCCCGCTGCTCTCCTCCCTGACCCCCGTCCCGCCCCCCTCCCGACCCTCACACGCTACTGACCCCGCCGCTCCCCTCCCTGACCCCCACACGCCACTGACCCCCGCCCCGCCCCCGTCCCGACCCTCATACGCCACTGACCCCGCCGCTCCCCTCCCTGACCCCCATACGCCACTGACCCCCGCCCCGCCCCCCTCCCGACTCTCATACGCCACTGACCCCGCCGCTCCTCTCCCTGACCCCCACACGCCACTGACCCCCGTCCCGCCCCCGTCCCGACCCTCACACGCTGCTGACCCCGCCCCGCCCCCCCCTCTCTGACCCCCACACGCCACTGGCCCCCGCCCCGCCCCCCTCCCGACCCTCACACGCTGCTGACCCCGCCGCTCCCCTCTCTGACCCCCACACGCCACTGACCCATTGCTGGAGCGTGTCGAGAGACTGGTCGGCCTGCACTGCTAGCGTCATGTACGGCGCGCGGTAGTAGTGACGCCAAAACTCGTGCAGGCGGCCGTGCATCTGCTCGTCGCTCAGACCCGTGCGCGTCTCGCTCAGCGACTTCAGGTTGCCCCAGGTGAACTTGGCCATCGGGTGGCCGGCCCGCGCCAGGCCGGCCAGTAGCTGGTCGGCCCGGTTGGAGTCGTCCGGCTGCGCCTCCAGGAACTCTGCCGGCGCGGAGGCGGCAGTGGTGATCGGAGCTGCAGAGCAGGAGGGCAGCCGGGAGAACAGTGCAGGTCGCACGTGACGTTTTCAAGCGGGTTTGGAAGTGTAACCGCCCGCGGCCAACACAATGATGTCTTTCGTCCTGAAATAGTCCTCGCAATGCCCGCTTCAAACCGTAATATGCGACGTTCAGCCGCGTTTCATGAAACGCCTTTTGTCTAATCGATTTATGTTCCTAGCTATCTCCACTTAGTCCATATGTGACCAACGCCTTTTCTCCTCTGGGGCGGCCGGAGTAAGCCCGTGCTGGGGACCGCAAGCGAGTTGCGTTGTTGGGCAGCGCCTCATGGCGGAGAGCGCCCAACAACGTCAGATGGTGGACGGTTCCGACACTGTGGACTGGTGCGGCCATTGTTGGGCGGCGCCTCATGGCGGAGAGCGCCCAACAACGTCAGATGGTGGACGGTTCCAACACTGTGGACTGGTGCGGCCGTTGTTGGGCGGCGCCTCATGGCGGAGAGCGCCCAACAACGTCAGATGGTGGACGGTTCCGACACTGTGGACTGGTGCGGCCGTTGTTGGGCGGCGCCTCATGGCGGAGAGCGCCCAACAACGTCAGATGGTGGACGGTTCCAACACTGTGGACTGGTGCGGCCATTGTTGGGCGGCGCCTCATGGCGGAGAGCGCTCAACAAAGTCAGATCGTGGACGGTTCCGACACTATGGACTGGTGCGGCCATTGTTGGGCGGCGCCTCATGGCGGAGAGCGCCCAACAAAGTCAGATCGTGGACGGTTCCGACACTATGGACTGGTGCGGCCATTGTTGGGCGGCGCCTCATGGCGGAGAGCGCCCAACAACGTCAGATCGTGGACGGTTCCGACACTATGGACTGGTGCGGCCATTGTTGGGCGGCGCCTGATGGCGGAGAGCGCCCAGCGTCAGATGGTGGACGGTTCCGACACTGTGGACTGGCGCGGCCATTGTTGGGCAGCGCCTCATGGCGGAGAGCGCCCAACGTCAGATGGTGGACGGTTCCGACACTGTGGACTGGTGCGGCCATTGTTGGGCGGCGCCTCATGGCGGAGAGCGCCCAACAAAGTCAGATCGTGGACGGTTCCGACACTATGGACTGGTGCGGCCATTGTTGGGCGGCGCCTCATGGCGGAGAGCGCCCAACAACGTCAGATCGTGGACGGTTCCAACACTGTGGACTGGTGCGGCCATTGTTGGGCGGCGCCTGATGGCGGAGAGCGCCCAACGTCAGATCGTGGACGGTCCCGACGCTGTGGACTGGTACATGGCGATATTCGCGGGTGATATTCGCGGTGAGTAGTGCGTCCAGTGAACAGAGCCGGTAGACAGGTCGACTCTGGGCACGGACAGTAGCTGCATGATGTAATGGTAGGGAAGCGTCTCATACAGCTCACTTCAGTATCCCTTCCACTACCTAACAGTAATTATACAATGCATTGGGTAACACGGCAAAGTTAAAACACCACTCACTCACGAAAGCCCACCGCAACCCCGCCTCTCACCGTTCTCCACCGCCTGTCGCTCGCGCTGCATGCTGCTCTTCCGCATCAACGCCACCCTCGCCTCTCACCGTTTTCCATCGCCTGCCGCTAGCGCTGCATGCCGTCCTTCCGCATCAACGCCACCCTCGCCTCTCACCGTTTTCCATCGCCTGCCGCTAGCGCAGCATGCCGTCCTTCCGCATCAACGCCACCCTCGCCTCTCACCGTTCTCCACCGCTTGCCGCTCGCGCTGCATGCTGTCCTTCCGCATCAAAGGTGAGATGAAGAACTGGGCGAACCGGTCGAGAGCCTCGCGCAAGTGCAGCGAGTTCACGTCGAAGTAGAACGCCGTCTGCTCGCAGTCCGTGTGCGCGTTGGTCGTTCCCCCGCTGTTCTGCACGGCACGACACCAGTCACGGTGAGCATAGTAGCGTACGTCAAGTCCCCCCCCCCCGCGACAGAAAAACGGAAAGAAGTCACGATGAGAAATATGCACAGACATATACATACGATTACGATACATGCAGATACAGACACATAAATACGATTACGACACATGCAGATACAGACATATAAATACGATTGAGATGGTACATAGAACGTTTTATAACGCTGGTCATTGCACTGTTCCATGAGAGCCCCTTACGCTCAAACTTTGCTCCTGGGTCTATAATGTACGTCACAACCTTACGATGTCAAGGTGTGGGAGATGCACGTGTCTGTGAAACGGCACCACGATATAAACCAGTGACGCACCTTAACAAAAACGTCAAAGCTGTTCTCCTCCGGATACTTCTTGTTGCCCATGAACACCATGTGCTCGACGAAGTGCGCGAGGCCCTCGATGTCGCTGGGCTCGGCGAAGCTGCCGCAGCCGATGGAGAGAGCCGCGGCCGCCTGCCCGCACACATGGAGACTCTCGGTACACGGACCGACACCGCCGACGGCGATCGCCGACCGCACAGGGCGGCACGCTGTGCACAGAGCGCGCCGCGCAGCACAGCACGGCATCGCGGACGCAGCGGGCACAGCGGCCTCTTCCATCGGCCGCGTAACCCACGCAGAGTACGGATCGCATGGCTTATACATACGGGCCTTCTACCATACGAGGGCCGTGGTGCTGGCGCAAGGCGGCCCTTATAGTATCATAGCGATATCATGGGGGAGAACATATCTAGAACGGAAAACGACCTGGCACAGAACGATAAGATATCCAAACTATTTGGGCGTGGCTGAATGCTCATACTGAACTGAGCACGGCGAATCAAGGCAAACACGTCGGGGTGGAGGACAAATGGCGCAATGTGTGGGGCGAGCTGCAGCATGTGACGCGACGCGCCACTAGACCACTGGCTGGACATGACAAGACATGACATTCTGCCATTACAGGGGGCGGCGGAGGGGGGGGGGGAGGGTGCATAGCACAGCATAATGCACTGCGCACACCGCACAGCGCGCAGCGAGATGCAGTGCACCTGACCGCTACGGCGCACCGCCTGGTGGAGTACTTTGATCGAACTTCGGAATACTGTTGGGAACCGAGCAAACCGAGAACATCGAACATATCATTCAGGTGCTAAACCAAACCGATACGAAATATACTGACCGATCAGTTTAGACTAAATATGCCATCATTTCGAAAAATGAACATGGCGCCTAAGCAGTCTGCGGGAATACGCTGGATTAGTACCCTAGCAGTGCTCGGTATGAGTCCCAAAACAGGCGCACTTGTTTGTCCTGCCTGAGAAGGAAGGGTCAACTGGCAATCGCCCAAAGCGGGCCAATCCGGTTCGGGGCAGCCATGGCATAGCATTGCATGGCACAAACACTCCTCAGTCCCAACAGGCAAAACGACTGGGGGGGGGGGGGGAGTTATTCAATGCAGTTGGAACGGTATTACTTCGGCGGTGGGCTCAAGCCACGTGCTGTGCTGCTTAGCAAGGTGTTCTGAACCCGACATCACTTCTGCCAGCCTTTGAAAGCAAGTGACATTTCAAAATCAGCATTGTTTGCTCAGGCCAAGTCCTTCGTTTTCGCCCCGTGCAGGATGCCATGAAGCCATAACAGAGATCAGCCATCACATCTGCCATGAATTGCGAGCCTGAGTCTACAGACCGGGCGGCGTTCGAACCATTTTCTCATCGCTCTCGTCCTCGCTGTCCTCGTTGTCCGAGTCCTGGTGCGTCCTCCGCGCTGCTGGCCTCTGGAACACAGCCGACACGGGGGCGTGACGGCCCTGCTGGGAAAGCCTCGGACCGGGCTCGCCTGCCTGCTCTTACAGCAGCCGACAAGCGCTGGCGCCGTTACCGGCGTCGCTGGCGCTCCGTGAGACGGGACGGCAGCCAGCACGTGACGCCACCGGCTACATGGCCGCCAAGTGGCGCACGTTGCGCGTGACCCAGCGGCGCAGGTCGCGCGGGGCTGGAACCCCTCAAGAGCGAGCTCTTCCGGCCCGGTCCGGCCATGTGGACATTCACGAGGAAACGCACCATACCTAGCCTGCTTTGTATTTTCATAGCACGCGAATCACGAGCTCTATCCCATTTTGCGCCATAGTACACGTGTTGTCTAGAAACACATTACGCAGTCTGCTACTGACAGGGTCCAACGACAAACACTGGATGCAGCTCAACTTTCAAAACACTCGAGGCAAGTCGGTTTATGTATAAAATTGTGCTTAATAGGTCATAAATATCTACACATTGTTTCCAACACCACAGCTACCTTTAAGCCGTCAGCTTTTACGAAGGTCGACGTATCATAGGGCTTATCATCAGTACCATCACAAAATGATAAACCAACATCTTCAGACTAAGAAGTTCAGCAATGCATACCTTCTTCACCATGGCGATGCTTCATGCTGGTTCTGCTGTTGCTTTCCAGAGGAGGACGAAGATCCTGATATGAGCAAGGCCCTTAAACCATTTGGAAGCTTGATGGCTCTGGAGCATGGAAAAGTCGAACTTAGTGGATTACTGGCAGCTGCAATCACATGTTTGAGCTCAGCAGAAGAGAAACAACATGAAAAGAACAACACATCCCATGTGTGCAGCCCTACATGTATAGTTAGAGATAACAGATAAGGTCAGGGACAAATTGACATGATGCTATGGCTGATGGCACATATAGCATGGGAAGTGAAGTGGATATAAGCCCTGCACCCCGGTCGTCTCCCTGGTTCCACAGTGACTCGATGATCTATGCTAAAAAAAAAGCATATCAAACAATGGCTGTCTATACCTGTACTCCCTCTTGTCATTTTCTGATTGCACCGGCTTTGGCAAAACTTCACAGCTGCTGCTTAATGTTCCTATAGAGGGTGCCATGCTTTCTTGAATGCCGCTACTGCGAGCTTTCTTTGTTTTGTTATTTTCACTCAAAATGTTCTGTCTCTTCATCAGCCTTCCCAAACAACTGCTCAAATGGTTGCTTGATGCTTGTGACCGCCTTGCCTGCCTTGTTAGTAAATGAAATTGCTTCAATAATGTATTTTGATAAAATATCACACATTGGAACACTCCAGTATATTTCCTGGAACGGATTCTGTGTGAAACAAAACTGAATGGTGACAAGCCATCCACACTTCAGCACAATCATCCAAAAACCACAAGATCCATAATATGAGACATCTAAAGAGGAAGACATTTGTGATCAGATAATGATGATGATGATTTGGGGATTTAGGGCGCATCGACTGCTAAAGGTCATGCAGCGCCCATAACTATGTGATCAGATAAACACATCACCAAACTGAAATGGCGTTCCATGCCATTCTCAATGCAGCTTCTGGCAAGATTACTCAAGGAGGGAGGGAGGGGGGCTTGGGGCACGCCAACATCCGCAGTCACCACTGAGGACACTGCTCGGTGCTGTCAGAGGGCTGGTGAGGAGCATCAACAGCAGATAAACATCACCGACAACAGCTATAAGATTATCTCCGGCCCTTGATCACTGTTAGTCATGATCTACCGGTGACACAGCTTCAGTGGTACAGTGTGGACCTGACAGGGTCATAGGCTAGCTGAGTGATCAGAGACAGGTGGTACACTGAGGACTGATGACCCTACCAGTAATCCATGGGGTACACCAGGGATTCATAGTCAGTCAGCTCTTTGCTTGCCTTGTTCCTTAGTGACTTGTCCAGCCACATGCCACATTGATGCCTCCCTCATCCCATATGCAGATGGCACACCCAGCTCTGGGACCATGCTCCTCCCACCACTTGGAGCCACAAACAACCAAATACAAATGAGAACACAGTAACAAGCTAACAAACACTTTTGTATGACAAGCACATCACCAGTCATGCAACAATGCCAGTTCAAATGCAGGCATATATTTTCACCTTGCTGTGCATTCTAAGGCATTACTTAACAGCTGATTTCTGCAAATTAAAATCAATGCTTACATTATCCCACACATCTAAGGCCACTATGTGTATAGGGTGTAATGAGCATGGTGGCTTAAATGTCAGGTGCATACAAAAGTCTTTTGACACCAGCATTGTCTCTACAATTAAACACACCCAACAGACAACACCAACTCTGGAGGCTCTGGGCAGGCCCCAGATTGATGGCTTCATGGAGGAGAAGAAAACTGTAGAAAAATTCAAAGCACTGGGACACAAACAATTATGGGCACCTTTAAGCTGTGCAATCACTTTTTGAGCCATGATCCTATGTTTCAACAATGGATACATGCTCCTCCAAGCTGGCATCCCTCTACCTACCTTATTGCCAGCTGGGCACCACCAAACAGGCTTTCCTTTACTGCACCATGGTAGCATTGGACAGCTGCCTCCCACCACCACTATGTCTCCATGTGTTGAGACATTATGGTATAATATGTTATGGTGTTATAATGAATAATGTCATAAAAATATATAATGAATAATGTTATTTCAACATGCAAATGTTAGGATACATATCTTGGTTTTGAGATCATGCTGGTGGCCTGTCTTACTGTCTGTTTACATCATGCCATTCTGCAGGTTTATGTAGTCCCCCATGCTTGCACTTTGAATTAATTTATCCTTACATGCATACTTGGCCACAAGCTGTTTCTCAGATTACCATATTCGCTTAAAGAATGTCATGTTGATCTCAAACATAATTTTCATTTCACCTTGAGCATATTTTAGTATCAAGCACACATTTTAGTATTAAGAGCATATCTTAGTGTCATGTGCATATCATGGCATGTGACATAATGGTTTATTCAACCAAGCACCATAAACATGATAAGTCAAATGCCTGAAAAGCTGCCCTGTGGATGAACTTTGGGGACATACATACCACAAATATAAAGGATTATACATAAATACAAAGGCAAAGGGTTATGCATAACTACAAAGGTAATATGTGTCATTGCATATGCCACATGAGGCATATGATTTTGTGCACCTCCATGACAATGATCATTCTTTTAGGCACATTGTTGGCATGTCTCTGAGCCATTTTTCATCTGTGTGGTCTAGGGGAAGATGCTGGACTACTTATAATCTAGTAATACAGGGTATGAGTCCCAAGCAGGCACATTGGCCAGACTGAAATGGAATGGCCAGCTGGCAACTGGCCAACATGGGCCAATCCTTAGCCCATGACTGTGTTGCAGCATTGTGCAGCACCTAAAGCCCTTCATATTTCTGATAAAAGGGTAGAGACAAAATGATCTGCTCAACTGGATAGTGGGTTATGCGCATGCAAAAACCTATGCTTAGCAGGTACTGACCCAGTGGTAACACAACATGGCAAAGGTCAAGCAAGACCATAATTGCAAAGCATGGCCTGACATAACAATATTTTTGGTGCAATAGTCCAGAAAATAAAATTTTGGAGTAGAGCTCTTTAAACAAGCTGGCTGCACTGCCATGTGGCAGGTCATGCTATCACTGGGCATTTCATGCTATTATTAAATAGGTCATATTCCGCTAGGCAGGTCATACCACCATTGGGAGGGTCATATTACCATTGGGTGGTTCATGAGAACATTTGGCAGTTCACCCTATGAGCAAGCATCCATGCTAACATTGGGCATTGCATGCTAATGTTACACATTTTATGCCACCATTGGGCATTTCATAGTATAAAGAAAGTACAATGGTAGCAAATAGAGCAGTTATGCTACCATTGGGTAGTTTGTCCTACTCTTGGGCAGTTCATGGTTCTAGTAACTCACATTAAGAATAGGAGAGACCAGATTCTGGGCAAGGATTTGGTTGGCAGATGGTTTGGTTTGGTTTGGTTTGGTTGGCAGATGTTGAACAAAATAGATAAGACTCCACCAAAAATTTGAGATTTAATCTAGGTTTTATACGTGTAACGCATGGATCACTATCGCTTCACATCACATGCAACCTCAGTTACAAACCAAATACATTCTTTCATGAGCTTCCGTTCATTAAGGCAACGCTAGGGTAATGAATTCATATAATAACGGAAAACTAATTGCATGTCGTTACACTTCTAGCCATATTTGTTTGACAACAGGCTTAAAACATTTTCACCTATGCTATTCACTTCAGCTAAAGGTGTTAGCTGTGACTTTACCTAATTTTGCACACCAACCGCCGCCTCAACCCACGCTCCGCCACGCAATCACCGACCCCCTACCTTGCTTGCGTTGCTCGCGCCGGCTTACGGTAATACCCTGCGCGAGACCGTGTTCCGTGGTGGTTTCATTTACCAAATTTATCATAATAGCCTAAATTGTAATTGAAAGCTCTATCTTTTTATTTTTTTAAACAAAAACATATTTTATTGTTTTGAGAGAGATTTAAAACATAAGTAATGCGTATTACAGAAAATCAAACGAGATGTTTGTTGCCTTTACGTCATATACCTTGCAGCATTTTCAATCGAAATAATGGTGATCTGATATATATGCCCCTACTGCGCAGGTTTGAGTTAGATTCCAAACCGCGAAATATCGGCGAATGTCAGCCACAATGAAGAAAGCACACAATACTCTTATCAGGAGCTGGGTGCGGTTGTCAGTTCGCCTGCTGTCCCGGACTTTGCTGGTCGTTTCGTTTGGAATTTTTGTTTCCAATCTGTGATCTTTGATCAGTTCTGGTAAGTCAGGGAGCAGTTGGGTTTTAGCAAGCGTTTGCCATTGTGATGTCTACTCTGGACAAATCCATCCACTATGATTGACGACTACGGGATATCGGTGGATATCGCTGCGTTGAACCCCGCGCTCGCGCGCACCGAACTGAGGGCGAGCCACCCTGAGCTGAATATCCAGAGCTTGCTGTATGATGAATAGTTGGGGAGTTCTTGCCCATCACAATTCCCTGTAACATCAGCTCTCTATGCATTGAAATTGGTTCCGACCATTTGTCAAACTCTTGGTAGTTTGGACTTATGATTAGCATGCACTGAAAATTAATGCTGTAGTACTGCTGCCATGTTATGTATGTTTTGTGTAACATACGTACTTTGCATTCTGGCCTCTTGTCCATCCTACCATTTGTGTAGGATGGCCTGCCTGCCCGTCATACACAAATGGGGTCATATAGAAGTAATTTATTACTTCCACTGAGTTGGGGCAAGCAATGAATGGCTTGTGAACACTGACTCATCCAATTTTCACCCTGTGTTTCAGCTGCTCTGTTTCTATGAGATGTGAATAATATTAGTTATTTTGTTAGGTTAGCATTTTTGCATGAATTGTATAATTTTATGTTGATGTGCATGATGTTGGGCCAAGTTAGGCTGAATTCCCACCCTGTTTTGAAATAACTTCCAAATAATTTTGGCATCATTCTCCATCCAGTTTGATCAAATATGGTTCAGCATCTGTGCTGATCCATTCCAGGGTGCCCCAGGGATTTATGGCTGGGCTGATTCTTTTTGCCCTATTCACAAATGACCTTCACTGTCACTGGGCTGTTGAGTGATAGCATAGGCAGGTGACTCCCATCTGCTCAATCACTTGTGGCCTGGTCCTCAAAATCTAGAACCACCAAGATATTGTGTTGAAAACTAAGTGTAGCTGGTTTGGTGATAAAATTATCATTGTGCTCTGACTGCTGCATTTGGCCATCAACCCATGCATGTCCTGGGACATATTCATTGGTTACTTTGCCAGAAGGTGCAGTGCCCTTTTCATATATCTTTGTTGATTCCACCACTGATTTAACCAGGAAATGTTAAAGTAACTGATTGAAACACAGCCATTTCCCACATTTTGTACAGCATTACAGTGTCAGGTGGAACAACAAAAAATCTTCTAGCCCAGGCTGAAAGAGTTATACGCATCATTGTATGGATTGTGATTGGTGTGTGGCTTCAGGGGATGGTTGGTCCAGTGTTTTCATCCCTGGTTGGAGCCAGGTGGAGCAGCTAGTGCAAGAGAGGAGCCTTCTTAAAGCTTATAAAGTGCTTTTCAACCAGCTCAGTCCCCTGTTGATTTGTTGCATGTTTGTCCCTCCATCCACTGTGTCATGCTGGGCCACCCATTCATCTGAGGCTTGAGCTCTGGAACTGCCGAGGTGTCAACTCTCGGTCTTATGGAGTGGGGTCCTCACTATTGTGCTGCCACCTTGTGGAACCAGCTGCCTCCGGCTGTCGCTGCGCATCCAATACCATCTTTGTTCCATGCATCGCTGACAGCACTGGGGTCCTGGGAGCCAGTCATGTTGTGTTTGTCCGCATTGATGATTCTCAAGTGCTGCACTGTGTTATGAATTTTACTCGCATTGTATGCATGTACCTGTATATCATTCATAAAGACATACAGACAAAACAGATGTCTGGCCAACAAAGAGCCACAGGGGCCCATCAAGGTTGGCCTGCCTCAAGTTCTGCACACATCCTTGAAACAAAGCTTAACACCTGAACTGCCTGATTTTAGCTGTAAATGAGGTCTTAAGACTGATAGAACTTGTTTAAACAATTTGAAATGTTGCCAGAGAGGGGCTTGCTACAAGTTTGTTTGGTAGTTTGTTCCAATGATTCAAGTTGTGGCTAAATGATATGTCTGTTGTTACAACAAGTGTTGCCATTTTATCTTGATGTAGTTTGCCTTGCTTTGTGACCCTCTGTTTTATATCTTGGGTGTGAAGATGTTGATTCCGAAATACTATACCGCATGGATGCACTAATGATTTAATTCAATACAATACAATGCATGTTATCACATTTACCTATTGACTTCAAATGACAGGGGAAATCTGATATAAAGAGCATGCTGGAGCATCCATATCCCTAGATCCATACTGTGCCCCTTCACTGACAAAAGAGCTAATAAAAATGAATCAGTGCTAGAAATGTTGGAATCCAAGTGTCTACATTTACTTCATGTTGAGATTAACCATGAGCTGACATTCATTGAATGTTTCACACATTATGTACTGCACCACAAAAGTGGAATCATTGCCTATTTACTGCAGTGGCCATGTGTTGGTTTCATGTCAGACACTATGGTTTACCACTAGAGTGTAATGCTGACCATTGCAGTGGCCATTTTGGTCCTTGTTCTTCAGGTAATCCCACAGAATGAAGCTGAGAGGTGACACTTCAGGGGATGAGGCACCCGTCCATGTCGATTCAGTGGCTGATCATTTTGTCACTGAGGTGATCTTGGAGCTTGTAAATGAACCTGGCTAAATGAATACAGGCACGGAAGCCTCGAGTCTTTCACGGAATAGTGTTTTTGGGCAGTTTTGTCGTGCATAGCAGCAGCCGCAAATTCCGAGGACTTTGTACAGCCAAGTTCTTCAGGAGTTTATGCGCCGATGGCAAGCTGGATTTAATTTTCTTTGACAGTTGTGACACTCTTGGCTTGCCTGATGCCACTTTCTCAACACAATGTGGATGTTTCGCTGTCAGAAAGTATTTGGCATCGACTCCCCAAATTGATCTACCTTCACCTTTTTTGGCTAGCACCACCAGCATCTCGATATACGCTTGAGTCTGCGGGACTTCGGTCGAAACACATTATGATTACTGATATGTTTAAAAGTTGCTGCTTTTGCTTTACAGTATTCACTGTTGATGAGCAGTTTTGCAGCTTTAGTCCCCCTTCCTCTTACATCAATATTCGTTTCGTGTTCCGCCGCTCGCCAGGGCAAAACTTATCATGCAAACTTTATCAGAGAATGTTATGTTGACTGGTTGAACATTATTGGGCAGGGGCTGAGCTCAGGCAATGGCAAACCTAAGCAAAAGTTGTGTGAGTGGTATAACACCATACAGCAGAAGCATGATTGGGAATTCATTGCAAGCAAGGATGTAAAAAGTGGGTGACAGTGTAGACTGTGAGATAACTGCTTCCCCACCACCACCATCCCCTCCCCCCCCCCCCCCCCCCCAACTCCCACCTTCCACCTCCAATCTCTAGACTTATCAGTCTTTGCCCCATGTTATTGTATGGAAAGAAACAAGGTAAATGCTACCTTGTTGCTGCGAGGTTTTGGCGGTTTGTAATTTTCAAACTGAACAAAGTGTCAGCAAACAAAGACAAAAAGCAAAACAACACAAACAACACTGAAAGCGCCTGATCTCGCATTTCACAATCATATCCACTGCACTGTGTGTCCGCCTCTCAGCACGTGCTGCCGACCCCAGCGCGGGCCCGATGGCGCGGTCCCCGTCACACGGCCGGCGTGTGCCACTATGTCCGCCTCTCAGCACGTGCTGCTGACCCCAGCGCGGGCCCGATGGCGCGGTCCCCGTCACGCGGCCGGCGTGTGCCACTATGCCCGCCTCTCAGCACGTGCTGCTGACCCCATCGCGGGCCCGATGGCGCGGTCCCCGTCACGCGGCCGGCGTGTGCCCGCAGCGCTCCGGCCGGTGGCGCCGTGCATGTCGGAGAGCTCGGACGAGGCAGCGACCGAGGGTACAGCGCTGATGGAGGCGGCGGCGGTGCCGGGCGCGGCCGGCGACGGCGAGCAGGCGCGCCGCGAGCGCCGCTCGGGCGCCTCGGACGCCGACGCGGCCCAGCAGCAACAGCAGGAGGAGGAGGAGGAGGAGCTCAAGTACGGCGCCTCGCACGTCATCAAGCTCTATACACCGGTCACGCTGTGTATGGTGGTGGTGGTGGCCACCATCAGCTCCATCCCCTTCTACCGCGAGAAGCCCACCACCTACCTGTGAGTACTGGCTTGAGGGGCGGTTGCAGTGGTGTTGCGAGTTATGTACTTGCTTTTGCTGCATTGCTGTAGCCAGGGACCACTGTGCTTTTCAACCTTTCTTTGAGGCTGACTGTGGTACAAGCGGTTTGTTGAATGTAAGAAAACACGCAGGGTTTGGAAAGTTATCCTTCCAACTGAAAATGGTGTGTAAAGATGCTTCGCCGTGTGTTGTTGCATCACGGGCTGGAAATGGTCTTCCAGACTCTACACGCCATTCCATGAGGTATCTGAAGATGCCGGAATCAAAGCGTGGAACGCATTTGCCAACGCTGGAATACTGATCTCCGTCATCGTATTCATGACATTCGTCATCCTGATCCTCTACAAATACCGCTGTTACAAGGTGCGTCGTGTTCTCGTTCACGTTTGTTCGTCACCCTGGATGATCGGTCTCGTGCGCCGCTGTCCGGCTGCCATCCCGTCAGAGGCTGATGTTTTATATCGAGTTGGCCAGCAAGCACCGCGCATGAAGGCAAAAACGTGTGACTGATTACCGGGAATGATCGCCGTCATGTCGATCGCGAAGGATCACGATCATGTCGATCACAATGTGACGTCACGTAGCTGCCACTGCATCGAGCAGTGCGTGAGTTGGCCACTGACCATTGTTCTGCTCTCGTTTCAGTTTATCCACGGCTGGCTCATCCTCTCATCATTCATGCTGCTCTTCCTGTTCACCTACATATATATGGAGTAAGGATGCGCTCCTGCGAGGCGCACGCGCCCAAACAACCGTCGGCCTGCCCGTTCCCTGCGAAGGAGATTTGTGACGGCCGGCTATGGACGGAAGCGTCGCTGATGTAGATGATCGGGACGGTGGTGCTCGGGGAGAGACGCATTATCAGCTTAACCGTCCACTCTGCCGATTTTGCGGTCGAACCGAACCCGTCAGAAATTTGCCTGTTTCTGGGTGCAACCTCCGGGCCGTGACCTGGCGATCGCCGTCGTGTGTTTGCCGGCCTGGCTGTCGCCGTCACGTCTTGCCGTGGTGTGATCGTGTCTGGCACGTTTTGATGGTGCCATTTGTTTCCGACCGTGGCAGCTACCGTGTGTCCCGTGACCTCAAAGGCGGTGACGGTGAACCCCGAGCTTTGGCTGGACCTGTGGGCGTAACCCAGCGGCGTAGTCACACAAAATGAGTTGCGGGAGTTGAACAGGGAGAAATGACCAAGCCTACCCCCTAAGCATGCCAACAAACGGGCTGCCCCCCAGATCTCGCGCACTTTCTTTCCAAAGTTGGGGGGGGGACTTGACCTCCCCCTGTTCAGCTGAGTAGGAAGCTACACCCCTGACGTAATCGTAATATGGCGCTCCAATAGTAACGCCGCTGCTGACTCGCTGTAACGGTGACCTTTGGCGCGCAGAGAGGTGCTGACCGCATACAACGTGCCTCTGGACTACATCTCGATCGTGCTCTCGCTCTGGAACTTCGGCGTGGTCGGCATGGTGGCCATCCACTGGAAGGCGCCGCTGGTCGTGCAGCAGGTGCGCCAACTTGCTCATCCCCACCGCGGAAGTGTTGCTCTGGACCCGGCACCTGGACCCGTTGCCCTGGACCCCTGGACCCTGGACGTGTGCAGTCGGAGTGCAGTGTCTGAACCGCCGCATGTGAAAGCGAGCATCCGCGCTCAGTCCCGGCTACTGGGCGCGACGGGCCTGCGAGCTCGTTCGGCTTCTGTCAGGCGTAGTTGTATCTTAGCGTAGTTATTGGGGCTTTCGGACGTTGCGAATTTGTGGTCATGTAGTGTCCATGGCATACCCGTATCAGTGGTGTTTTTACTGGTATAATTTTGCTGTTGTTTTTTGTGATAGATTCTAGAGCGCTTGCGGTCTCACGATAAACACAAAAAGCTTAGTGCAGCCCCTCAGAGCTTTCAGTTATCGAATAAGTTACGAATTGATAGCGCGCCGATGTTCTGTGATTTCATGTGCTCAAGGCAGCGCCTCACGATACATTGTCATGCTGTGCAAGCGCTCCGAGGGCACGCTGCTGCTGTTTATTGGTGTTTTAGGAGGCGCCGACTAAAATGATCATTTTGTACCGAACCCCGAAGGCCCCGCCGTCTCCAGGTGTCTCCCCGGACCTTGAAAGCGTGATGAGGGCCGCATGCCTCTGAAGCACCGAAGCCCCAGCCTCTGACACCGCCGCCGCCGCTGCGTTCACAGGCCTACCTCATCTTCATGTCGGCGCTGATGGCGCTCATCTTCATCAAGTTCATGCCGGAGTGGACCACGTGGGTGGTGCTCGGTGTTATCTCCGTCTGGGACCTGATTGCCGTGCTCTGTCCGCACGGCCCGCTCCGCAAGCTCGTGGAGACAGCGCAGGACCGCAACGAGCAGATCTTCCCGGCACTCATCTACTCGTGTATGTGCGACACTCGTGCGCCGACACTCGTGCCCCGACACTTGTGCCCCGACACTTGTGCTCCGATGGTCATACGTGTCTTCACATGGGCCCCATGTGACCTTTGTTAACCCACATGACCCCACGTGACCCCGCACCCGGTTGTTCTCGCCGCAGCGACGGTGATCTACAGCACGGTGCTGATGGCGTCGGGGGACGAGCCGCCGGCGCGGCCGCCGCGCCGCCGCTCCGCCGCCGAGGACGCCGAGGACGGCGGCTTTAGCCAGATGAACGAGGCCAGCCGCGAGGAGCGCGCCGCCCGCCGCCGACAGCAGGTCAGCAGCTGGAGCGGGAGCTGGGCGCGGGCTGGCGCGGGCAGGGGATGGTGCTGACGGGCTTGTACGGTGCTGATTGCTGGTGCTAGTGGCTGATGCGCTCACCGCACCAGGCTCGCCTGGTGCGGCGTGCATGAGCGTGCGTCGGACGGCCATAGAGGGACGCGTCTGTGCGTACCGCGTCTGCGCATATGCCACGTGACCGGACACGTCGGCGGGAAGTCGCGGTGTCCAGGTGGCGAGAGGGCACGTCGTCCTGCGCTGCTTGGACGTGTGTCCGAGAGAGGACGGCCTGAAGACGTGACGTGTCGTCGCTCCGGACAGAGGACGAGAGTGGCGTATCGGAGTGCGCGTCACCTGTCCGGCTGGGTGCTCGTGTCTGAGCCCGCCATCCACCGTGTCCAGATCGTGCACCAGCCGCCGGCCGGCGAGCGGCAGCCGCCGCCACAGCCGCAGTTCGCCGAGGAGGAGGAGGAGCGCGGCATCAAGCTCGGCCTCGGAGATTTCATCTTCTACAGCGTGCTCGTCGGCAAGGCCTCCTCCTACGGCGACTGGAACACCACCATCGCCTGCTTTGTCGCCATCCTCATCGTACGTTTTTGGTTGTATGAGGTTGATGTAGCTGTTGGGCTGAAGTGTGACTTAACATCAAAACATGGTGCTGTACGTTATCATTAGGGCGAGTTTTTACTGTGGGTACGACGCCTTCGGTCGCCACGGTGTTAATGGCTTCCTGGTAATCAAGTATTTCACTTTTCATTGTCGGAGGCGGCTCATGGTTAGGACATGTAACGAGGCACTGTCTCATTTCATGAACCCTGACAGTGATGACAGACGAATCCAAGGTTTGCAACGTTCACAAGCTCCCACTTCGTTGTCGCCGCATTCAATGTTAAAACGTCCCCTGCTAAGCATTCAACCCGGAACCCGCCGCTTCCGGTCCCATCCCTGACCGTCCGCCTCACACTGCAGGGCCTGAGCCTGACGCTGCTGCTGCTGGCCATCATCAAGACCGCGCTGCCGGCGCTGCCCATCTCCATCACGTTCGGCCTCGTCTTCTACTTCGCCACGCGGGCCGTGATCGCACCGTTCGCCGACGTTCTGGCACTGCACCAGGTGTTCATATAGCACCGGCAGCGTGCGGGCCGGGCCGGCCGGCAGCCGGGCGCTCCGCAGCAGGTGGTCATCTGGCGCCGGGCGTCACCCGCCGTCCGCCGCTGGCCTGATCTGTCAGATCCGCGCAGGGTCTGATCATACAGGCCGGCCGGGGGGCGGGGGCGTGTCGCCGCTCCACGGCCGGCCGCCGACGGCTCTGTGGCGTCCGCCGCCGCCGGTGGCTCTGTGGCGTCCGCCGTCGCCGCGGTTCTGTGGCGTCTGCCGCCGCCGGTGGCTCTGTGGCGTCCGCGTGATGCTGCGTGATGTCGGTATCTTCTCTGTCGTGGTGCGGTGCCGCCGCGGCCGGCGGGGGAGGGAAGGGGAGAGTGGCGTCGGGGGAGGTGTCCGGACCGGGCGGCGCGGCTGGACGCGTGGCACGGTGTTAGGGGTGCGGCGAGTCCCGTGGGCTCGCCCCGCGGCGAACCCCAGGCTCCGCACTCCGACGGGTCTCTATTACATTCGCATTTATGGTCGGCTGAAGTGGTGCCGCATGTCGCGGCCTGAGTGTTGGCGACCTCGGGAGCCTCCACTCCATGCCCATGCAGGCTCGTGTCGGATGAAGATGTGTATTTATTTAAACACGTGATGCTAATCTAGCAGGACGTAGTGAAATTTCAGTATACGCTTACTTAATTCCTTCGCCATTACTGATTGATTTTCTTCAGTAGATAACGATGTTTCACTGACTGATCGTGCCGGCTGATTTCTGCCTGGGTTAACTGGGCTTAACTGGCTTAATTGGCTTAGCTTTGAAGCACACCAGTAGCAGGCTACTGGTTTGATCGTGACTGCTGATTATCACCGTTATACAATAACAAAAAACTTTCTGACGGTTATTATAACAGAAGTGTATGTGTAATACAAACAGTAATGTGGTTCGTGTCCATTTGGTAGGGAATCAATGTTTTGTCAAGGCTGTATAGCGACTGGGCGCGGAAAAGTGAGAACGATGTCTATTTTACGACGCATCCGTTCAAACTGCCTGTCTCAATGGCTAAAACCGAAATATCTCACCACGGTCGCAGTGAAAATCAAAACAGCACATTCTCGGATTAACCACTGAACCCAAAGTCGCGCGGTTTGAAGTCGTAGCAATTGGCATGCAGCTGAACGAGATATTAATCTGCGATGAAGATGGGATCCGGTCTCTGTTACTGGCTTTCATGTCCAAAGAAGAGGCATGAGAAAGCCGAAGCAAACACGACCGTGAGAACCGTATGGGTTGCGCCCTCAGGACGTCTCCGACTGGCACCGTGACAGACCCGGCCCTTGACCTGTGATGACCTGCGATCCCCACTTCCGGTGATCTCAAGGCCGCACACGTCATAAGTGGGAGTTTGGAGCGAGCACAGCAGAGGAAGAGTCGTGCTGCAAACCACGAGGCTAACGGTGATTTACTGGACCCTGTGACGAAGGTGGAAGCTTGATCATAAGGCAGATATGGAAGTGGGACGGGCGGTGTTGAATACAATGTGGAAGATGATAATCAGGAAAGGGCGGATGAGGAACTCTAACTCCTTCCCTCAGTTCAGAACGGCGGATATCACGTTCACAGAATGACGTTGAGTGCTGTTTCAAAATGCAAACTTTTCTATTGTGATCGTTTGAGCGCAATTCCGTGTAAACTGATGTTATCCCTTTAATTTACGAGCGTTAACGCGTGGCGACTACCACCTGCGAAGTTGTTACTTCAGTTGATGCGACACTGTGGTCCGGACGGCGTGAGAAGACGCGGCGGACGGAGCGAAACTGGCGTTCGCTGAGTGTCTTGGAGGTTTAGCTGGCAATTCAAGGTATTGCGGACGTTTAATTCACTATTGACATGTAATGTTTGGCGGGACTCACTAACCGGACAATATTCCGAGCCATGCCTTAGCCCCACTTTTTACTAGTCTCCATTAAGTACTACTACTGATAGCATTTGTAAAGCTCTTGCACACCACAGAGAGGCTACGCGGCCAGCTCGCACCTTACAAATCGGTGTAGGACATTTCGCGGTATCCGGGGTACTGGATTGACCTAGCCTACATGTAGACTTGGGGCAAGATCGCACTCACGATACTGCGGCTAAAGAGACACCGGTAAAGTTGGCACGATATCCGGATATTCGTGCATTCGACACGATCGATAAATGTCGACCGCTCCCATTTCCTTGGAACTCTAGTACGCTGCACAACTTGGCTTTGTCACATGCTGGTATAATCAAATTGTCTCACATCTAATGTAGTCATCACGATTATCGGTTACCGAGACTTCTGTCCGCCATGGGCTTCCATCAAAAGTTATTTCTAAAGATCCGTTCAAAATCAGAACCGCACCGTTACATACCGTCGCTGAAAGAAGCCAAGGCATGCTGAGAGGATATCGATAACCTCACATCAACCGATCTCAGCTATCGATAAGTGCCGACCAGTATAGTTTCCTCGAAACTTTGGATAATGTAGGCTGCAAAGTTACAACAGGGACCTCGTCATAAGCTGGTAAAATCCATAGGCGTAGGAACGTTTCAAAAAGTGGGGGGAGGGCAAGCTCAGGGCGCACCTCAAAAACTTTTTTTGTGGAAAACGGGTCCGATGACCGGGGGGAGGGGGAGGGGGGAAGGTAGAGATGGCGGTTATCGCAATTTATTCAGATGTAATGACTGCTATTCTAGACTATGCATATAGAGTTACTTCTCACTAGTGCACACCCTCGTCTATGCGAATAAGCTATGTCATTCGGGAAATAAGGTTATCCAGCTTCCCAAGAATATTCCTGTATTTCAACGTTGTTTTTCATGGGGAGCCGAAATTCCACGAGCGGGTAGGCATTTTAAGACATTGAGGAGGCACCTGTCCCCACAGGATAGATGTCAAAATATGGCATCTATCATGGGCATAGGTCGGGGAAAATTTTGAAGGTGAATCGATAGCTCACAGTACAACAGATCTTGCATGCGCCTTCATTTCGCTGGCTGCTTTTCAAGAGATAAGACTTGTCACGGCATTTTTAGGCGGAAACAAGTTCGGAACCTTGAAACTGCCCAAAACCATGTGACAAAAGCTATAGAACTGAAGATTCTTCTTTGAAAACCAAGCCACAGAATAAAGGCCCTTTTCTCCTCCCGGCTCCAGGCTCCTTGCCTGAGCCCTGTTCCCGTCCGCCTTCAGTAGACCCTGTCTTGGCCCGGCTGTCTCCGAATGACTGACCACGAACTGGTGGTATGGCTGCTTTGTTGCACATTTCTGGGCCACCATTGCTATTAACTGGGATGTAAAACACGTATTGGATACCTGCAAAAGTACCTTTTTCCAAACTATCTTCCCCTACACCACACCACCCCAGAAAAATGCCGCCGGTAAGCTGCCTACTTTAGATATGAATTGGCCCAACGGACATTTAATTGCCCGTCATTCAACGTAAATGACTTGATGTGCTTTTGTGTGTAGGCAGGGGTAGCCAGAGCCTTGCTAAGAGGAGCACAGGGTTAACAAAATGGTGATCCCGCAAAAAAATATCCCCGGATATAGTTTCTTTGCTAAAAAGGGATGCAGTTTTCTTCGTTTCATTGCTATTTTTACGTTGTAACCAGAACAGAAACCAGAAGCTACCGTGAAATCAAGTCTGTTCACATTTTTATCACGCGTCCAGGTGGCCGGCTAGATACCCTCGCTCGAGTGGGGGACCAATTTGACCCCGCTGAGATCTCGGGAACTGAAAAAGCTAGAGACACCAAATTCACTGGGTGTGCTGGCCTGCACGTGAACTCGCTTAGATCAAAGTTTGAGGTTAAGGTCAAATTCCAGGTTGGTCTCTAAAGAGCGACCAGAACTTAGATAACTGTTTCTTAGCAAAAGGTTACATGCTCAGTTAAGGTCAGTGATCGTTTGACCTGTTGAAGGTCATGGTGACCGAAATTATACAAGGCTGCTCCGAGTTTTGTATTTGAACAAGCGAGAAAGATTGCGCTAGCCAGTATGTTTCCAAAAACAAAATTTTGACCTAGTTCATTTTAGGTCAATGACCTGTTCTAACCTCTAAGAAGTCCATAGGCGATGTATCATGCGGTTCCTGCCATCAACAAAGCCGAAATGAGCACAAGAAACTATCACATACAGCAAGCCCTAGAGTAATAAAACAGGTTGGTTTTGACCTTGGTCTGACATTTATACCTGACCTCGGGTCAACGCAATTTGCTCATTCAATATTTATGGCGCCTAGGAAAGCATTTCAGAAATGTATGGCTTCGTCTAACACTCCATTGCTGCATCAGATTGAACGATTCCCTAGAAGATGACTTCGCTGAAACCATGGCCTGACTTTAGCTTGCCATAGGTCAGCGACCTTACAAAGTACATCTAAATTTTGAAGCCAAACGATCCGCTTTCCAATTGTCTACAGCTATGCATAACATGGCGCGGCTGCGCCGCGCCGTTCGGAAACCATTCTGGAAAAACCTTTGGAGGCGAGTCAATTTGACTCCCACCCGAGCGCGTGTTAAGGTCAACGACCTGCAGAAATCAGGCATTTAACGACCGCATGGAATAAATCACCGGTGTCCTTAATTTGCAATGGCTTAGAAGACTCTTTCTAAACCGATAGAATTCAGAAAGTTTTCACAATGTTTGATAAATGTTGATCGAAATTTGAGGGTGAAAATGTTGATTGCAGATCGAGTGATCAACAACGTGTGTAACATTGCCAAGCCATGGTCGTCTGGAAATGTTTAACATTCAGTCAGAATCGATTAGTGATACAATTTACTAAAACGTGGTTTTTAATATGCGCGCTCGCAAATCTTCGCAACAAAAACCTCGACACCCGGCATTCCAGTCTCCGTAGTTCACGGAGCGCTACTACCTCAGTGGTTAATTTTTCTTCATGGTCCACCGGTGGACGAATAATGGTTCTGAAATAATTACCTTTAAAACCTGAATCGGTTAGCAATAAAACTTAAGTGACATAATTTTGAGCACACATATTCGCAAATCTCAGTAAAAAAGTCCTCGACTCCAGGCGTTGCAGTCTCCTTAAGGAGCGCGGCGTTGGCTCAACAGTTAATATTGAGCCGTGGCCAACGGGTGGACGAAAATGATGAGGCGTCTGAGAGAAGTACTTTTGAACGCTTCAGGAGATCAAATCTTGCATCTGCAAGGCAGTCTGGGCGCATATTTCACGTGTACGATTTTTAGACTGATGATAAGACCGGATTGGCCCTTAAATCACCGTGAAGTGGTATCGGAATACGGTCGTGGAACTCGAAGAGTAAAGGTAGATTCTCTATTTTCGTGTTTCTGTAACTATAAATTTGTCCAGGAGACAGACTGACACGGCACCTGCCGTCTGATGGCACTTGCAGTGGCCGGAGCCGTTCTGTTTTACGGAAGCTGCAACCCAGACCATCGCTGTCCTTGCTCTTGAGGATGCAGGCGAGCATGTTCAAACTTTTTTATGTACTTTTTTCACTAATCCATTCTGAAAAATGTGCGTTCTTAGGCAAATATGGGATGATTTTGTTCGTTCCTTTAAATATCCATTTCGACCTACTTTATTCAGCAATAATGAGACCTCCACTCTACTCAACAATGCTGAGGCCTCTTATTTCTTTCCGGGCAAGGTGCCCCTCGAGTGGAACGCTAAGGGCACATTACCGGTTCCGGTCAAGAGCTGAAAGCTCACTCCGTCCCACCGTGAAGCGTCTTCTGGCCGTCATTCTAGCGACACGGGGCGGGATCTCCTGGCCGATCCGGTGGCCATTAGAAGGATATATCTTATTACATTGTTCCCCTCCTTCACACGGGAGGGCTTCTGACCCACGCAGTTGGCCAGGATCAGCACAGGAACCTCCATTGACGCAAGAACGTCCCTGGTCGTCAAAGGTGGTCCGATAATTGTCACGCAGGCTCCAGTTCCGTGTTTTTCTGTTTTCTTCAGAGATATTGAGGAATCCCTGAACGTGGATTGTAGATAAAATGGGGTGCTAAGCTTGCATTGACATGGCTAATCCATGTTTGTCTTAAAATGTTCAAGATTCAGTCAGAATTGATTACTGATAAAAAAAACTGCAATATGCCCGGCGCGGCGGCCCGGCGCCCGGCGTTACAGCCTCCATAAGCTGCGTGGCGTCGGCCCGCAGCTGTGATACTAAGCGATAGCCAATAAGCGAACGAAAAAGATGATGCATCTTGAAGAAGATGGCTGGTGAACTAGGTAAATCGGCATGTATGTATAAATTTGGTGCAAAAGCAAGCTAAGCACGACCTTAATCTGAAAAGTGGGGAGCCAGTTAGCACTGCCGGCCCCGCCACCCTGAAAAGTGGGGGGCCATGGCCCACCTGGCCCCTCTGTTTCTACGCCCATCGTAAAATCATACAGTTACACATCTAATATTTTGACAATTATCGGCCACCGAATGTGAAATGGAAATTTTGTACAATGTAGGGGAGAGGCGGGAGAATTGGGACGAAGGAGAATAGGGACGGGCAAATATCTTAGAGATGGGCAGCTTCGAATCACCATTTGTACTTTAATTGTTTTCCTTTTTGCATCAAGTGACGCTGGAAACTAATCCGCTGTCTTTTTCCGGAGCACAGGAACGCTGTACGGGGTGAGTGCCAAAAACTATACTTTTCGAGTGTTATTTCAAGTTGTGTGTGCTGTTCATGTCAAGCCATCTTTTCTTTTAACTATTTCACATTGTTAACTCACATAATGTTAATTTTCTTGCTTGCATTTAAAATTATCTAAGCCAATTGACGAACGGCGGAGAACTCGTCTAGTATCTAGCGTGCGCTGCAGGAGAATCGGGACGCTTTTGTCGGGGCCCTATTGTCATGCAGATGTCCCAATTCTCCTGCAGGAACCATTAATGTCACTCGTGCATAATGCTACACATACCTATAAATTGATATAGCTGTTCTTACCGAAACTTACTCACCTTTTTTCTTCTTTCAGAACCATGCCACGTGTATGTGAAAATTTTATTTTCACATGCCGTGTGAAAAGAAAAGGGGTACGCGGACGTATCTCATGATTCAATGTTGCTGGCTGTCAAAGATGTTGTAGAAGGGGGAGTGAGTCTGAGAAAAGCTGCAGAACCCCACAGTGTGAGCAAAAGCGTCCTTGGAAGGTATGTCGCAAAGGAAAGTGTCGATCCTGCAGCTCGTCTTGAGCCCAATACAGTCATTCGAAGATATTCACTGCTGACGAGGAGCAAGCCCGCAGTGAATATGTGATACAGTGTTGGAAGATGTTCCATGGTTTAACGCACAAGCAACCACGTGAAATTGGCTAACAAATGGCAGTTAAAAATGACAAACATTTTCCCGCCTCCTGGGCTGAAAATGAAGAAGCAGGGCGCGAGTGGATGAAGGCCTTCATGAAAAGGAACACTCAGCTGGCGCTGCGGAAACCTGAAGCTACGTCCATCGCGTGAGCTGGAGTTTTCAACAGGCACAATGTCGATGAATTCTTCGGAAACCTGTCTGAGGTCCTGAAGCAGACGGGAGTCTCAGGTGCGAGGATTTTAAATTAAGATGAAACTGGATTCGCGACTGTACAGAAGACTGGAAAAGTCATTGCTGGAAAGAAAGACAAACAGGTCGGGAAGGCCACTTCTGCGGGGAGGGGTGAACTTGTCACGATGTGTGTCGCTGTGACTGCCACTGGGGCATACCTTCCCCCTGCCTACGTCTTCCCAAGGACGACTATTCGGGAGAATCTGATGGAAGGCAATCCGGAAGGATCGCTGCAGCTGTGTCACAGCAGCGGGTGGATGACGGCTGAAAACTTTGAGAAGGTGATGCAGCACATTGTGAAGCACATGGGGGCAAGCAAGGACAATCCAGTCGTCTTTGTGCTCGACAATCACGTCAGCCATGTCAGCCTGAACGTGTTGACTTTGGCGAAGGACAGTGGAGTCCATATCGTGACTCTACCTCCTCACACGAGTCACAGGCTCCAACTGCTCGATGTCACCGTCTTCGGTCCGATGAAGACAGGCTTCAACAAAAGCAGGTAGACAGCTGGATGCTCCAAAACGCGGGTAAGTCCATCAAGCTTCTGAACATGGAGAAGCTCATGAGGCAGGTGCTGATCCGTTCGGCCAACCCAGCCGACATCCTGTCCGGCTTTCGAACGACGGAAATCTGGCCACTGGATACTAAAGTCTTCACCAAGAATGACTTCCTTTCCGCAGACGTGACCGACAGACCAGCTCCCTCAGCGCCCGCAGAAGCGCCCGGGGTGGCTGACGACGACACACACGAAGCGGACACATCGGAAGCGGACACACACGATGCAAACACACATGAAGCGGGCACACACGAATATGACACAAACGAAGCGGATACACACGAAGAGGACCGTGTCGAGAGTCCGGCGCCTCCATCCCTGTCAAGGAGGCTGACTGATCCGGTTGACCTGCAGCTGAAAATGCGACCATCTGCAAGCAACAAACCGGATGCAGTTCCTTTGGCCGTCACGGGCTCCAGCTGAGGTGCAGGAAGGTGACCCACTCAGCCCAGCATCTCCCGCAGTCCGGCTTGTCTCACCGTAGGAGTTTCGGGGATATCCGAAAGTGAGCTCCTTTTATCCCAATTTCTTCCTTAAACCGATAATGCAGCAAGGACAAAGTGACATTAAACAGACCCCAGATCGCCCATACGATCCTTAAGAAAACATTGTTCAGTATTGAACTGTCTTATATTTTCGTGATTCCGTCAAAATATAACTTTTTTATTGATAATGTTGTATCCCAAAGGATCCTCTAGTGAGCCATGTTCAATGCCTATGCCTATGTTCCATAACCGTATCCTTACACTTCCTGGTCCTCCATCTTTTAAGGCAGGACCCAAAGTGGAGCCGAGTCACCGAGGGCGGAAAAAAGGAGACGCAAGTAGATGGCAATGCACTGCACTCATTTTACCATTTGCAATTTAATTATAGAACATGTAGCCAAGTAGAAATGTTGTCTCAATGCTCCTTAGTATGTCCCAATTCATATTCACGTCTGTCCCGATTCTCCTGCGTGCGTCCCGATTCTCCTGTAAATGAAGGTCTCTATTTTTGCTCCACGCGCGTCGTATCCTACCACAAAAAGAAAACTTACTTATTAGTATGATATAAATAAATATCCCATTTATTTATTAGTATGCTGCAATGTTACCTAGCTTTCAAACTTTTGCTGCAATGACTCATCAAAGTTTAAGTTACAAAAGTGTCCCAATTCTCCCTACAACTACAACGCTTCCCTAAATGCTTCCCAGCATTGATAAATGTGAGAATAAACACTCCATATGTATGCATACACGCAAATGTATCCATAATTGTGTGCACACTTAAAGGTGTCTGCAACAGATCTTCGCAACACCCATTACTTGACGCTAGGTCCTGGCCACGACCAACAACAAGCGTGCGCTTGATTGGTTGGGCTTACAAGAGACGACCGGCATGACCAGTGCATTAATATGACTAGATTTGTCCCGTGGTAGTATGACCTGCATAGGCTGAGAGTGAGATGAGATATCAGCTGAGAGTGCAGTCACTTGTTCACTTTGTTGTTTGCGGTGTTAACTTATGGTTCTGTTGTCGCTGGGCTGCGGATGGGGCTCTCCTAGTTGCCTAATTACGGCTGACGGTGAAAAACGCGAGAGCTAATCGATATTCTGCCATTGTGCTTCAGCTTCGTTAACAATATGCTGTAGGGAAAGGATCACGTCAATAATAATGTTGTATGTGAAGCGCTATTTAATCGGAGATTTGGAAAGCGATAACTAAGTGTTAGATGTGTGACCAGTGGTGTGATTTTATATACTCAGGGGGGCCGGAGTCCTGCCCCCCCCCTCCCCCCCCCTGCACCCCGTCTTCCTAAAACTGACTTGAGCTCCTCCTGTGCTCCTCTGAGCCCCCTCAATAACGTGAATGCTGGATCGAGGAAATGCAGAAAATTCCCTCGAAATGCTGATATACTAGATGCTTAAAATTATCACCATTATTTCGCTCCCCCCTGGTGTGCTGAAGGTCCATAATCTTCAACATGAAGACTTCCAATGTATAACGCCGAACCGCCAAGAGTTCAAGGTCTTTCTTGCTTTGATCCACCTCCAACACGTTAAAGTGGCTGTCGCGCTAATTTTTAACGCGGACACTGGCAACCGACCAACCACCAGCCTTTACCTGCTCCGTCCTCCCTGGTCCTCCTAGTTATCGAATGCTTGTTGAGAAGGCCATGGAAGTTCAGTTTCATTTATATATATATATATATATATATATATATATATATAATACAAGCAAACCTATAATATATAATAAAACCTTTAATAAAAGAAAATACCCTTTTCCGTTTATCACAGAGAGTCCATTAGCTAAGGTGTTTTTTCTGTTAAGTATACCCCATTCTAAGCTTGCCACAAATAATTCATATCTAAATCGACTTGGAATGCGAAGTCATTTATGATGTGCTAAACAAGTCTGGAGAAAAAACAACGATAGCTGTTTTTTTAACTTTGATATCAAAAACGCAAATCATAGTGAACAAATTCCGGGGAGTTTTTGGGTAGGTTACATCACCCCCCCCCCAAACTGATTTGAGAAGTGATAACCTCGTGTGTGACTCTGATTTTACCAGCAGATGATAACATCCAGTTGTCATCACATCCGAGTTCCAAGAAAATTAAAGGATCAGTACTGATTAACTTCCATGGGTTAATGTGCAATGTTATCGATGTCCATCTTCATACCTTGGATTCGATGAAAAGATAGTATAAGGGACGATGTTTTTGGCTTATCACGAATTATTTTCTCAAACTAACGTTATTTGCATGGGTCCCTTTTTACTGGTGGGATGCCCGATGATCAACAACTACCAAAAAATTACATGAGCAACCCTATGGTTTTATCAGCATGCGACATGTCCTCAGTAGTACATCCTATCAGAGTGTCAGGAAAATCGCAGGGTCAGCGACTCGGCACTTATCGATAAATTATGCTAGCTGATGTGAAAGGTTGTCGGTATGCTATTATCGTACATTGGCTCCATAAAAATGATATACAGTGGTGTGTTTTGGTGTGCAACAAATCTTTCAAAAAACAATACCTTTACAAGGAGTCCGGTGACGGACAGGATTCCCAGTAATCGATAACTACCAGCATTAGTGCGAGTATTGGTAAAGTATTGGTACTAGCATCAGTTAAGTATTGGTATAAGTATCAGGAAAGTATTAGTAGTGGTATTTTGTGTGTTAGAGTATGAGAAGGCACAAGAGTTTGAGCATAAAACAACCAGTACTACATGTTCGACTCTATGACAAAGCCCCACTTGTACATCGAAGTTGAGTTTCAAGGGAATCGAAGCGGTCAGTTCTTCATCAATTTTGTCAAATATGTAAACTTTCGAATGTCATGCAGCTTAACAGACGTGGTAAAGCAGACAACAATAAACTGGTTTATTCATTTCATTACACAACTAGAAGATGACAGCTAAAAGAAATGTTCCAAAAACGGTCCAGGCTGAGGGTTATGGTCCATGAACCGAGTATAAAATGCCCCTAGTCTACAACTAAGGGACGGAACGCTACAGATTGTCACGCTGAAATCAAAATAAACGCTACACATTGGATCAAAGTTGTCAAAGCATTTGTATGGGGATGCCTGCCAAGCAAACCCGTACAGTTAAACCCACGTCCCTCTGGCCACGTGCGGGACACACAGTCGAATACACCAGGTGATTTTAGAGGAACAAACTTAGAACTCCTCCCACCGTCCCCAGAAACGGGTCACATTAACACGCCTTGACCACCAGAGAAGACCACCTCCGTGCGATGGTATTTTCTTTCACACAAACTTGACCTCGGCGGCGAAGCCAGTGCCGGCGTAGTGTTTGCGGTAGGCCTTGAAATGGAGCACCATGTCACCATCGGGGCCGCGCGCCTCCAGATTCTTGTTGGCCAAGTCGGTGCCGCAATACCTCTCCGCTTCACCCATGATGCCAGTGTTCTTGACATCAAGATGTTCAAAGTAACAGCCATCTTCGTTAACGCGATACAGAATGTCGAACTTGGTGAAGGCGACCTGCGCGCGGCGGCCGGCCGGCGGCTTGATCCACCATACGCAGTCGGCGCCGGCCGGGTAGACGCCCGGCCAGCCGGGGCTGGTGAGGGCGCCTTCGGTGGTGACCGTGCCGCCGCAGGTCGGCTCCGGGTAGTAGGAGCCCGTGACCCGGCCGCAGTCGGCACCCGACGTGCCCGGAGGGCAGTGGCACCTGCAGTCAGCCGACACGTAGCCGCCGTTGTGGCAGGCCGGCCGCCTAGGGCACAGCTCTTCACACTTGTACAACCTGTTCATGAGACTGACGTCGCGGAACGACGGCTGCACGCGCTGTCCGATCAGGCCCTGCCTGGTCGGGTCCAGTGTGAGGATGGTCGGTTTCCCGTTGCTCGAGAAGAAGTGTTTGCCGTAGTGCATGACGGAGGAGAGATCGTACGGCACGCCATGGTGCTCGGTAGTGGTTACCCTTTCGAAGTTGCTCTTGCCACTCGCTTCGATGTTCTCCCAGAGGATGGAGACGTAGCGGTCGCGGTCGGAGCGCGACTGCTCGTGGAAGAAGCCGAGCGAGTGACCGATCTCGTGGGTCACAGTACCCAGACCGCTGCAGCCGCTGCCAATGCTGAGCTTCTGCGTGCGCGAGCCCTGGGCCTTGGCCACGCAGCCCACGTTCGACCAGCAGCCCTTCTCAGCTACGAACCTGATGGAATGGAGAATATCGTACCAGTTTGTGCTGTATGGAGTGGTCTTGGCACTCTGTTAACAATCAGTTGCTCCTTTTGAAAGCTATTTATTTTCACCGAACGTATGCAGTGCCCAACTGTATAGAAATGCACACTTACTGGGCCTGGGACACCCACAAGACCATCGGCAGGTCGCTGTGTGGTACACTCACTGGACTCTGGACAGGCCGCTATGTGGGATACTCACTGGGCTCTGGGCAGGCCGTTAGGTGGGACACTCACTGGACTATGGCAGGAGCTGTGTGGGGCACTCACTGGACTACGGGAGGCTGCTGTGTGGGGCACTCACTGGACTATGGGAGACTGCTGTGTGGGGCACTCACCAGACTATGGGAGGCTGCTGTGTGGGGCACTCACCAGACTATGGGAGGCTGCTGTGTGGGGCACTCACCAGACTATGGGAGGCTGCTGTGTGGGGCACTCACCAGACTATGGGAGGCTGCTGTGTGGGGCACTCACTGGACTCGGGGCAGGCTGCTGTGTGGAACACTCACCAGACTATGGGAGACTGCTGTGTGGGGCACTCACCAGACTATGGGAGGCTGCTGTATGGGGCACTCACCAGACTATGGCAGGCTGCTGTGTGGAACACTCACTGGGCTCGGGGCAGGCTGCTGTGTGGGACACTCACTGGACTCGGGACGGGCTGCTGTGTGGAACACTCACTGGACTCGGGACAGGCTGCTGTGTGGAACACTCACTGGACTCGGGACAGGCTGCTGTGTGGAACACTCACTGGACTCGGGACAGGCTGCTGTGTGGAACACTCACTGGACTCGGGGCAGGCTGCTGTCAGATGACACTTCCTTGAAGTCGATGCACGAGTTTTCCTTCCAGAACTGAATTCCAGCCTCGATGAAGTCGCGCTTGTCCTCGGCCACGATCTCGTAGTTATAACGCCTGTCGTCCCACAGCTGGCCGCTGGAGATGGCCTTGCGGTCCTCCTCGGGCAACCTCAAGATGTCCCCCTCCACCAGACGGCCGTATGCCGTCACGGAAGGGTTTGTCTCGTGGAAGTCACGGGTATCAGGTTCGTACAGGTGCACCGTGCTTGTCCGTTCAGAATCAGTATGCCATCGTGCGGCTGAAAGAGGAGGGGGGGGGGGGGGGGGAGTTTGACGATGGCGAGCGGCTCACTAATTTTGTCCCCAGTTTAGCATGTACCAGCCCGGGACCTGTGTTCTACGAAGCTTTGTTTTGTCGTCATAAGTTGAAATTTGACGTTGATGCAAGTTTTTCTTATACACCGTCGGTGACGTCAGACGCATACATACATGGCAGGACAAAATGCACTCACCATAGCCGCCACAGCACACATGAGGAAAGGAAGACGCGTCCACATTTCTGTGTTCTGTGCGAAAGCCCAGATGATTGGTGGGTGTGTTGGATGCCCTGAGTAGGAAGCAAGCATCTTATATACGCCACGGGATCAGCGGCCGACCCAGATAGCACAGCCGTACCACCTGGGGTATTGAGTGCCCTGCTCAAGGGTCATTAGCACGAGATGGGGGCAGGCGCGTTTACATCACCTGACCCGAATCCTGTGAGGTCACGTCAGTGGGAAGCAGAAGCATACTTGCCCAGTGGATGCCTGGGTCAACGAACGCGACGTGGCTAACCGAGCGGTCACTGATATGGCTATGGCACTGGCCTGGCTTTGAGCAACTCCGAAGACGTGCCAGTGGGCTCACTTTGTCAAAAGGAGCACGGAGGGTGGACAGTTTTGTGGTATACGCTTCACAATTTCCTCCATTTGAATGACTGGCATGCATGCTTGTTGGACTAAAATGGAGATCGGGTGGACTTAAGGCATGAACTGTAGGAATGTCTATAACGGATCTCACCTAGCATAACTCATTTTTCTTGGTTAGATACACCCAGGCCGCCTATCGCATTTTCAAGCAATTGGATGACAACAATGGTTTCCTTCTGAGAGCGTTTAATGCATACCAACAATTAGTAGAACAACTTTTAAATAAATATTTAAAAACTTTTAGTGTATTTATGCATCGTGAAAACAGCTTCTTAGTTCCTCTTTAACATGCGCTCGGGTTGGGGTCAAATTGACCCCCCAAACGTTTATCCAGAATAGTTTCCGAATGGCGCAGCTATGCCTCGCCACATTTTGCATAGCTGCAGATGAGTGAATAACGGATTGTTTGGCATCAAAGATTTAAACGTACCTTGTAAGGTTGCTGACCTATGGCAGGTCAAAGTCAGGCCATGGTTTCAGCGAAGGCAATTTCTAAGGAATCGTTCAATCTGATGCAACAACGGAGTGTTAGACGAGGCCATACATCTCTGAGATGCTGTCTTAGGCAACACAGCAGTTGAACGAGCAGACTACATCGACCTAAGGTCACGTATGAAGGTTACATCAAGGTCAAAACCAACCTTTTTTATTACTCTAGGGCTTGCTGTATGGGGTAGTCTCTGGTGCTCATTTGGAATTTGTTGATGGCAGAAACCCTATTATACATCTTCCATGGGCTTCTCAGAGGTCCAAATAGGTCATTTACCTAAAATAACCCAGGTAAAAATTTTGCTTTTCGGAACATACTGCCTAGCGTAATCTTTGTCGCTTATTCAAATGCAAAACGCAGAGCAGCTTGTATGATTTTGGTCACCATGACCTTCAAAAGGTCGAACAAGGTTACGTACCTTAAATGAGCATGTGACCTTTTGCTTCGAAGTGGTTATCTAGATTCTGCGGGCACTTTGGAGACCAATCTGGAATTTGACCTTGCATGACCTCACTTAACCCGAAGATCATGATATAGGAACCTGAAACTGCGACCTAAAGGAGTTCCCGTACAGGCCAACACACCCTGTAAATGTGGTGTCTCGAGCTCTTTAGTTTCCGAGATCTCAGGGCGGGTCAAATTGAGCCCCACCGGAGCGAACGGTGTCCAGCCGGCCGCCCGGGCGCGTGTGAAGCGCATTTGCACCGTGCTTTGAACTTCCAGCTGACCGGAATGTATTCCTTGGATTTATTCGGAATTTCTGCTTTCAGTGAGAATCAATTCAACTAAATCTCTTTTTTCTTGGGTCAGGCGCTTTCTGCAGAAAATATCAATCGAAACGAGACCATTATGTCTTTACGGAATCAAGCTGAGTTCAGATGTCCTTGGGATGGTTTTTGACTCACCGGCTAGCCGGATTTCTGCGAGGAGTGTCTAACCAACTAATGGACTCCGGGCTGGAACAAAACAAAACCAGGTTGGAAAGTTGGGAAGCTGTTGATAAGCATAGGCTTATGAATTCGAACCGTGAATTTAGAATGCATATATTCACTTCAGTAATCGCTCGGCCACGATTACAGAACGTTTCTGGCACAAACGCATTATGTTGGTTTAATTTTTGACTTCTCTGGTTACACGTATTTATGACTTGTGTCCATTGCCTAACAATGGATGCACGCAATCCATCGCACTTTCGGAACGTTAGTAGCTGTAGAGGGGAAGTTTTCACATTGGTGGATGAACTGAAAATCAAACGATACGTTCCTCCTGATACCTCGATAACAGGAGGTATCCTCCTGATACCTCCTCCTCGATACGTACTTTTTATTTGAATGGGGGGCCCTACGCTCTTGTCGGGGCCTATTTGATAATCTGTTGGGACATGTTTGGTTGTCCGGTGGCCCTCTTCATTGGGTCTTGCTTGGGTGCTTCCTTTTTTAATGGAGGGCCCTATAGGCTTGTCGGGGCACCTCTGTTAACCTCGGCGACACTGGATTGTTCGGGGGCCCTGCACATTGGGCCTTGGTGTTTGAATTTAGAGCCTTACACTCCTGTCGGGCCATCTCATAACCTGCTCGGGTGCACTTAATCTTTCGGGGGCTCTGCACACTGGGCCTTGCGTACTTCTTATTTGAATGGGGGCCCTACGCTCTTGTCGGGGCCCCTTCTGATAAGCTGCTCGGACACATTGGATCATTCGGGGAACCTCTACATCGGGTCCTGGGTGCCTTCTATTTCAATGAAGGGTCCTTCGCTCTTGACGGGCGCCCTATCTGTTAACTCGCTCTGGCGCACTCGATCATTCGGGGCCTTCTATATCGTGTCGTGGGTATTTTATATTTGGAAGGCCCTACTCTGTTATCCAGGGGCCCGAACGGAGGGCCCTACGCCCTTGGTAGGGCCCTATCTGTTAACCTGTTCTGGCGCAGTCGATCACCACGGTGCCCTCCATGTTGTCTTGAGTGCTTCTTACTTGAAAAGATGGCCCTATGTTCTTGGCGAGCCCTATCTATTAAGCTGCTCGGGCCATTGGCGGGTACAGACGGGGGGGGAGGGGGGGGGAGGAGCATCGGACCATGCCCCATGGACCATGCAGAGGTGACTCATAGGTTTCGAAGTGACCGATAACCTGCTGAACGGGCACAGTTTTCTAATAAAAAACACGACAAAACTGGATGTGCTTGGAACTACAGACGACATAGAACGGTTTCAAACGAAGGTAAAGAGCTTATAAGCACGCAAATCAAAATTTTACTGATTGAAAGGGTGGTGATTGAGGAAATTGTGGGGCTCATTATGCTTTTCAGAGGCCTTACGCTGTTGCCCAGGCCACATATGTCTACTTGCCCGGTCAATCTGATTGCCAAGGAGCTGTCCACGTTACCCTTGATCTCTTAACATTTTTTCCATTTTCCGTACATGATCTTAACGCTGTTGTTGGGACACTATCTGCTTACACGCCTGGGTACCCTTGATGGATCAGGGATCGATTCTTCCCATTCGCCTGAAAAAAAC
Organism: Pollicipes pollicipes; assembly: GCF_011947565.3. NCBI lineage: Eukaryota > Metazoa > Arthropoda > Thecostraca > Pollicipedomorpha > Pollicipedidae > Pollicipes > Pollicipes pollicipes. The sequence continues at coordinate 40,600,404 of NW_023596921.1, read as the reverse complement.
TCGACACGCCCTTTCCGGGGCCCCACGTGTCAGCGTACACTCAGCTGCTCAGGAGCCCTTTATAATAGTCATGGGTTCCTTCCATTTGCTCTGAGGGCTTTGTGCTGTGACTGGATTTGCTCAAAGTCCCTCTTCTTTGATCGAGGGCTCCTTCCCTTTGATCTCATTTGCGGAGGACTTTTCACTTCTATCGGGCTCTTTTTGCTAACCTGCCCGGGCACTTTTGACCGCACAGGGGTATCAATTCATGGTCCTGCATGATTCCCCTTAGCTCAGAGGGTTATGTGCTCTGGCTGGGGCCCTGTGCGTCAGCCTACCGATCGTTTTGGGGCCACCACGTCGGTCTTGGATTCTTTTCACTTGCCCCGAGGATATACTTGTTGACGGGAGCCTCTTTATCGGCCTCGCAGGGCACCCATGATCGGTCTGCTTCCGTCCCTGTGAGCTTTGGCGCCTTAGCCTCAGAGCAGCAGTCGTACATGCGCCGATTCAGTTTTCCGTGCATCTGTTGAAGGTAATTTTATGTGCCTCCGACGCCATGCGCCAATTTCCCTCGGCGATTGAGTGTGTGACATCAAACTCGTGCATCGTGTTCTTAACATGCTTTGAATGCTGGAATATTTTGTACTCGTTTATAACAAATACAAAATTATGCATTGATTATCAGTTATCATCTGATTACATCGCGCAGCCTGCCCGCCCAGCTCGTTTTGATGGATTTAGCAGTCAACTTGAGTTCATTTTGCCTGTTTTTCCCGGAACAATTAGCCTCATAATCACAGGATTTAACGTGATCTGGAGAGAATGAATGAGATCCATGTATGTACATGCATAACAGACCCAGCTTTAGCACAGTAAGATGTGCTCCCATATTTTCTATACACACACACACACACACACACACACACACACACACACACACACACACACACACACACACACACACACACACACACACACACACACACACACACACACACACACACACACACACACACATATATATATATATATATATATATATATATATATATATCCTATGTGCTATCCATTTTAAAATGAAATGACCGGAATGCGAGGATGTTTTTGGAGGGGGGGGCCAACCTCTTAAGGCCGCAAAACGCTGCGTGCTCCCCCCCCCCTCTTGACGAAATCCGAGATCCGCCCCTGGGTGTGGATGTCCATTTTGTGTCGCAAGTAACAAGCATGGCCCAGAGCCTTCTAACGTTCTGCAGAGGTAAGTGGTCGCATCCGGGTGGCGCATCTCCAGAACACACCGCCGGTTACCAGCGACATATTCTGGCCTTCCTTACACTTTCACTTACGATCGTCGCACACACATGCACGTCAGCCAAATGGAACAACTCATGAAGCATGTGCCTCCAGACTTATAGTTTTCCGGAGCATTTTTGATGAAGTGACTCCTAGTTACCACACGGTCCTTGAAGGAGCTTGAAGTCAGCTCCGTGCCACAGCCTCATCAGTGGCCGCTCGGTTGGCCATGTCGCGTTCGTTGACCCAGGCATCCACTGGACAAGTGTGCTTCTGCTTCCCACTGACATGACCTCACAGGATTCGGGTCAGGTGATGTAAACGCGCCTGACCCCATCTCGTGCTGATGACCCTTGAGCAGGGCACACAATACCCCAGGTGGTACGGCTGTGCTATCTGGGTCGGCCGCTGATCCCGTGGGGTATATAAGATGCTTGCTCCCTACTCAGGGCATCCACAAACCAGCCGACTATCGAGGCTTTTGCACGGAACCCAGAAATGTGGACGCGTCTTCCTCTCCTCATGTGTGCCGTGGCAGCTATGGTGAGTGGATTGATATTCTTCCATACGTGTTAATTCTCTCGTATCGATAAAGTCCATCCTTTGTCGCTGATAAATCTCAATTACTTGCAACAAGTGAATACGTTTTGTTCGCAGAGAACAGGTCTAGTGCTGCATGTGTCACATGCAGCTCACCATTTCCACCCCCCCCCCCCCCCCTCTCCTCTTTCAGCCGCACGATGGCATATTGATTCTGAACGGGACAAGCACGGTGCACCTGTACGAACCTGATACCCGTGACTTCCACGAGACAAACCCTTCCGTGACGGCATACGGCCGTCTGGTGGAGGGGGACATCTTGAGGCTGCCCGGGGAGGACCGCAAGGCCATCTCCAGCGGCCAGCTGTGGGACGACAGGCGTTATAACTACGAGATCGTGGCCGAGAACGAGCGCGCCTTCATCGAAGCCGGCATCCAGTTCTGGAGAGAAAACACGTGCATTGACTTCCGGGAGGTGTCGCCTGGCAGTGGCCTGCCCCGAGTCCAGTGAGTGTTCCACACAGTGGCCTGCCCAGAGTCGAGTAAGTGCTCTACATAGCAGTCTGCCTAGAGTCCAGTGAGCGTCCCACGCGGCAGTCTGCCGATTGTCCAGTGGGTGTCTCACACAGTGACCTGCTAAGCATCCAGTGAGTGCTCCACATGGCGGGCCGTTCAGAGTCCAGCGATTGCTTGACACGACGGTCTACGCTGGAACTGCATGGAATCTTATGTTTGGTGGATCCACAGTGAGCAATCATTCGCTTTCTGAGACCAATGACACCACTGTCAACTGCTGCAAACAGTCTAGGCTACGAACAGTCTGGGCCACGGAATCGCCTATGAATAGGTGACCAGAAGGGCGTGGTCTCTCAACCTGCAGTAAAAAAGCAAGCATATCATAAAATAAAATTTACAAAGCCGGTGTCTATTCCGGATTTGCAGGAAGCATTGTATTCCGCAGATCCACCCTGAGCAACCGTCCATCTTGCTTAGGTAACGACTTTGACGTTGGCAGTTGCGATGATTCTTTACTCTGCGCGCCTCATCCCTGCTGCGGCCTCATATCCTTTTAAAGATCACGCCACACAGATCCAGCAAGCACGTTTTTTATCAATGTAGTCGCCCATCAATAGATAGCCAGAAGGGTCAGCCCCGTACAGCCGCAGCAAAGATCATTAGCAATAATATCATGAACTCAAAGCTGCAAAGCCATCATTCTCTGCTATACAAAGACGTCTGTTAGTATCTTCCAGGGTGGAAGAGCTGAACATGGTTAATAGTGATCGTATAGAACTAAAACATAATAGTAGTAAGTGTCATGAATGACGACTGACAGACTTGTGAATGCCATCGCCAAAGCTAGTTCGCCAGTGAACTGCCAGCATTTCAAAAGCTGAACAGCGCACCACTGGAATTTGCGATTCATGCCAGCAACCAGCGATGCTACTAACGGTTACCCAAGTCTCAGGGCAGACTAGTGTGAATGGGATGAACAAAAATATACCGTGCACACACCAGGACCCCACAGACGCATACGTAAATGAACGCAACCATACACACGAATACACACGGACGCACACACGTATGTACGAACACGCTCGCTTTAATATGTACTAACTACACAATGCAGCTTAAATGGTGGCAGCTCTCTTTATGGGAGCAAGTTTTATTCAAAATGTCATTAGCAACAGCATAAAACATCACAGCAAATTGGAAAATTTGACAAATTTTCTCCGTATATTTTCAAATGCTTGCCGTTTAAGATGTTTCTTAAAGATGGTTTTAATTATGGGTATTTCGGGGAAAACTGAAAAATACTTCGCACAAGCAAGCACGCCTGAATCAAACATGCATATTATCAATCAAGAATATTAAACAACCTTGCGCTTTTGGCTCAAGTATAGTTCGGTGTAAAAAGATGACTACCAGCTGCCGCAACTCCCACAAAACAGGATGTTCGGGTGATTTGAAAGCAGCCGTTACTGACGTGATATTCCCTATCCTTTCAGGTTCGTGGCCGAGCGAGGCTGCTGGTCGAGCGTGGGCTGCATGGCCAGGTTCCAGAGCTCGCGCACGCAGAAGCTTAGCATTGGAAACGGCTGCAACGGTCTGGGTACTGTGACGCACGAGATCGGCCACTCACTCGGCTTCTTCCACGAGCAGTCGCGCTCCGACCGCGACCGCTACGTCTCCATCCTCTGGGAGAACATCGAAGCGAGCGGCAAAAGCAACTTCGAAAGGGTGAGCACCACCGAGCACTACGGCGTACCGTACGACCTCTCCTCAGTCATGCACTACGGCAAACTCTTCTTCTCAAGGAACGGAAAGCCGACCATCCTCACACTGGACCCGACCAGGCAGGGCCTGATCGGACAGCGCGTGCAGCCGTCGTTCCGCGACGTCAGTCTCATGAACAGGTTGTACAAGTGTGAAGAGCTGTGCCCTAGGCGGCCGGCCTGCCACAACGGCGGCTACGTGTCGGCTGACTGCAGGTGCCACTGCCCTCCGGGCACGTCAGGCGCCGATTGCGGCAAGGTCACGGGCTCCTACTACCCGGAGCCGACCTGCGGCGGCACGGTCACCACCGAAGGCGCCCTCACCAGCCCCGGCTGGCCGGGCGTCTACCCGGCCGGCGTCGACTGTGTGTGGTGGATCAAGCCGCCGGCCGGCCGCCGCGCGCAGGTCGCCTTCACCAAGTTTGACATCCTGTTCCGCGTCAGCAACGGCTGCTACTTTGAGTACCTTGAGGTCCGGAACGCCGGCGTCATGGGTGAGGCGGAGCAGTATTGCGGCACTGACCTGGCCAACAAGAATCTGGAGGCGCGCGGCCCCGACGGTGACATGGTGCTCCATTTCAAGGCCTACCGCAAACACTACGCCGGCACCGGCTTCTCCGCCGAGGTCAAGTTCGTGTGAAGGGAAATCCCATTGCATGGAGGTGGTCTTCTCATGTGGTCAAAGCATGTAAATATGACCCGTTTTTGGGGAAGGTGGGAAGGGTATTAGGGCTTTTTCTAAGATCACCAGGTTTATCTCGACTGTTCGTGTTAAGCACATGGTCGGGGGGACGCGAGTGTAACTGAGTGTTTGCTACGCAGGCATTTCCACACCAATGCATTAACAGCTTTGATCCAATGCGTAGCGTTTACTTTTAATTCCATGGTACCAGGCCAATCTGAAGCGCTACGTCCTATCGTTTTGCATCAGGGACATTTTGTATTCGCACGATGGATCATAGTCTTTGGCCCAGATTGTTTTAGCACATTTGTTTGAACTATGTCGCCTTCTAGTTGCGCGATAACATGAATAAACCAGTATACTGTAGTCTGCTTTTCTACGTCGGTTAAGCGGGTATGAGATTTGGATGTTCGCATGTTCGACAAAATCGATTTGGTGCCGACCGCTTCGATTTCCTAGCAACTCCACTTAGATGCAGAAGTAGGGCCTTGTCATAGAGTAGCACATCTTATACTTGGGTGGGCTGTGACTGTGTGGTTTCCCTACGGAGGCAACTGAATTCAAATACATTGAGAATTGTGATCTAACCTGCAGAGATAAATTTTAGTTAAGGTGCTATTAATAGCGTACAATCCTTGTAACCGTGGGATGATTTTTCACTCGAATACGTTATCAAAGGTTCAAGCCTATGCTGTTTTGTTTAGGAACTTGGTTGGCAGTGTCACTTTTCAGTCTTTTGATAGAGCGAAAATGATAAAACAGTCTACTGAAGTCGGCTTTGACGAGCCAATTTCACAGTTAGCCGTTCACCGACGCGGGAAGCCTCTTCAGCATACAACAGCTTTATACACGTTGCCAATGACGAACTTGGGAGTGGAAAAGTTGTGCCTGACCAGAGTACGTGATATGGCATACGTAGTGAGTCTCGACGACAGTCTAAATGTCTGCAAACATTGTAATGCCTATTAACTTCGCAACTCTATCAACACATCAATATCAACAACTCCGCAACTCTATCAACAACTCCGCAGCTCTGTCCATCCCGGTGGCTCAGTTGGTTAGAGCGCCTGTCTTCCGATGCACCCACCCGTAGCGGGTGGGTTTGAGTCGCTTTAGGGCGCTCGCTATTTGCCCTTGACGGGTATGGCCTGCGGCCGATGGCAGCGGTCGCGCTAAAGGTCAGTTGATGTCAGAGGGCAGGACGGACCGTGCCGAGCATTGCGGCACGTTAAACTTTCGCCACCAAAATCTGCCGTTGACATGGAATTGCGCGATCGGATGGTAGGGGTCAGGGCTCATACAACAAGCACTGCTTAGCGTGAGCTCTGATTCCGGAAATCCATCCATTTAAAGGGTTCGGATCAAATCTTTAAAAAAACAGGCGTCAAAGAGGAAAGGCTTACGCCAGCAGCCAGTAGCACACACTGGTGCTGTGCCGCCATCTTGCCCCACCCGCCTCGTGTGGTCGACAACCAACTGCCCAAAAACGTATCAACTGAAACGACTAGGTTCATCACACAATCGTTATCATGTGCCCACGCGCGTATATCAATAGGCGAATATCAATATATTAACAAAGTTTAAACAACCGGAATGGAAACCTTGGATTCCAGCACAATGTCCTGGTGCATTCTGTTAGCGTCATTTTAGTGACGACCTTTTTTACGCCATAATACCCAGAAATCTCTCCATAGTTCTGGATTGTGACAGGGAGACCCTCATACCCCCTGTCACCCCGACACCCGGGCTTCGACCTTGACACCGCCGGTAACCGGACAAAAATTGAAAAGCCAAGAAATCGAAGGACAAAAAGTCAAGTGAACTCAAGTCAAATGGCAAGAAGTCGAACAGGATAAAAGTCAAATGCGAAAAAGGAAAAAGCCAAGAAGTCATAAGGACTAGAAGACAAATGACAAACAGCCTAAACGGCAAGACTCGAATGCAGCAATTCTAAACATAAAAGTCAACTGTAAAGTGCTACGGGGGTAGAAGCCAAGTTGGATAGAGAGTGTGTGAATAAGATATTTCTCATTTGTCCCCTAATTCCCTTGTGGCCTTTCCCACTTGGATGTAAAAAGAGGAAACAACGAATATAAGACATCCAAGTCACAATGAAAGAGGTGTCTAGGAGTCCTGAAACAGAGAAGCTAAAAAACCCTCGGCCGTTGGACGGGGCACTTTCAGGTCAAATCCAGGGCACTCAATTGCCTCTGCACAGGCACGAGACTTGTGTGCAAGAGCGCAGTGACCCGCCCCTATAATTGAGCTAGTAGATCGAAATTCGTGTTTATGGAACTTTTTCTACATCAAGTCGTGAATTTGACCAAGATTTTTACACTAAATATGTCTGCTTACAGAAACCATGGAAAACCACGTAGCTAATGCGAAAAATGTATAGCCTTATCAGACGACTTAACCAAGTGCGAAAAATGTATAGCCTTATCAGACGACTTAACCAAGTGCGAAAAATGTATAGCCTTGTCAGACGACTTAAATCTTATCAGAGATTATCAACCTTATCAGACGACGACAAAAGTAAGTCTGCATAGTAGCTATTACCAGCCGAACACTGTTAACCGCAGCTGTTGCTTTTCATTATCTAAACCTGTTCAGTTACAAAAATGACTGCATAACAAGCAATAAGGTAACGTTTAGAAATTTTAGAAGGCACATTATGTCTATAACTAGTTGCGTTTTCTTTCTTTAATTGGTTTCAGTGACCCAACAAATGCGGTTACCTTTGTCTTCCCAAAACCCTAAATATGTGAAGAACGTGATATAGTTTCCCCCAAATTAGGGAAGAACGGTACATTTTTGAGCAATTAAAATAGAAAATGGTGATAAAGGTGTTGTACAAGTTCCCTTGCCTTCTTCACGCCGAAGCTCAGGAGACACATTAAATAACCTCGCCCAGGAGATTCCTTTGGAGGGGGCACCATTTTGTTTGGAGGGCCCGCAGCCAACTGAAAAGCTCTTTCCCGGCTCAAGATCCGTGGTACCGCTTGCGGAGAAATTTTCTTTTATGACCATGGTTTTCTATGGTTGAGGGGATCTACAGCAGACAAACAAACAGGCATTTCTTAATATTTCAGGTAACAGGTATTTATATTATGCCATCGTGACAAATCATTGTGAATTGACACGCGCTCGGATGGGATCAAATTTACCTCACCCGAGAGAAGGGCATCCGAGCAGCCACCGCGGCGCGTGTTAACATTCGCCCGGATGGCCGGCTGCATACCTGTAGCTCGGGTGGGGGTCATTTTGACCCGTCTAAGATGCTAAAAATCAAGATAGCTAGAGACACCAAATTTACAGAGTAGATTGACCTGTACGTGAACTCATTTGAGTCGAAAGTCGAGGTTCCTAGGTTACAACCTTGGGGTCAAATAAGGTCAAACAAGGTAAAATTCCAGATTTGTATCCAAAAGACCACCAGAACTCCTTGTGCATCCACCGTAAAGCAATATAGCTGTTGCAAGAAAATGGTCAGTGAGGTCAGCGACTTTTTTGACGTCAGGTCAAGTCAAGGTAACCGCTCAAAAACCAAAAGGTAACATAAGAGATTGCCCCCATTTCTTCACTCAAAGAATCGTTAGAAGTTACGTTAGGCGGTAGGTTCCTAAGAACATAATGTTGACCTGAGTCATTTTAGGTCAATAGTCTGCGCTGACCTCTAAAAAGTTCATGGAGCATGTCCACTGCGTTCCCTGTCATTAATAAAGCCGAAGCGCGCACCAGAAAAATACCCTATAAAACCAAGGTCTCGAGTAAAAAGCAGGTTAGTTTTGGTGTCGATCTGGCCTTTATACCTGACCCCAGGTCAATGGGATCGATTGCATTCCTAAATTCAGTTAATTTATTCCCTACGAAACTATTTCAGATATGCATGCATTGACTCCTTTGTTACATCACATTGAACGGTTCCCTAGAAATGCCCTTCCCTCACGACCATGGTCTGACTTAAGCCTGATATTGGTCAGCGACCTTACAAGGTGCATCTGATTCCTTCAGTCTAAAGATCTACTATTCAGTGTTCTACAGCTAGGCAAGTTTGGCGCGACTACGCCGTACCGTTCGAAAATTGTTCTGAAAAACCTTTGGACGGGTTAATTTGATCCCAACCCGAACCCAAACTTTGGTATGAAGGTGGGCCAAATCTGCGGAGAAAACTGCTTGTTCACATATTTTGTGGTAGATTGGGCCATTTTCAGAAACGACGCCCCTACACTAACCTTCACGCGATATGGCCTTTTACGATCCAAAGCTGGGCCCGGCCTGTGCTGCTTTCGCGCGGTCGCAGACTCAATAGATGACTTATTCCAACTGGATGGGCGGGGCGGGCATCATTGACGTTTTGGCTGACACTGACTCATTAACTTTTTCATCATTGACTCATTGACTTTTTGTCTTTTGCCCTTTCGTCTCTTGTTTTTTGACTTTTTTGGCCTGTAACTGACACCGCTGCTGGCGGCAGGTCTTATGGCTGTGACTGAATGTGATCCAAAATCTACAACCAGCACAGACGCAAGTGGATACTTGATGCTGGCCTCGTGCGTGGAAGCACGTTAGCTTCCCCGCTACAGTGGCCGTTTCAACCTACTGCTTATGTTGCCTGCGACCTTGGGATCGCTGAGAACGCAGGTCGTCGCATGCAGAGATCTGGGCTGTCATTGTGCTCATCTGAGACGCTCTGCGGGCGCCTCTCAAACGGCATGCACGACTGTGCTGGTCTCGGCTCCCCTTCAACTCTCCATCGCACATGCACGACTGTGCTGGTCTCGGCTCCTCTTCAACTCTCCATCGCACACTGCACGACTGTGCTGGTCTCAGCTCCCCTACAACTCTTCATCGCACATGCACGACTGTGCTGGTCTCGGCTCCCCTACAACTCTCCATCGCACATGCACGACTGTGCTGGTCTCGGCTCCTCTACAACTCTCCATCGCACATGCACGACTGTGCTGGTCTCGGCTCCTCTACAACTCTCCATCGCACATGCACGACTGTGCTGGTCTCAGTTCCCCTTCAACTCTCCACCGCACATGCACGACTGTGCTGGTCTCAGCTCCCCTTCAAATCTCCATCGCACATGCACGACTGTGCTGGTCTCGGCTCCCCCTCAACTCTCCATGGCACATGCACAACTGTGCTGGTCTCAGCTCCCCTTCAACTCTCCATCGCACATGCACGACTGTGCTGGTCTCAGCTCCCCTTCAACTCTCCATCGCACACGCACGACTGTGCTGGTCTTGGTTCCCCTACAACTCTCCATTGCACATAAAAATTGTAAAGCGCAGGGACCGAACGACACAATCAGTCCGTTAGTGGATTGCGCTTCAAAAATCAACTCGCAGTTTACGGAATGCCTTTTGGTCGACTGCTTTATGATATCTCCAGTTGACGACGTGGAAGACAGTCAACGAGCCAAAAGGTCGCGCCGGCTGAATGGGAAGTGCATGCTGACGACGAACCAGAACATTGACACGCCAAAATGTCGATCGACTAAAAGGTAAACATACAAGGGTCTTACTCGAATAAATTGCAGCATGATGTATATATATATATATATATATATATATATATATATATATATATATATATGTATATATATATATATATATATACACACATATATATATATATATGTATATGTATATATGCATATAATTTACCAACCAACGTTGTGCTACGTCGTCGTTTTGCAGTTTATCAGTCAGCCGATGCCACTTTTTGGCTCGTTGACTTTCTTGCATGTCGCCAGTTGGAAATATCGTAGAACAGCCGATCAAAGGGCATTTCGTAAACTGCGAGCTGCTTTTTTCTCGCGGACACCGTCGGAGCGCAAATTGTAAACACACTGATTGTGTCATCCGGTCACCGCCGTTAGCAATTTTCATGTTCGATATAGGGTTGTAAGCAAGCTGAGACTAGTACAAACGTGCGTGCCGTTCGGAATGCATCCACAGAGCGCTTCAAAAGGGCACAATGGCAGCCCAGATGCCCAGCCTGGGACGACCTCTGTTCAAAGTTTCCAAGATCGTAGGCGTCATAAGCAGTACCTTGAAACGGTCACTACAGCGGGGGAGCCAACGTGCTTCAGCGCACGAGGCCTACATCAATCATCTACTAGTATCAGGTGTGACGGATGTTAGTGGATGCGGATCATGTGGATGTTCCATCCACAGCACGATCACAGCCAGTCACAGTCATAAAACCGTCCGCCAGCAGCGGTGTCGGCGGTAGGACGCCGCCAACGACAACGACAACAGAGATGACACCAACACGGTGTCATTATTTCTATTGCCTTGCACAACACGAACGTAGGAGCGGGACGGACGATGTTGAATACGATGCAGAAAATGATGACGAAGAAAAGGGAGCTGAGGATCTCCCTGCCACAATCCAGAACTATAGAGAGATTCCCGGGTATTCTGGTTGAAAGAGGTCGTCACTAAAGTAACGATAACAGGATGTATCAGAGCACTGCGCTGGAATTCAACGTTTCTATCCCGATAGTTTAAACTTTGTGAATATATTTATGATCGTCTATTGATATACGAGTGTTGACACGTTGTAGCGACTGCGTGAAGTGCCAAGTCGTTTCAGTCGACACTCTTTTGGCCGGTTGGTTGACGAGCGCACGCGGCGGGCGGGACAAGATGGCGGCACGGCACAGGTGTGTGCTACCAGCTGCTGGCGTTAGCCTTTCCTCTTTGACTTTTGTCGATAGAGTTGCAGAGTTAATCGGCAATGCAAGGTATGCAGACAGTTAGGCGTCTCGTCGAGACCCACTACGCATGCTATATCACATACCATGGACAGACACAGCTTTTTCATTTCCAGGTTCGTTATTCGCATCATGTATAAAAGTGTTTTTGCTCAAGAGACTTCCCGCTTCGGTGAACAGCTTAACTATAAAATCACTTCGTCAAAGCAGACTTCAATAGACTGGTTTATCTTTTTTATTCAATCGCGCAACTAAAAGGCAGCATAGCCCGAATGCACCCGTTGCCAGTTATGTTTGCTGCTTAAATTGGAAGCTTGGATATTTTATGAGAGTCCAAAGGAATCCTGATGTTACAGCCATGGTGCACAGTCAATAACACTATTTCTAAAATATTACTCTGCAGATTGGATTGCAGTTGTCGATGCAGTTGAACTCAAATGCCTCCGTAGTAAAACCCATACAGTTACAACCCACGCCACTCCGGCAATGTGCAGGAAACACACAGTGAATGACAATCATATGACCTGACAATCACCTGACGATTACCTGACAATCACCTGGCAATCACTTAAAAATCGTGCAATGATGCACGGTATGATCAGCTCAGCCCACGCCACAAAAAGCCATATTTACAAGTCATGACCATCTGAGCGGTCAAACTTCTTGTGATGGTGTTCTCCTTCACACGAACTTGACCTCGGCGGAGAAGCCGGTGCCGGCGTAGTGTTTGCGGTAGGCCTTGAAATGGAGCACCATATCACCGTCGGGGCCGCGAGCTGTCAGAGCCCGGTGGGACAGGTCGGTGCTGCAATACTGCTCCGCCCCACCCATGACGCCGGCGTCCTTGATCTCAAGGTATTCGAAGTGGCAGCCGTTGCTGACGCGGAACAGGATGTCAAACTTGGTGAAGGCGACCTGCGCGCGGCGGCCGGCCGGCGGCTTGATCCACCATACGCAGTCGGCGCCGGCCGGGTAGACGCCCGGCCAGCCCGGGGTGGTGAGGGCGCCCTCGGTGGTGACCGTGCCGCCGCAGGTCGGCTCCGGGTAGTAGGAGCCCGTGACCCGGCCGCAGTCGGCACCCGACGTGCCCGGAGGGCAGTGGCACCTGCAGTCAGCCGACACGTAGCCGCCGTTCTGGCAGGCCGGCCGCCTGGGGCACAGCTCTTCACACTTGTACAACCTGTTCATGAGACTGACGTCGCGGAACGACGGCTGCACGCGCTGTCCGATCAGGCCCTGCCTGGTCGGGTCCAGTGTGAGGATGGTCGGCTTTCCGTTCCTTGAGAAGAAGAGTTTGCCGTAGTGCATGACTGAGGAGAGGTCGTACGGTACGCCGTAGTGCTCGGTGGTGCTCACCCTTTCGAAGTTGCTCTTGCCGCTCGCTTCGATGTTCTCCCAGAGGATGGAGACGTAGCGGTCGCGGTCGGAGCGCGACTGCTCGTGGAAGAAGCCGAGCGAGTGGCCGATCTCGTGCGTGACAGTACCCAGACCGCCGCAGCCGTTGCCAATGCTGAGCTTCTGCGTGCGCGAGCCCTGGAACCTGGCCATGCAGCCCACGCTCGACCAGCAGCCTCGCTCGGCCACGAACCTGGCGGTGTAGGGAATACCACGTCAGTAACGGCTCCTTTCAAATCACCTTAACATCCTGTTTCGTAGGAATTGCGGCAGCTGATAGCCCTCTTTTTACACCGAACTATACTTGGGCCAACAACGCAAGGCTGGTTAATATCTATAGCAGAAAAAGCATGTTTTTCGCATTGCTGAACTGCATAGCTGCACTACTGCAATACATGTTCGATTCAATAGTGTGCGATCTGCTGTCAAATATCACTGACGAGCGAAGGATAAAATTTTCGCTAAAGAACGATGTTAAAAAGTACCTATGCCGCTGTGTGGGACACTCATTGGACTCTTGGCAGGCTGCTGTGTGAGACACCCATTGGACTCTGGACAGCCTGCTGTGAGGGACACTCACTGAACTCTAGACAGGCTGCTGAGCAGGACACTCACAAGCAGCACTCAATGAACTCTTGACAGGCTGCTATGTGGAACACTCACTGGACTCTGGGCAGGCTGCTGTGTGGGACACTCATTGGACTCTGGACAGGCTGCTGTGAGGGACACTCACTGGACTCTAGGCAGGCTGCTGAGTAGGACACTCACAGCAGCACTCAATGAACTCTTGACAGGCTGCTATGTGGAACACTCACTGGACTCGGGGCAGGCGACTGCCAGGCGACACCTCCCGGAAGTCAATGCACGAATTCTCCCTCCAGAACTGAATGCCGGCCTCAATGAAGCCGCGCTTGTCCTCGGCCACGATCTCGTAGTTGTAGCGCCTGTCGTCCCACAGTTGGCCGCTGGAGATGGCCTTGCGGTCCTCCTCGGGCAACCTCAAGATGTCCCCCTCCACCAGACGGCCGTATGCCGTCACAGGAAGGGTTTGTCTCGTGGAAGTCACGGGTATCAGGTTCGTACAGGTGCACCGTGCTTGTCCCGTTCAGAATCAATATGCCATTGTGCGGCTGAAAGAGGAGGGGGGGGGGGGGGGGGGGAGTTGAAAATGGCGAGCTGCATGTGGTACATACAGCGTTGTACCTGTGTGCTGCGAGCACAACATATTTATTTGTCGCAAATAAATGAAATTGTTACCCACAAAAGAAACTTTTTCAAATTAAAATGGTTTCCTTGCAGTGATTATATACATTGTATTCTTTCAGTAAGTTGTATTTTTAACGAATTTTCGGTCCCGGGCATTGCTCAAAGGACCAATTATTTCAAATATTTTGGTATATATCTGAATCATATTTCAATTTTTCGATTCTGTGAGCAAAGTCCGTGACCGAAAAGTCATAACAAAATACAACTTACTGAAGTAACATCACGTATATAGTTATTGCAAGAACTCATGCCATCTTAACCTACTTAATTACTAACCATGTCTTACATTTCACAAACTCTGTAACACCTAATAAAATATTTTTGTTGGTATGAGAGAATGCGCGTACATGGCAGGACAGAACCCACTCACCAGTAGCCGCCACGGCACACATGAGGAGAGGAAGACGCGTCCACATTTCTGGGTTCCGTGCAAAAGCCTCGATAGTCGGCTGGTTTGGGATGCCCTGAGTAGGGAGCAAGCATCTTATATACGCCACGGGATCAGCGGCCGACCCAGATAGCACAGCCGTACCACCTGGGGTATTGTGTGCCCTGCTCAAGGGTCATCAGCACGAGATGGGGTTAAGGTGCGCTTACATCACCTGACCCGAATCCTGTGAGGTCATGTCAGTGGGAAGCAGAAGCACACTTGTCCAGTGGATGCCTGGGTCAACGAACGCGACATGGCCAACCGAGCGGCCACTGATGAGGCTGTGGCACGGAGCTGACTTCAAGCTCCTTCAAGGACCGTGTGGTAACTAGGAGCCACTTCATCAAAAATGCTCCGGAAAACTATCAGTCTGGTGGCACACGCCTCATGAGTTGTTCCATTTGGCTAACTTGCATATATATGCGATAATCGTAAGTGAAAATGTGAGCATTGCCAGAATGTTCCATTGATATTCGGTGTACTGTGTTGGAGATACGTCATCGGTAGGGAGCTACGTGCCACTGCAGAGCGTCAGGAGCCTCTGAGCCATGTTTGTTAGTTACTACACAGGGCTAGTCGAATCGGCCACGCAGCATGCCGTTTGATAGCTGGTAAACTTCGCCACGGCTTCATGACTTGCAGTGCGTGAGCTCTGATCAGTGGCTAACCTTGCCGGGCGGCGGCGGGTTATGACCTTTCTCAACCAAAGCAAACAGCTTCTCGTTTTCCTTGGAGTGACATGTTGACTCAGCGGCAGACTAACACTGCATCCTGTTTGGTGCAGTCGATTCGCAAATGTATTGAAATGTCGCGTATCGAATCGATCATGTATCGATAAATTGCATACGGGGGCACGCAGAACAAAGCGAGGCGAGAGTTCCGCGTATCCGCAGTGGGTATCATGACCCGACGCTGCCTACGGGGATCGATGATCCGGCTATTTATGCCTTGTCAATTCCGTAGTAATAAGTGACGTAAGAATGTGATCACCTGGTGAATAACGTTCTGTAGGCTGCAAACAATTATATTAGGCAATGTATAACTATTTTTTGAAATATTTATAGATCGCCGGCAGCTATGCAGTGCTCGTGAAAGTATCTACAACGTTTGGTTAGCGAATTAAGTATCAGGCAGCTGGCTTAAACCAATAATTAGTAGTGCAACGGCCTGGATGGCCGGGTATCATGCCTTTGTGCGACTGAAGCGTGCTTTGTACAAATGAAGTAGCCAAAGGTATTATCGCTGTAGGAATTATCGCCCTAATAGTTCATCGCGTACTCACGAGTGACGAGTCAGAAGCTGGGGATTCGGACTACACCAGATGTGCTTCGGAAGTTCTAGTATTGACATCCGAGTTTTCAAATAACAAAGCGGCTTACCATTTTTCAACTAATTTCACATTTTGTCTTTTACCACTTTGCTTAGGTCGCGTTCGGCAGAGGGAGAGTTATTCAACGATTGATCGCTTCTCCAATAATCTTCCAAGGGGATTCTCAATTTACGCTTGGCCGATCCGGAAATTAGCCCCAAGGCATGTCTACCATGCGCCATGTACAGCCAAGGACGTATTTGCACTGCGGGATGACCACTTAAACAGCCTGAACTTTGGCCGAACTGAAACACCGCTCGAAACACAGATATTACCCGCTGTCCAGGTCGCCGTGCCAGGCGGTGGATTGTGGCACAGCTCACTGTACTGTACCTGAGACGACGATCGACATGAGCTCACTCGCGTGAGCCATGCTGAGACGGCCCTAATCCCCAAATGTTCACAGCTGTCCTGGTTAGAGACTGCGGTCGTCGACCTCATCCGAACCACCTGCCACCGAGTCGGAAAGCGGAAACGCATAAGCCGGCTTGTTCTAGAGGCATTCTGAGTGCATTTTCAATAATCTAACATAGGCTGGTATATAATGGGTCGAAAATAAGAATGTCAAGGCAAAGATGCTGGTCGTCAGAAAGAGCGGTCTAAACGTAGCCCAGCAGTGTCTTTGTTCGCCGGCACAGTATCTATGGAGACCACATCATGAGCACTCTGCTCGGTGATCAACACCATCACCATGGAGCGGCGTCCCTGATCGATTCTCCGGTATCAATATGACATGTGAAGAGATAACTCTGAAATTTTGTTGCGGCAAGTTATGTCAAGCTTAAGCATCGACTAATACATTACATTAAGCTTAAACATTAAATGATATATCATATGAAGTTTAAGCATTGAATGCTTTTGGTTCTCTATCCTTGCTTTGATATAGTTACCGCAGAAAACCCGACGTGCGGGCAATCTCCACCCTTGCCACGCGGCTTAAACAAATATTGGAGCAAAATAATTGTATTTCTCAAATGTGATATGCCATTACAATAAGGACTGTTGCATGTTTTATTAAGTTCTGTCGAACAATGTCTTGCGATCGCCACGTTAATAGGTTGTCAATTATCCAAACAATGTTCAGTGCCCATTCTTGGGTAGAGAGATATCACCACGCTCCCCAAACGGTGCAGTCTGAAATACGGCGGCACGACGCAAACCGAAAATCGGTACAGAAAACCAGCATATGTCGATGATGTAGCAGCTTCATCCTGTCGTGTTTTAGATGAGCATCTAGCTGGCAGAGGTGTCAATCAAGACAACGAAAATAAATCAGAAACACACATTTCTGCACAGAGCAAGTATAAGATGGCTTAGCTTGATATAAGCACAACTGATTTAGCATCATGAGACGATGCTTAATGCGCGGTAGAGATGATGCTTGTGAGCAGAAAAGACGACAAATCACAAGTCCACTGCGTCACGCAACGACGAAAACGACTGCGTAGCGAAGACTGCTAGCCTCATGTAGGCAGACCATCAACAGCACAAAGAAGCATCGCACAAATGCTCATTACGCAGCATCCCAGCGGGGCGGGTGTCCCTGCTTCGAGAGGTTTGCTGGCGATTTATGCACGCAGGCGCGACCTCAGCCGGTGTCGACAAACTCTGCGCTCTGCGGCGCTCCGGCTCCGGCACGCCTTCGCTTGCCAGGCGTCAGGCTGGAGAGCAAGAAGTTCGTCTCCTTGGCGACCGTCAACGCCTCCTTGTAGTCGCACGAGTGCGACATGCCACCATTGAACCAGCATGTCCGCTTCTTCAAGACCCTGAAAAACGCCGCATTCGAGAGTTTCATGCTTCAAAAGCTTCATGCGATCAAGTCGGAACATACACTTCCCTGGCACTCGCCACCTTTGTCAGCTTATTCCAACAATAAGGAATAACATGACATAGTCACGTGCAGATAGCTGCATGTTTTGCAAGTCAGATCGTCAGGATTGGTTTGTTTAGTGGCGTGCTAAAGGTCCTGGGATTCAACTAACCGGTTGAGACAACTTTCCAGAATTAATAGATACATCCTAAGTGCATGTACATGACATACAAAACGGTATTCTGGCAAGACTAGCAGCTCAGACTCCCTAAACCTAACATGCACCCATTCAATATCTTCCCATATAGACCCTGTTACTGTGATTCGAAATAGGCACATACGACGTGCGGGTGTTGTTTTTTACATGTTGACGTCGTAACGGTCTTATGTGCGCAAGCGACCCCACTCTACTGGCCTGCTCCTCGTGGGCCTGGGACGGCAGATGACCAACGTATTGTAGTTCAGCGCAGGACCGAAAGCACGGTCTAGGGCCCGTTCCAACGCGCCAGAGTCTCCCGGTCTGTTCAACGAACACAGGGCGGCGCATCATCCAGTGACAGCCAGAAACGCGAGTTTGCCTCACACTTTGTCATGCACGAATGCGAAGACGTATGTCATGTGATAAATTGACTATTGCACAGTTTGCTGGACGTGAATTAGTTTTGGGCATTGACGTAGCGTGCTCTCATGAAATGTGCCGCTACGGGTTGGGCGAAAAATACTAGGCCGTGCGCGAGATGCGAACGCGTGTTTCCTTCATCAAAACCGCGGGCTTCTCGCAGCGATTTCCAGTGCAACCTCACAGCGCGCTAAATCCCCCCAAATACCAATGTCCTTAATCCGTAAAACAGCCAGGCGTTTGTGCAGATTACGTGGCATACCGAAGACCATCCATGGGAGTGATGTGTCGATTTCTTGGTGGTAGGCGTATTCCATTAGCCGGTGCTCCTTCGGCGCAGAGTAACGCCACTGGTAAGACGATACCCACCGCGATGGCTGTCTTCAGGCCGGTCATGTCGGTGACTCTGAAAACCATTGATATCATTGTTGAGGAAGGCATGTACGCTTCAATGGCGTGTCCAGCAGAGTTTTTGGAGTTACAGCATAAAGCAAACCAATATTTTGTAAATATTAGGATGTGATCCCGAATCGTAAGCATGCCCATCACGGACGCGAGGCCAATACTACTGTAATGTGATGATGGGCCCACCAATAATAAGAGATTAGGCCCGCCGAACAACTTTGTGTATTCACACACATGGGTTGATTGAGCTGGTAGCGCAATCCACTCAGAAACAACACAACAAGGTGATGCAATACACTCGAGGGGTAATCAGTAGGGGCGCTGCAACTTACGCAATCCGCTTACACCTCTCGTAAAATTCAGTCGCTAATAGGGCAGCGTCACAGCTGCCGCCATTTAGATAGCAAATTGACGATGCATATAGTTGGATGCGATTTAATAACTGTTATGTGTACAAGACATCTCAACGCCAACCTGAGTGCATTGCACCGGTTGCAACGTATGTAAAACACGACCAGTCTAGCCATGGGTCTCCGGGGCTTATTCCCAGAGTAATACACCGAGGCATACCTTCTATTTAGCCTTTTACGCGGCAGACGAACCGCTGCACGGCTGGCCGCGACCTGGCACGCGCCACGCCACTTACCCGGCGCCCCAGGCGCTCAAAGTTCACGGTCAGGCACGACGGGAGAGCTCGTGGGCTTTGGTGGCCTAAATTCTGAAGCGGCTCGCGGCCCACAAATGGCGACGCTGGGGAAGGGGGAAGGGGAAGGGGGAGGGGCAGGAAAACTGCTGCGCCGCCGACGCCATTACATCTCACGGTCACAGGTGAGTGGACCGTGGACGGCAGTAGTTTGGCAATTCTTAATGGATGTCTGCGTGGAGTCGCTGTCACAGTCACTGCGTTGACCAGCCGCATCCCACGCGTGGGCTCTGCACGAAGAGCTGCAGTAGCAATGTATCTCCCCATGTCCGGGTCTGGCGGCTAAGCGACTGAGCATGCTTAAGCTAAGCATGGCTAAGCATGCCTAGCCATAATGACCCTTTTCTGCTGACACTTGAGTTCCTTCAGTTGCGTTCAGCCACTAGTCGGCTTGCCTGCCTGGACGGTGGGTCCGACTTTCAGCGCTCCCATCCACACCCGGGAACGTTTTTACGTCGTGAATACGTTTTTATGCTCATGCGGGCATCTAAATGATCACAACTTGATGGCACCTGGCTGAAAAGTCGTCCGTGCAGATGAGGATTTCAACCATTGCCAATCAGCTTGTCATGACGTCATTTTACCGGATAGTTTTAGCGTGTAGAAGGAGCCTTTGACACCGCTCGCTTTTGCTTACGCTGACTTACCATTCACAGCAGTCCGTGCTTCTTACGTCTTCCATGGAGTCTTCTAGCTGCATGACATAACATGTCTAATAGGATTTCATCTCCTAGAAATGACGAAACGAACATTTCGTCCTGTAAGCGGCTTGGGATCAGATGCAAAGGGGCTTTTGTCGGGTGCACGCCAATGGCTGTCTTAGGTAACCCAGGGCACTAGGAGTATGGCGACAAAGCGACAAACACTGTACGGTGAAATAGTGCTTACCCTACATCACGTTGGTTTGGACACATATCAGTGACATGCATGCGGTTTATGGCATACCGGCACTAATACCTTGTTGTCCTAGACCTGCAGTAAGACGGTGACAGATATTGGCTGCCCTCCGAACGACGTCCCCGCTGCTCTGCTCTCGGCCCACCACCGACTGGTGACGCGGTCGCGTGGGGACGCTATAAGGAGAGGTGTGCTCACTTGATGGCCCTCGTGCGCCGGCGCGGCCGACGTTCATGGTATGTCCCGTCCACTCCCCGTCTGGCAGGCTGGAGTCTGGAATCGATGGAGCCATGCAATGCTGATACTGACATCGCCACACTGATGAACATCATGTCTAATTAACCCTATGCCTTTTTGGGCCTGCGAGCCAGCAGATAGAAGCTACTGTGTCCCTTTAGGACTTCAGTGTCTTCTACCGATGCCTTTTTTCGTGCAAAGCTCCGAATATGACATGGGAAAGCTAAAACAAATAAAAAGGCCTACAGTAAAGCTACACACCACAAAAAAGCAAAAGAGAAACGATTCATACATATGTGCCTGCGCACGAAATGGTTGCCCACCGGACAGAACTCGCGTAATAAAAACACGCACGGGATAGATAATCTATGGAATAAAAGATCGTGCTGAACGGAGACAACATTTGACAAAGACGAAAATGACAAGAGCTCACATGGCAGGACATCGTGTATATTATGTTGGGCCGTTATCAGGGAAGGCCGTTTGTTGACATGACATGGATGGAGTACATCGTCCCTGTGTTTGGTTATGTGACGTTGGCCAAGTTGCATTGCTGAATCATGTTGCTGAATTCTAGTGAACAATGGACTGTGGACTTCTGGATATCGGAGGTGAGATCATGTAAGCGGAACTTATTCCGCTCAAACCTGGTTGGTCCCGATCGACTTAGTTTAGCTACCCCAGAAGGTGCAGATTTGTTCGATTGTGCTCGGTGGTGTGCATTTAGGCCAGCTGGGTTTTGTCGGTGTGGGCGGGTTGGACTTGGTGCATCGGTATCATAGTCGCCCATGGGTATGCCCACAATTGTTCACGATCTGTATTTCCGAATGGCCTTTCTCTGAATAATTATATTGGACATTGTCGTGTAAAAGGGTTTCATACCTAAACCTGCAATTACCTGTGGTCAATTTTTAATTGTGTTGTCTTACCACATGTTCTTTTGCCCCGTTCGATATTTTGGTCTCAGGTCGTGCTTGCCGTCATGTTCAACACCGTGTTGGCATCAACCGTGTGACAACCGTCGTGTGCACCCAGCACTAGGAGCTAAATCACAACTTGGACCATCTCTTTACCGGGATTTATTTTGGTGGTCGGCATGGCGCATATGCGACGAACAATGCGACTTTGGCCGCTTATGCCCCCGGTCTTCCTCGCTTGTAACGTGAGTAATGCTGGGAGCGGTCTGCCACGAGGTAGGGTAACTGTATTAGGTTATCTTCAGAATGGCGAAGCATCGTGCATGAAATGTTGCATGGATATAATAGAGAGGAAGTGGTAGCCATGGTATGTTGCACTTGAATGGTACATTTGGCCAGAAATGGGTTCGCGCCACCTCTTACAGCATACCACTTGACACGCTGCAAAGAAGGCACGTTATGCCAAACGTGTCCGGCGTGGCGGAAACATGGCAACAGTTTCAGCGTATGTTTTTTAGAAATGTGGGCTTTCAGAGTTTGATGCACAGTCTGCACCCATTTCAGAGCATGCCTAATGCTTCAAGAAATGATGATGTTGAAAGCATGATGCACTAAAATACTCAGAAAACATCTTCCATTCAGAACAGTTCTTGAATTTGGTGTGATTTTGCTCTTCCTGATTTTGGCATGAGTGGGCATGAGGTTTGATACTCTGATGTCTTAAATGTATGTGGCACAGTGGAGTTAATATTTACAGGTGGGCCTAGTTGCATAAAGCCATTACTTAAACACAGAATAGCAACAGTGATCTCAAAATAACACACTTTTTTAGCAATAACTTTTGTGGCTACCTTACTGATGCCTGATGGCCTTTGCTGATGCAAGCCATTCAATATGGAGATGTGAACTGCAATGACTGTTGTATGACCAAATATGTACTGTTGGCTGTGACCTAGACTCAAGACACTCAAAAATCTATACTTGTGCATGTGTTCATGATGATGTCCCATCTTCTGTTCTAAATGTCTGGGATCAATTGAAATTACCTCTCAAATAATACATTACTTTCATGGCATGTTTTTTGATACCACAAAGTACTTTTTGTCATATGATGTAAATACTCATCTCAAGATCAGTGAATGGTCATGAACAACAGCTTACTTCACTCTTCCTTGATCAATAGTTGTGGCAGTCAATAGTTAAAGTAGCCTTGACACAAGGTGGTAGTTACTATTCCATAGCTAGCATGACATTTCATCATGTGTTTCAGCTATTAACATAAAAGGGCCACTTTGATGTAACAGCAGGCCATTGCCTGCCCAGACTGATAGAAGAAGGATTATGATAAATATCATGGCATGCTATAAATTGGAGAGAAAATTGAAGAATTGAAGGATTTTGATCAATATCATGGTATGATATGAACTGAATAGAAAAACTGAGCATATGTTATACCAGCAAGGTATCACCAATGTTAGTTTTTCAAACCTTGTATTTTGGTTCAACACATTAAATTATTTCATTTTGTGATAATACACCTTTCTCACCAGGCACAATTTGATGCATTTGTTAAGTCTGCAAAGTGGGCATGTGGCCCTTAACCATGTAAAAATGAATGCGAGCTGTAATGTAAAACATGAAAAATGTAATGCAACTGTATATAAGAGAGGCTATTGTGATGCATTATCCTTCCTTTTATTCACTTCACTATTTCATCATACATTCTAGCAGTCTGGCTGAGACATCCAGCAGTCTGGCTGAGACATCTGGGAGAGTGCCCCCTCACACATTGATGTAAAATTTGTGTGGGGTTAAATGGCAGTGTCTGAAATACCCAGAGATGGTTGCAGTGCTACTCCACCTTGCATCTGTCATTGTAAACACAAGACATTGCATTGGTCTTTCCTGGTGACATGAAATGTAACCTGATCAAAGCAAACCAATGTATCAATTTCCTGCAATTTGGCCACCTGAATCTGAAACCTTACATGTTTTATGAATGATGCACAACACAATGATACATCACTTGAGGCTTGTTTTTCAGCCAAAATTTGTATTGTCAACAATCATCCAAGATTGTCAACTGAGGAAGATGAAGTCTGTATGTCCTACACTATGGCCAACCAGTAATTAATAGAAATATGCTACACTATATCCCCAGTGATTTCACCTCAGTGTTGGCAATAGGGAAGATCAAGCTTGTATCATGCTCTGGCAAACTAGTAATGGTTTGCCAAATGTTACACTATGTCCACAGTAAAAGTACCACTGTGCACCACATGATTGAGCAACTCCAGACCCCAACAGCAAGAAACAATGCATCAGGTAGTGGGCTCAGTTACAGGGGGTACATTTTTTGACCTGTTGCTGGCCATAGGAAACTTGAGGAACACATCCCTGCACAATCCAGATATGTAAACTTACTGCTGAGATGTGATGATTGATTGTCATTGTATCTGACATCTAACATTATATGATATGATGCCAGTGTGATGGTTATTTGTGGAAGCTGTGTGTGGGCTGTTTGTTTTTCCTCCTTATTATGATGCTCTCATTTTGGATTCAGGCTATTTGAACTGTGAACCTCTTCAAGCTATAAAAAGATTAACTGAAATGAACTGAGTGAAAGCTGAATTGAATCGAACTGAGAGAGACTGCAGGTCGAAATAGGTCTTGACATGAACTAATCTCAGTGGGTGTAGCTTCAGCGACCCAGTACATCTTGCCTTTCATAGTCTTACATCGTTGCTGGTATCATGCAGCTTAGTTTTACTTCCTTAAAGTTATCATTGTCATTGGGGATTAGTGACGCACTCATCTGCTGGGGCTATATGCCAGTCGCCTCACCATGACAAGAAGGACGGGCGCTACGGGGAATCGATCTCCGTACCTCCGGTTTCCTAGACGCGAGGTGATTAATGCAGGCCCGTCACTACCACGCCATCGGTGCACGTCAGTAAAGTTAAAGTTGTCAGTATCGTCAAGCCCATCAATAGCAAGTAACGGTGATCCTTTAAAAGCCTTGCAGTTGCTGCCATAAACGCACTTACATGTGGGGTATATGATCAAGTGGAGCATACCTGCAACTTAACAATAACGCTGACGTGAGACCAGCGACGTGATGTGGGTGAACGTATCGTCTACGAATCACACAGCAACCTCAACACCGAACGCCCATAGGCGCGCTAATAATCGACTGAAAAGTTTCCACTGTCAAGTTTCGGAAATCGCCTCAAATACGTCACCCTGTGGCCTAGGTCGCGGAAGTTCCGCTCGTTTGGGCTCCCATGAGGCGACGGGTCCCATTCGCTGATGTTTCAGCATCGCCCGCATTCTGATAGCAGTGACGTCTGTTATCACCTCGCCCGTCGCTCGTCACAATAGGCGTACTACTGGTGTGTTTGGCGTATAAAATTGCGTTAGATCACCTAGCGCTGAAAAGGGTCGTTTTACGTAGGCCGGAGCATCGGGTTTGTCCCTGTTTCCGCCTTATTGCTCGCCTTGGTTCGGGATCAGATGTTAACCCAACAGAGCCATGGCGTAGGACAGTGCCGCAGCAGCTGTGTCATGTCGTCGTGTCTTCCGTCAGCCGGACGGCAGGCCAGCGTGCCTGCCGCGGGGCCGGGAGTTTGTATGTCCGGGACGCCTGCCACCAGCGGTGTCGATTTCTCCGCTAAGGTTCATCTGGCGGGTGGTGATAGCAGCAACAATGGCAGTGGAACATAAGCACGTGCCAATGAAGCACACTTGATATGACTACTCGAAATATTGTTTGGGAAGGCAGTACTAGTGGCCTTATTCCTCGTAGAACAATCATGCGAGTGGAAAGGTGGATGGATTGATGCTTCGGTTACAGTCCTTTATCGAAATAAATATCAGTAGTAAATGTTAAAAGATGAATGTAGGAATTTGGTGCTGATATTCGTTTCGAGAAGGGCATGTAGCCGAAATATCAATCCATCTATCATTCCATTCTCATGGTTATTCTACAAGAAATAAGGCCATTAATACTGTATTATCTATGCGCATAATGTTCCTCACATATGCACTTAACAGGCTACGAAACATTGTTTGGCTGACGGCTCCACGTTGATACCAATGTGCATGCGATGTATGTGAGGAAGTGGAAGCTCGCTGGTTATGCAGTAACATTTTTACTTTACGTGTATTTTTCTGAATTGAAT
This sequence comes from Pollicipes pollicipes, assembly GCF_011947565.3. Classification (NCBI taxonomy): domain Eukaryota; kingdom Metazoa; phylum Arthropoda; class Thecostraca; order Pollicipedomorpha; family Pollicipedidae; genus Pollicipes; species Pollicipes pollicipes. The sequence goes on along the minus strand of NW_023596921.1, from coordinate 40,574,672 downwards.
GTTTTTTCAGAACATTTAATTGTGTAGCACAATACACACGCCAATATGCCCAAGAAGAAGACCGGTCAAAGGAAGAAGGCGGAAAAACAGCGGGAGAGACAAAAGCAGATTGGCGCCAACAAAGCCAACAGAAGCCTGATAGACCAGCCATGCAACGGGGTGATGGAGTGCGACAAATGCCAAAAGTAAGCCAGTAAAGTGCTGCCCGCTTGGGTGCGATTGGCTGGCCCGATCTTGTACATGTCAGCAGCACCTGCGCGGGTCGAGCACTGGGTACGTGCGTGCACCTGTGGCTGTGTCCCGGGGTCTTGCTGTTGACTACGGGTGTCGCTCCCCGAGGACGCCATCATGTGATGTGCCTGGCCAGCTGGCTGCCATCGGATGGTTGGCTGCTCAGGCTAGCACTAGGCGACTCCAGAATGGCGGCAGCCACGGCGAGGTGTCGTGCCGCGTGGCTCATGCATGAGTGCGACCTCCGAGGAAGGAGTGTAAGCTACACACCCCGCCAGTTTTGCCAGCGTGGGCTTCTGTCCTCCTCCGGCCAATATTGGTGAAAAAGGACTTCTTCGCTTCTTTCCCGTGGAAAACCTGATTTCAGGCGAGATTGCTCCACAATCCTTGTTTATCTTACCCTTAATTCGGGAACGTGTTTACATCCATGTCATGTAACCCATTCCCAACTGCGATATTGGGGTATCAGCTTAGGCGGCTAGCTCGCCGAGCAAGTGCCCGTATAGTCCACACTTGTAATCACAACAGGCTTTCGTCGCCGTCACACACATCTTTACGCTGCGATCAGGCCTGAGTAAAGTTTTTGTCATTCTCCAAACACTTCTTCCTGTAAGCAGCCTCTGATCAGGGCGTTCTTTGCCTCACACATGATCTCTCGTAGTCCCGTTTGATGGCATGAAGAAGGCCCTTGCGCCCGGCAAGCCGCAACAGAGACCGGTCAGTCCAAGCGGACTGTTCTTGGCGACGCCCGTGATGTTCGTTCCGCCAGTTAATGGAACGACGCTTTATTCTGTGGAACACGTATGGCGAGTTAAGAACTCTGCATCAGAATACGGCAATTCAAGCAGCTTGGTGCGTCTGGCGCTTCGCTACCGACCGCTCAGTCGCCGCTCTTCCGGTTCCTGCCCGGTCGCGCTCGAGCGCGGCACCGGCGCGGAGCCGGCGCCGGGGCCGCGCCGACGCCGCTGCTGCGGCGCGTGGCCGGACCACACATGCTCGTCACGCGGCCGGTCGGCCAGCCGCTGTCCCGCGCTGCTCGGCTGCCCAGCCGCTCAGCCGGCTCGCCTCCGGGTACGCGCGCCGTGATGCTGCACAGTGGGGAGCAGTGGGGGCTCGTGTAGTGATTGGGAGGTGCGTATTGTATTCCCAATTGTTGGAATTCCTTAAATTTGAAAATTTTTATTTGAAATTCGGCGGACGGGGGCAACGATTTTTGGAATGTTTGGATAGCTGATATCGTTCTGTGGTGTCGCAAATTTGTATGCATCTCATCTAATTTAGTGCAGATGCACGTTACTTACCCACGATCACTTTCTTTCGTTTCATTCGATTCGAGTGAGGGAATCCAGCGACGTGAGTAGTGATTGAGGTTCTTGGTTGCATGTAGTGGTGAGTTGGTGCTTAGAAAGTTCGAATTTTTAACAAGCTCATTTTGCTTTGGAAACTTTTTTGGCGGACAGCTGATTCATCCTGTGGCTTTGAATTGAACTTCCGACCAGAACTTCCAGAAAACGACACCTTTAATAGTGATGTATGGGCTCTCTCCTCGCTGTAGATTCAGGTCAAGTAAACTCGCCGTTTGACTGACGGTTGTTACTGCTGATGTATCGCTCCAGGGATGCCCTCGGCGAGTACCTTCCTGTTTGGCTGGCTGACTTTATGCCGTTTGTTTGTCACGGACCAGGGCTTGCTCGTTTCGTGATAAACCCCGTCCCTGCACACCCCGCGACCTCAGAGGCAGCGATTCCCGGTCCGCTACGAACCGAAAGGAAGTACGCGCAGCGGGCGAATTTCACGGCGCGTGGAGCCATGAAATTGCCGTCGACGGGCGTTGTGATGACGCATTGTCATCCTTATCACTGTTTATTTATGTGCAATTCATTACATTTCGTATGGTGGGTAGAAGGCTTTTTGTGCTATTCTTTTATTGAAGCGCCCACCCTTTTTATCAACGGTTAGACCTTAAAACATGTAGCGGCGAAGCGACTACCCACTGCTAAGGACAATGCCAGCCACATCGCGCGCCCTTGGGCTGCATTGTTTATCGTTCTCGCTAGTGAACAGACCTACAATTTCGTAGCAGGGCTGCTCGTGGCGCATTGTGAAAGCGCCGTTGGAGTCCTTCGAAGCAACTTAGCAGCGCACCGGGACACGGCATTGTTCACGCTCTGTTCGCGCCCCACACGCGGACCATGAGCTCCGCCGACTTCCTGCTGAAGTCGTGTGCCTTTTGTGCGCCAATGGCCGCGGTATGTTGGACGGCCGCGGCGCGTCACAATGCCGGCTGCGGAGCGCGCGGCAGGTGCCGTTCCGGCCGCCGGCCGCCGCGTGGCCAGGGGCTGGGCGCGCCGGTCTGGGTCGGCCCGCCGCCGCGCCGTCTGCGGCAGACACGGCACGCCAGGCTCGCCCCTGCTGACGCTCCAGGCGCCGGTCCGATACGAGACGGGAGATCGTGTTGTCTGGGCGCGGCGCGGCGGCGTCAGGTATCGTCGTGGGTGGGGATCTTGATTTCGTCGTGTCTCGATGCCGCTTGTCTTCTAAGGCAGATGAGTCCGCCGTTTCGTGCGCCCACATGCGACGCCGCTCCGGCTCATTTCACTGTAATGGTCGCACCTGTCCGAAAGCCCTCACGCAACAGACCGGGCTCGGGTCTTGGCCCGTGCCGCTCTCCTCCGCGGTCAGAGCCCAGCCACGACACCCGCCACGGCGAGCAGCAGGGCAGCGCCGAGCGGCGCCCGGTCGGCCGCGCCGTTACACAGGTCACCCACGCACAGGCAGAAGCGGCCGTGCGCCTCGCGCCGGCAGCCCGCGCCGCCGGCCGCCGCGCCGAAGCAGGTACGCACGCGCCGGCCCTGCGCGTCCTCGGCCAGCGCGCAGGTGGCGTTGAGGCCGGCCGGGCAGACGGTGCTGAAGCGTGGCTCGCCGGCGGCGAAGCGCTCGCACGGCGGCGGCGCGTGCAGCGCCAACGTCAGGATACGCCCCAGTGTGGAGTCGGCGGCGGCGCCCGCCTCCGGTGCCGAGCTGCAGATGTGGCAGCGCAGCGCGCCGCACACGGAGAGCAAGGCGGCGGCCAGCGCCGCGGCGCGCGCCCACCGCATGGCGCGCCGGGAGGGGGCGCAGGTCCGACCGGCAGCCGCAGCGGCGGGTTGACGTCCGGAGCGTGGCGGCGGCGGATCACAGGATGCTATCGTGTATCACGCATCACAAGTCGGCTGTCCAATTTCGGTGTCTTGGATGGGGATGGTGGCCTGTTAATGTGAATTGCACGTGCAAGCTGCTTCTTCGCGGTAGACTTGTAATAAAAACACAGTTCAAACACAACTCGGCCCGTTTTCTACGTGCACGAGCGACCTGTCGGCAGCGCGAAGTTCTCGTGCAGGCACAGTATCGGCCAGACACCACAGTCACTGGGCCTGCGCTGGGAGCATCGCGACACGGGGCGCGCTACAAACTGTGGAGCGTATCGCTGCCCGCGGAGCGTATCGCTGTCGGGTCAGTCCAGCGGCAGAATGCTGGTCGCCTCCGCGTGCGGACGTCGTCTCCGCCAGTGGTGCTCCGCTGACCGGCGTCGCCGAGTCGCCAACTCTCACGATGCCTCTGGCTCGATGCCAATCGCCGACGCGAATCTCCAGTCCCCCACGACCCGCTCGCAGTGGCGTTTTTCCCCGGCGTCGTGGCCTTTCGTCTCGTCTTGTGGTTCACCCGTCGCCCCGTCGCCTGGTGTGTGGCGCCTCCCAGCCGGCCGGCCACACCGCTGCCGCTCGCCGTGGCGACCGCCGCCCGAGCCGTGTTCTGCCCGCCGCGCGCCCGGGCCGAGTGCCGCGCGCTGGCGAGCGGGCCGGCTGTGCGGCAGACCGTGCACCCCGGCCGCCGCGCCCTCCCCAGCTGAGCGGAGAGCGGCGGCGCGGCGCGGTGTGTCCTGCTCTGCTGGGCCGCGCCGGCCCTGAGGTGTAACGACACCGGCCTCTGATGACCTCCGTCAGCTGAGATGGTCCCGCACAGAGCGGCGGCGCGGCGCGGCGTGTCCTGCTCTACAGGGCTGCGCCGGCCCTGACGTGTAACGGCACCGGCCTCTGACGACCTCCGTCAGCTAAGGTGGTCCCGCACAGAGCGGCGGCGCGGTGGGGCGTGTCCTGCTCTGCAGGGCCGCGCCGGCCCTGAGGTGTAACGGCACCGGCCTCTGATGACCTCCGTCACCTGAGATGGTCCCGCACAGAGCGGCGGCGCGGCGCGGCGTGTCCTGCTCTGCAGGGCCGCGCCGGCCCTGAGGTGTAACGACACCGGCCTCTGATGACCTCCGCCAGCTGAGGTGGTCCCGAGCAGAGCGGCGCAGTGTTACGGCGTCCCCGGGCAAGGTTGCGTCGTAAACGCACCCGCCTGCCGACCGCGAGGCTCGCTTGCCACAGCCGGTCTGCCGATGCCCGGCGGCCGCTGGGGTGCTGACGCCCTGGGTGTCCGGCGGCCGCTGGGGTGCTGACACCTTGGGTGTTCGACGGCCGCCTGGGGTGCTGACGCTCTGGGTGTCCGGCGGTCACTAGGGGTGCTGACGCTCTGGGTGTCCGGACGGTCAGTAGGGTTGCTGACACTTTGGGTCCTGGCTCCGCTAGGGGTGCTGACCCTCTGGGTGTAAGGCGGCCGGTAGGGGTGCTGACCCTCTGGGTGTTTGATCTGACACGAGGAGCTGATTCGCCGCGACACCAGATGACGGTCCGCCGTAACCTGGTGCCATGTAGCTTATGCGATTGCCATCGTATTGAAGTCCAGCCTACGATGGTGTTGCGTGCGGGTACCTATGCGCCGGAAATGACAGGCTTTCGATGTTGTGCTCGGAGCGGGTGCAGGATGGTTCGGCGGCTGTGAACGGCTCGGCCTTGCTGCTGCCTTGTTTGTTGGTTATGCCTGCATGGATGAGTGAGTCGTGGGCCGATGGCGGGTCGCGTTATCCGGTCATTTACCTTTTTGTGGTGGGCTTTCCGCTTGAGTGCGTTGGCCTTTTTACTGCCCGTGCGTCTGCTAATTATTGCCATCCATCAAGCTCCGTCTTTTTCACAACAATTTGACGTGGCTGTGAATTGTTATCTGTCTTGGACCATGCTGAGTCGTGGCCGCCGTATTCATGACGAGCTTTGAATTGCACGCATGTCGTAACAGTGCTCCGCTGCCATCTTGTGTTTTGTATTGCTGTTGCAATTTTGTTGTTTGTTTTCGAGCGCACACTTTTGCAATGTTCTGTAAACAATGACGTAGATTGACATCAGCTGTTGCAGAAACTCGTGTCAAGGCTTTGCCGCTAAAATTTGTTGTGGGACTAGGCCTGCCGGGAAAGCTCTCCAACTGAAATGAAAGAGAGGAAGATAAAGACGATCCTGGAATGGACATTTTCGGCCCGAAAACTAAGCAGAACAGCGTTGAAATCACCTCTTGAAAAGTTATTGTTGGTTTTGCTTCATGCGTGGTAACACTACAAGTATCCTGATGGTATACTGACGCGCAGCTGCATGGTTTAACAGCTTAGTGTTTGATGCGTTGAAGCTAAACTGACTAAAGCGGAGATTATCAAGAGCAAAGAGGCAACAAAAATAGCACAAACACACCGTGCAAATCAGTGCTTTGTTTGAACTTTCCGCATCTTAAGTATCCCGCGAACATTTTTCTGTACCTACTCACTTACCCCAATTACTGCAAGCTTGAAGGCTCCATGGATGTTGTGCTGACGCCTGTGCGTAATCCGGCCGCCGTCTCGTCCGTCAGCTGACCAACTCGAGTGTGACGTCACCCCGGCTGGGTTTGCAGGAAGCAGAAAAACCGGGCGTTCTGCTACTTCTGCCAGTCGGTGCAGCGGCTGCCGATGTGTGCCGAGTGCGGCAAGGTCAAGTGCATGCTGAAGGCGGGCGACTGCGTCATCAAGCACGCCGGCGTCTTCACAACGGGCATGGCCATGGTGGTAAGCACTGGCCGGATCTCGTACCTGACGACGGCCGTTCGCGACAATCGCGTTTTGTCTGACATGTCGGAATGGATGCGTCGAAATTTGTGTCGATGTGATATGAATTTCAGTGATACCCAGGCTAGGCGTTCACGCGTCATGTACGACGCTTTGTGTGTCCAAGTTTGTGTGTCTTGCTGCGCTGTCCAAAGTTTCCCCTCGATATATGTTCCATTAAAATCAGGGACGAAAGGAACTTGATACTGTGCGAATAGGTTACAGCGTAGCTTTTAATGGCGTGCTGAATAGGCATTGGTCATGTTGGTAGTAGTAGTTTGTCCGCCAACACGTCACCACCATCGCCACCATTGCGACAGTGGGAGCAACCGTGTAGCCGCAGTTCCCTCGACGCCCGCCAGGGGCGCTGACTGACGCGCGTCGTGCCGCCAGGGCGCCATCTGCGACTTCTGCGAGGCCTGGGTGTGCCACGGCCGTAAGTGCCTGCAGGCGCACGCGTGCGGCTGCCCGCTGCGCGAGGCGCTCTGCACAGAGTGTCGCCGCGACGTCTGGGACCACGGCGGCCGCCTGTACCTGTGAGTGGCGCGGAGGGGGCCGCGCATGAAGTGAACGGGAAAAGGAAGATTATGTGGTGGGATCCAGTGTGGGGGGGGGGGGGGGTCGGGGCTCGGGGGGGGGGTCGAGGCTTGGAGGTGGGAGCATTTACTCGTGAATGCTGACGGAAAAGCAGGAAAAGGGCAGAACTGTTTGGGACCTGATTGGGAGGCGGGGGGGGGGGGGGGGGGGGTCTGTGCGGGGGTCATGGATCTGCAGTACGAGAGAAGACATGCGGATGGCGGCCAACGACTGCGTGTGCAACATGTGGGCTACAAGAAACCGTATACTGCGGTGTAGACTGCTGCGGATTTGAGGCTGAATGCTGATGAGGCTTACTCGGAGGATTTCGGACATTCGGAGGAGGGCGGCATTGAGCGTTGTCAGTGTAGCTTTGCTCTGTCAACTTGTCACGAAATATATAAAACGCCAGTTCATGTGTTGGTGACGCCTGACAACAGTTGATTGTGGAATGGGTGGGGTGACCTTCACTTCCTTCGCTAGCGATGTTCCTACCTGTTCATTGCGGTCACATTTGCTGCTGCTCCATCTGCCACTGTTTGCGAAGTCAACTTCATGAATGCTGTATGTGGCGCTGTGACTGGAACGCATTCCTGGCCCGGTAGCCGCTGGGCCGTTATTAGCTCTAGCTTCCAGGGTTGTGATGTAAACCGAATGCAACTGACTGTCCGTTTCAGGTGCTCATTTTGCAACAATTACCTGTGCGAGGACGACCAGTTTGAGCATCAAGCGTCGTGTCAGATCCTCGAGTCGGAGACGTATAAATGTGAGTGCTTTCATGGTCGGGGGAACGAGCACGTATTTGCGCTGTTTGCTAGCGTGAAGAAAACGCATTCGCTCGTTCTGTTCGATTCTGATTTTGATTAGCTTTCAGTTCGGGTCATGCTGGTAGATATTCACTTGAGGTGTACATGCGGTAGCCTGTGTCAGTCTCCTGAATTTTGTACCTGATAAAAGCGACCGTGGCCGTCGATAGTTCCGAATGTTTGCTATCATGATTGTCACTCGGTGAGCATTGCCGCATGTGTTCCAGCATCATCCCTTATGTAGAAGGCACTCAATGGGGATTTGCTATGCTGGTAATGGCTGACGGGATGCCGTTTGATCTCCCCTTGCGAGAGATTGCGGGATACCATGGCGCGTCGGGCCACTCTGAGCATCGATTATTGCTCGTTCAGTCACTTTGATACTTCAGGTGCGCGGGCTGGGACAAAGATTGCAGACTGAGAGGAGCAGCGTCTCACTAACTTTACCTCTCCAACCCAGATCTGACACCGTCGTCGCATCTCGGGTTTTCATTTGGCACGCTCGTTCACAGGTTTAATGAAAGACACACATGCATTTTGCGGCTGGAGGTTTGCGTCGCACCCGTCCGGCAGTAGAGCAACACCCGTGCAGCTGTTCACTTGACCCCACGTCTGTCCCCCACAGGCCAATCTTGCAACAAGCTGGGCCAGCACTCGTGCCTGCGCTGCAAGGTCTGCTTCTGTGACGACCACGTGCGCCGGAAAGGCGTCAAGTACGAGAAGAACGCGCCCGTGCCCTGTCCCAAATGCAGCTACCCGACCTCAGAGACCAAGGATCTGTCCATGTCGAGTGAGTGCCGGCCGGTGGCGAGGGGGGGGGGGGGGGGGGGGGGGGGGAGGGCGGTGTGCCCTGGTCTGGCGATGGTATCACGCTGTGTCACGGGAGGAGGTGGCCGTCTGGACTCGCTACATCCTGTCATTCTCTGCGAGCGGCGGTATGGTGGGGCATTGATGCACGAGCTGTCTGCTGTAACAGGAAGGAGTGATTGTGAGCGAACGAAGGGTGGGGCTGTGCTTCTCTCGCGTGTCGGGCAACACACGACATCCACCGATCGTTTTGAAAGCAATTGATGATGCTCGAGTCCCAGGTTGTTGTTGCTACGCCTCTACCCCCAACCCTCCCCCATGACGACGTCACTGTACCGCCGCCCCTCGTCCGCAGCTCGCAGCCACAAGTTCGGCCGCGGCGGCAGCGGTCGCGAAGACTGGGGCACGCGCTCGTACGGCGCTCACGACGACGACGACGACGAGGGTGGCGGCGGCGCGAGCGGGTACGCCGCCTGGGCAGCGGCGGCGGCCGGCGGCGGCGGTAGCGGATACGGCGGAGGTACGTCACGAGCAGGCCTGGGAGGGACAGGGCGGGGTCAGGGGCGTAGCCGAGGCATGGTGGAATGGTCAGTTGACCACACCAGGGAACAAATGTGCTGCAATGGCTCACCGTATCCCAGATTGTTACGTGATCCTGTCGCCCTCTTTCAGAGGCTCACGAACAGTCTTCACAGCAACAAGCCTTCTTCTGAAGGCTTCGAGCTTACAGGAATTCCTTACATGGGCTCGCCCTTGTCACAGCTTTATGGCTGACTGCCAACGCGCCCAACGCCCTCAGCTGTCGGCCGCTCCTTTTTTGGGCTGCGTGGGGAACTGGCCAGCAGATGTACTTCATGCAGGGGCCGGACGGTTTTGAAAAATACTCACACTTGGGACAAAGGCAACATGATTGACGATTATGAAATAAGTATCTCATGTTTGGACGAAGTTCGTGGTTTGGTTTTGTCTGTGGAAACTGATAGACTACCGTAGCCATCATTCTGAGAGACCACCAACCACCATCGTGTAACGTACCATTATATCACTTAATTTCGCTGTGTGCACTCCAAGATGCCTTGTGTTCTTCCTCACGGTAAAATCTGTATAGTGTGTGGAGTCTTGTTTGCGCTGCGCGTTTGATCTCGTGGCTCCGTTGCTGACGCCCGACTCCGCTCCAGCGTACTCCGCCTCCGGCTACGTGTTCAGCGGGGCCATCGACGAAGACGACGACGACGATGACTACGACCCCGACGACGACGAGGATGATGACTCGGAGGACAGCGACGCCAGCCAAGAGCCGAAGAAGGGATGACACCCGGCGCGGGACTAGGGTCGGACGCGGAAGAACCCTTGCACCAGCGTTGCCTCAGTTTGTACTCTGGTCTGTGCAATCTGTGATGCTTCCATCGGGACCCTTAGAACAGTTCATATGACCGGTGATAATATATTTCATACACAACCACTGTGTACACGGGGCTCGACTCGCGAGCGTTCCTCGGATCGCTGGAATGTCAAGTGAGGTACAAAACCGCGACGGCACATGAGCCCAGCTCAAAACAAAATCGCAAGCTCAGGCGCACGGCGAGGTTCCGCAATGAACAGCCGGCCAGCGCTGACACGGGCATGAGTCAATCGAGCGCGTCCTGCAGGAAGGCGTCCTGCCCGAGCGAGGCTAGGCCGGCGCCGGGCGCCTCCGACAGCCAGTCGAGCGCCTGCTGTATCACGCTGTCCCCCGCCACGTCGCCGGCGTCCGAGCCGGGCGCCACGGTCCAGTCGGCCTGCTGAACCGACGCCTCGGGGCCGGCTCGGGGCGGCGGCGACGACACCTCGCCGCCGCCGCTGGCCGCGCCCGGCAGCACGGAGTTCTCCGAGCGGTCGGTGGGAGCGTCAACAAGCGCCACCTCATGCGCGGAGTTTTGTGTCCCGTGAAGGAGACCCCCGATCTCCTCCAGGGTCTGTACCGCGCCGCCGCGGGTCTCCGAGACGGTGACCTGGTCTGAGGTAGCATCAGCAGTGGCTGCTTTGCGTGGAGCGTTCCCGTCCGCAGGCGTCACCGGGCGTGCCGCGCACTCCCTCTTCATCAGCGCCGCAGGCCTCCTCTCTCTCCTGCTCCTGCTCCCGCTCCTCGACAGCGTCACAAGGCGCCTCCTGCTCCTGCTCGCCGTCTTCATCTCCTGCCCATTCGCGTGGCGCGCTTTGCAAGCAGGGGCCGCAGCTCCAGGCGGCGTTGGCGTTGGCCGGCGGCAGGCCGAGCACGCACGTCGGGTGGAACACGCGCGGGCACGTGTCGCACACGAGCAGCTGGCCGACGCCGCCGCAACGCTCACAGCGGCGTCGGTGCGGCCCCACGTAGCTGACCAGCGCCGGTGGCGCCCCCTCCAGGCCGGCCAAGACGGAACCGGTGGCCGCCGGCGGGCTGGAGGTCGCAGAGCCGGCGGCGACCGGCGGGCTGGACTCCCCAGAGCCGACAGCTGCCGGCGGGCTCGAGGTCCCAGAGCCGGCGCCGGCCAGCGGGCTCGAGGAGCGCGAGGTGGGCGCTGTGGCTGGGCTGGCGGCGCGCGACGTCTGTGCCGAGCCCACAAAGCGGCCCCCGCGGCGGCGCGGCCGGCCACCCCGCCGAGCCTCCAGACGCGCCCGCTTGGCGCCCGCCGCCGGCTGCGGAAAAACCTTGCGTTTGCGCTGAAACGGAGGCGCCCGTCAGAGAGTGGCCCCGGACGGAAAGGCGATGAACAGCGCCAGGTGTCGGGGCACATGGCACAGTACTGACCGGCAGACCTTGGTGTGCAATTGAGCACTTGTGAACTGTGGCAGTCGAAACACAAATTAATACCCAAACTTGACTGTTTTATTTTCGAGGAGGACCTCGGATATTTGCTCTGTCGCATGCTCTGAAAAACGTACTTAACAACCAGCTATCTACAACCACAGAGGCACTTCCAGCGGCAAATGCTGTAATGCTATTGCATTTGGCACACAAACCACCTGAGCTACAGTAGCAGGCGCCTGTTCAGTCATATGGCCCGTAGTGGTCGTCACACATAAAACGGTATTTATTGATACAAAGCGAATCCAGAAGAACGCGCCTTCCAGCCCACAACCAAGTACAAGTTTTGGCCGCCTGGGGTTCAGCAAGGACAACACATCATATCCTGTGGTGCACAAGATACGAAAACGCCATTCTAACGCACAGACACACACGACAATGCAAATACAGGGGAAAGAGTGGCCGGGGAGAGCACGCTGGACACATTGAAAACATCCACAACAGCGTACGCCGCTCCGGCCTCCTGCCGGCCGTGCGCGGCAGGCAGGCCTTCTGGCCGTCCGTGCGCTGCCACGGCCGCCGCCTCACCCAGTTCGTGTAGAGGAAGTCGCCCAGACTGACGTCGAAGGCCTGGCGGCGCGGCTTGTGACGCACGCGCGTGCGCAGCTGCTCGGCGAAGTCGCTCGCCACCAGGCCTGGCGGGCAGCGCGGCGACGTGGGAGCAACGCAACGCTACGAGACAGTGCGGTGGCGACCACAGGGTGTGCGGCTCACACAAGTTCGACCATCGGCCGGCCGCTCAAGCTGCGGAGGTCAAAGAAGCCGCCGACTCCTGCAACTGCAGACCTATAAAACAGCTTCACGGGAAATTGTTCCTCGTCGCCATCAAAGACGTGTGCAAGGCATCAACGGCGTGGTGATAACCATCCCACCAGCGAGTGCCTTAAGCAGTGATAAAAGTCGACCAAATGCGATTATAGCAGAGATCACCACCCGGAAAGTAAAGACCCAGAGGTCCTGTTTGAGACGCAGAGGCGTCGTTTTGGCCACAGCGCCAATGCCCCCGCCCCCACCCTTCCACTGCACTCACCGAGCGCGGCCATGCGGCAATTCTTGGCGTGCCGCTCCGGGTCGTCGTCGCGCGGGATGTTGAGCCGGAAGTCGTCCGGTTCCGGCGGCTCCGGCCCCGGGTCCGGCACGTCGCACGGCCCCGGCTGCGGCTGCGGCGAGCTCGGCCGCGCCCGCCAGCTGAGGACGGCAGCGCCGTGACGGTGGTGTGCCGGGGAACCGGGTGTCGCCGGCTCACATCACCGGCCACGACACCTTCACGTGCAAAGTTCGCGGTCGTACTATTCCGAGTGGCGTGTGATGGTAAGGGGTTTCGTGTGCGTCGACCAGAAGTAGCTGTTTTGCCCCCATCGAACAGCCTCCACAGACCCAGAGGAGCCAAACAGGTGGACCTGTATCAACTTTCGCCGACTACAATGACACAATTTCCGCATCGTAGAGGACTGGGCTTACCAAAAGTAGTCCTTGAAAAATGCAAAATTCGGTAGCACACTGCTATCGGCCACATTTATGGAGCACCTTCCGTCATATCATGCGTTTTCTCTGTACGCTCAGATAATCCTGCGAAGCCGTAGCCTGAACATGGGCTCAGTGCGAGGTGGACACGACCTGGTGGCAGTTACACCATGAGAGCGTCGCAAAACGGCCGGACACAGCGCACAAATGAAAACAACTCCGGGCGTTCTAGACTTGTTTGTAAATACGACTTCTTTTGTAGTAGTAATTCCCCCCACCTCTCCCAATTACAAACTTCTCGGTTATCCAAATATCTCAACAATCCTTGGTGTCACAGTGCGGGCGATCATTAAGCAAACAAGCATCATTCGCTCATAGCCAGCCATGTCATTCGCTGCAGTAGACACCAGCCCAAAGGAGGGAACCCATCCCGCCCGCCAGCGGGTGGTCGTCGCTCTATAACGTCGTCGCTCCATTGCTCTGTAGCGCTGTCGCTCCATCGCTCTGCAGCGCCTTCGCGTCGCTCTGTCACTCACATGGCTCTGGCGCGGGCGGCGGCGGCGGCGGCCACGGTGGCGGCGGCGGTCCTGCGCGCGCGGCCGCGGCCTCGTCCGGGGGCTGGTGTCCCCGGCGAGCAGCTGTTGCTGCTGCAGCGGCTGCAGCACCACGCGCAGCTGCGGCTCCGGCGCCAGCACCGGCGGCGGCGGCGGCGGCGGCGCCAGATCCGGCAGCACCAGCGCCGATTCGGCCGCTATCTGTTCCCGCACCCGGTCCAGAATTGCACCCTGCGGGGAAGCGAAGGGGGGGGGGATCACGAACTGTGAGGGGCGAGGGTGGGTTGCTGATACGACCGATGCACTCGGCCCAGGATGGTGACCAGGCAGCAGCGCCGCGAGCGCAGACAGGGCCGGACGACACTGAGAAGTCTGGTGACACACGGCCACTGATTTCAGCTCATGTGACAGCCAGCATCAGAAGGCGGGTTGGGAGCATGAGAATGTGATCTAGTCATTTGCTTAGCCCATTGGTTAGAAAATGGGAGGACCCATAAGATGCCAAGGTGGCATGGGTTTACACATCAGCCATTCCCTCGCTACAGGGGACTTCTGCTTGTGGAAAGGTGGGGTCTGCTATCAGTCAAAGTTCATCTCAAATTCATTTTAATGAAGATGACCACTTGGTGAATGAATAAATGAATCAAAAGTCACATTATACATGATATGCTAGACTTTGCACTTGATGGAAATTAGCTGTATTTCCTCCAATAAAATACATCCCTGCAAACTGTGATCACTGACATCATGAGAAAACAAATCCTAATAGGAGGAACACAGAGTATGTGGTTGCTTCACTATCACCTTGATGTTGAGAGCCAATGCTGGACAATACAACTTTCTGTCTCCTGCTATCTTAGCAGGCAAAATTTTTGTGTCCATGTATTGGACACACAAATGCATTTTGCAATCTTTGATCAAGACATACCTGTTCCTCTTGAATACTGTGCATTTTTTCCAGCACTTTGCGACAGGCTTGCTGGGGACCTTCAGATGAAACTCCAGGTGTTAAAAGTGATTGCTTCAGTTCCTTTCTCAACACCTGAAAAATAATGACATTTGTCTCCTTCATGGGTAGAACATTTCAGTCACTCAGTTCATGAAAGGCTGATTTATCTATTACTTCCTACACTTAACATTCTATAACAAAAAGGTTTGCAGCAACTTAACATGCCTTCATGGTTTTATCAGATTGTACTCTAGACCTCTTGTTCAGTGGGCTGCTTGTCTACATGGGGGACCACCCATTTACATGACTTGCACAGCACTGCTTTCACAAATCGCATAAGGGCAGTGCTCTGCAGAGACCACAGCTGCACGACGCCACACGTACTGTTCTGGTACGTCCCCCCCCAACACACACACACACGTCCTCCCAGCTCCGTACTAGACCCGCCACCTGGTGTCAGCCAGACCGCTGGAGCGCCGACACTGCGGCCGACGTCGGGACACTCACCATGAAGCGCTGCAGCGCTGTGTGCAGCCGCTGTTGGCAGTGGGCCAAGTCCTGCCACTCGGCCTTCGTCAGCCGGTCCCTCAGGGCGAGCAGGTCGGGCCGCGACAGCTCCACCACGCCGTTGCGCGGCGCCGGCAGCTTCAGCAGCATGGTGTCCGTGAGCTCGGGGACGCCGACTGCGGAGGAGGCGGGCCGTGTCAAGGTGGGTCAAGTTTAGTCCAGTGAGAGCTGAGAGATGAGTCGTCAGTGACCATGGGCAGCTGCCAGCTGGCTCGCCGTCCGCTAGCTGACGGCCGCGTCGGGCGGGCCGGCCGACGCCCGGGCAGCATCCCGGCACACACGGGAGTGCGCGCAGACGCCGCAAACTTCCACCTTTCGAAACCAGGTGTGGGAAGACGACCCAGCAACTGCCAAGCACAGCGCCTGTCCGTCTTGTCTGCTGACCCGCGTAGCCACCCGACCGGCGCATGCCACACGGAATATCCCGCCGTGGATTCCCGACATAGTACCGCCGCCGCAGCTCCTGAGTGAGCGGCCGGAGCCGTGACCTTGGGCGCGACGCCCGGCATCGAGGCACCGGCGCCGACACGCAAACCCCCTGGCATGCCCCTGCGCCGGCCGGCGCGCGGCCGCCGACAACCTCGGCGCCCGATTCAGCACCTGCAACTTTTTGGTGCTGTGCTACCATGTTGTAATGCGCATAATGCGTGTAAGCGTTCGCAGGGGGACGGGATTTTGAGATGGGGAGGGTTGGGGCGGGGGGGGGGGTTGGCACCGGTCACCAGCTGGCTTGCTGCGTGGGGAGCGCGCCCTGGAGCAATTCACACGTCCGAGTCGTGTGACTACCGCTAGTATCCGGGTCACCTAGTTACCGCAGATCCACCGGAGGTGTGAAGGGACGCGCTTCTCATCTCATCGTTTTCCATGTGCAATGTGATTATTGCAGTTTATCCAGTGATGGAGTGGTTATCCTGCCTGCCCTCCCGTTCCATCGTTCCTGTCCGAGCACATGGCAAACGCAAAAATCATCGCCCGGCCTGAGAGCTCTGCCTGAGAGCTGATGGTGATGGCTGAGCCGCACCCGAAACGCGCGGTCGCACGCGTGCACGCGTCCGTCAGCGGTCCTCAAACGTTAACTCTATTGCACACATAAGTATCTGCACTCAGCCGCCTTGCTTAATTCGGAGATAAAATGAGAAACGAACTTGAATACACAAAGGATCCAGCAACGGCCTATTCGTGACTGCGAAGCTGACTGCCATTCAAGCATTCTCCCTCCGTCTAAGCCATAACCAAATACTAATCAAAACATATCGCCGGATAAATAAGTTTGAAAAAATCCTGTCATCGCCATGACCCATCTTACCTTACTATAAGACTGCAGCGCTCCTCCTTCACTTTCCTCCCCAATGTCCTCTAAAGCTGTAACATGCACACGGTGCTGAGAGGTGCTCGCTTGGTGAGGAACCGTATAGTGGGATCAGTAGGGAAAAGTTGAATGTCACTTTCCAGTTTGTAACATATCACGAGCTTTCTGCTTGTTCCGTCATGTTTCCTTCAAACCACTTTTTAAAATTGATATTTCCAAATTCAATACTGTCCAATAGCATCATACAACGTGATATTCACCAGGAGCTTACGATACCCCTTCATACTTTTTTGCTTGTCATTACTTTTTGTGACTGCAGCCACTATCAATTTACTAGTGAAAGCGCCGCAACAGAGACAAAGAAGTGCTCTTGACAAAAGCTAAGCTCCCAAGACTGGCGTCTCGCCCGTAAGCTTTGGCTGTCGCGTGCGATTGTAGTTTTGGCGGGTGCTGTCATCCGGTGCGCGCTGCACTTGAGTTTGTGGAGAATGAACGGAGATGATGCAGATGTTAGCGGTACATGTGAGAGGTTGTCACAAGATGAGGCTCTTCGATACAGCCGGCAGATGATTTTGCCAGAAATTGGATTGAGTGGTGAGCGACAGTGCCATATGTATGCGTTCCCTGTGCTGACTGGGCACCGTGCTCGACCATAAGTGCAATTTGCACTAATTAAGCTGTTTATATAGTGAAATTCGTGTTAAAACTGATATTTGAATAGTTTGGTCGCTTATTTATTTAATTTTCATCATTCTTCTATGTTACCATGCCTGATTGTTATGTTTGAACATTTGATGGTATGCGCTCTCATATTACTCATTTGGCTGGGATCTGCATGCACTCATATTCAGCTTGAAACCTCAATGTTGCAGGTCAGGAGAAGCTGAAAAGCTCATCTGTGCTCATTGTTGGTGCTGGTGGTCTGGGTTGCCCAGCTGCAGTGTACCTGGCTGCTGCAGGGATAGGTAAACAAACATTACAGCAGTTGCTTTTGCTGTCACCTTTGTGAAATAATATTGTAGTGTTTTTGTTGCATGCATTTATCATGCAATATTTGGATTGATGGGCATTGTTACTTCTGAAGGTACTTGTGTATGTATTCATATGCAACACATGACAGGTCACACATGCATGCTAGGGTATTAACATCTGCATACAAAGTAACAAGCATGTCAAAACACAAGCATGGTATATCATAATTGTAACCATAATCATCATTGTTGATTTTCAGAGACAGGCTATGTCAGACAACACATGTGTTCTGTAACCTAGCACAGATAGGTTATACATACATTTTGATTTAAATAAGTTTGCAGTGTTGCAATATCACTGATAAAAACTTGCAGCTCCTGTCAAGCTGTATCACTATGTGCCAATAATTATACCATGCATGCTTGTGACAAATGATTGTGTGTCTTATAGGTCACATGTTAACATCCATGTTTCTATCAAGCTGAAGGCATGTGGGTTCTTGCTATGTTTGCTGCTTTCTGCTTTCCCACTGTTGTGCCTGCCTGTCTGTGGTTATTTATCTGTGGTGTGGCTTCCATAGGTACTCTGGGTGTAGTGGACCATGATGTGGTGGAGGTCAGCAACCTGCACCGGCAGATACTGCACACAGAGCAGCGGCTCAACACATCCAAGGCCAGCTCAATTGGTCAGGCAGTCAACAGGTGAGTCTGCCCTGAGACTTGGTGATCCTGCCTGGAAATGTCAGGTGGGATGACAAGTGAGACCAGTTGGGGACCTTTGGATAGGGGGACTGATGAGACCAGTGTTGGTTACAATCAAAAGCCCCAAAGCCCATATGAGGATGGTTGGAAATAGTCGATCTGCACAACAAGGCAGTAGAGAGACACCGCATTGAATTTGGGAGAAAGTTTCACTAAATTTGGAGGAGCTCAAGCTCTGTCATGTTAATGAACTGAACATTGAGGCAGTGTTTGTCCTGTGGGGCTAATTAACTCAAAACTCCAATGTTATTCTAACCCTTTTAAAAGCTCTGTCTTTGCACTGTGTCAGACTTGTGCACATTTGTTCAAATTGATAACGTGATGTGTGCATTGTGCCCAGCATTCAGGCTATATTGTATGTCTGGATAGCTCAGCTAATCAGAGTACCTGCCTTTCGATTCATCAACTCGTTTGGTCGCTTTGGGCGCTCGCTATTTGCCTCCGACTTGGATTGTCTGCGGCCATTGGCAGTGGTCAGTCGATGTCAACGGGCAGGACGGCCCCTGCCGCGCGTTGCGTCAGTTTAAGCTCTGTCGGCAAATGTCTGCCATTGACCTGGAATGTCACGATTGGTTGGCGGGGTTAGTGGGCTTGCGTAGCAAGCACCGCGGACCGTCACGCGCGGGCGGTTATCCTAGAAATGCATGAAATCAGAAGGTTCGGTGAAGCTATCATCGAGCAGGAACTTCCTTTGACCATTACTACATCTGTCCCCAGCTTGAACCACCACGTCACAGTGGTGCCACATCAGCTAGTGCTGGACAGCACCAATGCTGCAGACCTGGTGCGTCGGTACCAGGTGGTGCTGGACTGCACGGATAACGTGGCCACACGCTACCTGCTGAACGACGCGTGCGTGCTGGCCGGCCGGCCGCTCGTCTCCGGCAGCGCTCTGCGCTTCGAGGGCCAGCTCACCACCTACAAGTGGGTGGCGGCACTGGCTGTTCACGGCTGGCGGCGATTGCCAGAGCAGGCACGCCGGCTGCGCTGGCCAGCCCGGCGGCCGACACTGGGCGCTGTTTATTTACTTTCACCAGAGAACAGTTTATAAAAGCCGCGTAGTCCCGTGGCAGGCGCTTATCCAGCCACGTGAGACGTGTCAGTGCCGCGTCCATCGGTCGTCACGGCCCGCCCCTTTCCAGCCACGCCGGAGGCCCGTGCTACCGGTGCCTGTTCCCGACGCCGCCGCCGCCAGAGACGGTGACCAACTGCTCGGACGGCGGCGTGCTGGGCGTGGTGCCGGGCGTCATCGGCTCGCTGCAGGCGCTCGAGGCGCTCCGGCTGCTGGTGCCGGGCCTGAGGTCGGCGCACGCGCGCAGTCTGCTGCTGTTCGACGGCCTGGCCGGCCAGTTCCAGCTCAGTGCGCCTGCGCGGTCGGCAGTCGGACTGCGCCGTGTGCGGTGACGCGCCGACCGTCACGCGCCTCGTGGACTACGCGCAGTTCTGCGGCGCAGCGCCCACCGACAAGGTGCGCCGGGGTAGAGGGAGGGAGCGAGAGAGGGAGAGGCCAGAGTGTGCCGTGCCTTGCGGCAGGGCAGTGGGCTGAACGAGACGATGGCCGACTCACAGCCGGCTAAACAGGTAAAGTGAAGCTTTTTGGGTGTATCGTGTGATGTCTCAGTCTGGGTGATCACTTTGAAACTGCATAACGATAACTGCATAACAGGTCCCGTGAAAGCGCCAGAGGAATACGAATTTCGGCAATTGTTTCACCGTTTGGAACTGTGACGTTTTGCACGAAATTACGCATGGATGTTTCGCAGATGCTGTCCGATCCCGTCAGGTCTCATCTGAGCAGTCGCAATAATTTTCAGTGGACTGAAGACTACGTAGTCCCGGAAAACCGAAAATCCGTACTTGCGCGCAGGGAAATGCGTCCAGTATAAGCTGGGGTATTCATGGCAAGTGTAGGTTGGCGGCACGAATGTTCTATGAAGTGACTGGCTGCGTAAAAACATTTAGTTGTCCAGAAGCTGTCTGGCACGTGGTTTCATCCCGCGTGTTTATCAACTCGCCTTTATTGTACTACGGGATCCAGATGGCCACCTGTCCCCACTATCGTCGACGCTCAAGGCCCTGTCCCCTCCCCATCCACTCACGTGCCCCCCGCCCCTGCGGCAGGATTCTGGCGTGCGGCTGCTGACGCCCGAGCAGCGGCTGACGCCGCGCCAGTACCAGCAGCTGTCGACGCCCGCTCTGTTGGTGGACGTGCGCGCAGCCCCCGAGCTGGAGATCTGCCGACTGGCCGAGGCCGTCAACGTACCGCTGGCGACGCTGCGCTCGGAGGAGGGCCGTGAGACGGTGCGCCGCGCGGCCCTGGAGCGGCGCGGCACCGCCGACCGGGTCACAGGTCAGCGCCGGGGCCAGGGGTCACCCGCGTCACGCGCCCGTCGGGGACACTAGCTGGCGGTAGTGTCGTGCGCAATGGGATTAGACGGGTTGGTGTTCCATTGAATCCATCTCGTCAGCATCATGTCTGCTGATGGGTTTCAGCGCAACGGGACATGTAAGAATCGTTAATTTAGAAAAACAAACTTTTGATCAGATAGGTTTCTGTGATTAGCTGCCACAATGGTGATCCAGAAGACTTTGAGAGGGAACAACCCTGGCTGTGGTGGATCCAGAAAGATGTATGACTTTCATGCACTTGTTAGATTTTTCATCCTTTTACCGCAAGGAGTGTTATCAAGCAACCTTACATCGCGCGAGCGTCTTATGCTTTTTAAAGGCCTAAAATATTTCATTTTTTGCTCAACTTGAGGTGAGGGGGAGGGGGTTGTATGGCCCGGTTGCCATCTCACTTGATTCCGCCCTTGAGCCTCCACTCTAGGCAGTGCTAGTTGTGGTAGCACTGGGCCCGCCATCCGATCGTTGAATTCGACCGGTCAACGATATGATTTTATGGTGGAAGCTGAAGGTGCCGCTATCAAACGAGTGCATGCCAATACGCGTGATTAGTGATTGATAATGCGCTCACACTAACGCCCATCA
Source organism: Pollicipes pollicipes (assembly GCF_011947565.3). Lineage (NCBI taxonomy): Eukaryota > Metazoa > Arthropoda > Thecostraca > Pollicipedomorpha > Pollicipedidae > Pollicipes > Pollicipes pollicipes. The sequence continues at coordinate 40,553,878 of NW_023596921.1, read as the reverse complement.
GCCTCGTTTTACAACTGATAGTTTCATGATTCGCAGTCGTCACGCTGTGCCGGCGCGGCAACGACTCGCAGCGCGCTGCAAAGCTGCTGCAGACCCATCTGGCGGACAGTCCGGAGTTTGAGGTTCGAGACATTGCCGGCGGACTGTATGCCTGGAAGGACGAAGTCGACCCGACATTGCTCCTGTATTAGATACCTGCCCCATCGCGGAGGTGCTTACTGATACTGTTAACACTATTTTAAGAGCTTACTTTACATGGTGTTGCTTGCTGAGGGGGCCAAACATCAGCTGTGCTGCTAAGAGATGGCTGCTTGAATGGGCAGGTGTTCGACGTTTCGTCTGTCTGCATCAGCGAAGCAGCATCAAATAACGGGTAGGGGATGCGTCCAGTGGCGGCCATGACAGCACCGCAGTTCAGGTAGCGTACAAACGTCTGTGGCTCTTGTGAGACCCGAAAGCGCGTCGTTGTCTGCCACTTGGAAGCTCATCTTTTTGGGGCTGGTCTGGTCCCGACACATTCGAAGGATTAGTTGGTCCGAGAATGCCCAGTTGTTCCACCAGTCTGGGAGGGGATACTGCCGTTGCGCTGCGCATTATATACAACGCGCCCCATCTTCTGATGGCGTGGGTTTCGACCGGTGTTATCAAGAATGACTTAACCTTCCGAGTGCTTTCCATGTACTTTTTCTTGGTGCACGTGTTCCAAGGGCTGACACACTGGGATTTCTGAAGGGAATATTTTACCTCGGCATATATCCAGCCTTCATGAATACATCACGATCTGCGGTCGTCTGTAAGCCTCGCTCAACTACATCAAGCAGACACGATGTCGATGGTAATATTTTCGATTCAAAGAAAACTACGGACAGAGCATGCAACACTAATGAACGGTACTTGGTGAATAAAGGCGTTGACACTGTCGATGCACATAGCTGGACGCCGAGGCCCATCCAACGGCCACGTGCGCGCGCCGTTGACACAGTTGCACGCACACGCATGCTGCTGTCGTCCGTGCCAGCGCAGGCAAGGACCGGCGGTCGACGAAATATACACAATGTACACACGCACGCACTTGCCACGCACGCCGCAGCTGTGGGCCTGATTAACATCCGAGCGCAGCGGTCCCCGAAGCGGCGGGCGAGCTGCGGCAACGACTCGCTACCAGCCATCGAGGCTGTGTCGTCACAAGAATCGGAGCATTCATTATGGCCGGGGACTTCATGCCTCCATCGTGACAATGCAAGGCAGCGCATCCCTCTCGGTCATCGTTTAAATGGGCGTCCCGGTGGCAAGAGGAAACACGGGCGCTTCATGCACTTAACAACCAGTACACTGTACACACGCGTGTGTCAATACGGCAACTGAGTTCGCAAGAATGCATTATGGGGTGAGCCTGATTATGAAATAAAGTAATCCTATACTTTCAACGCTCTTCCCAGATTCTTGAACATAACGATCTTCTGGAAAAATAGATTTCATAACGGGCAGGACAGACACCACTGGACTCTTTCAAGTGAAGATCATGTTTTGATGCCGCGGATCATCTCGAGAATCACAAATGGTGGTATTCTATTGTAAGTGAAGCAATCCATCATCGTGGCTATCCTGGACACCTGTTGACATGGTCCGTATCTTCAAAAAACATGCTAGTGGGGGCACAATTCGCTGAGACTGAGGAAAAATCGAACCGAACGGACGGTGAGCATAGCCGATGGCGTAAAGCGCCGCCCCGCCATCGCCGCTTACCCTCCCGCGCATGCAGATCGCCTCCAGCAAACAAAAACACGGAACGGGGTTAACCGACTCTCGCGCCATCAATCTCCGCGTCTGAGCAATCGGTATATGCCACCTCCCACTCGTCACGGCTGGAGGGCGGCGTGTCACCCGGCCGACCGCACTGGCCGTCGGCCGCCCAGCGCGCGCTCGAGCACGCCCGTTGCGAAGCCTGCCGAAAGCGCGCGGCCCGCTCGGCGTTGCCGCGCCGGACGGGCCCCGCGCAGCGCCACGGCAGGGCCTCGCTATGCAGCGCCGATCACCACACTGGCGCTCGGCGCGCTGCGCTGGTCGCCACACTCGGGCGGCGTGCATGAGCGCTGTCGCACGCACTGGACCGAACAGGCGTGGTCCCCACAGCGGACAGGACAGAGTCAGTCTGTCTTGAAATGGACGGAGAGGCAGCCCGTCTCGGGCTGGACGGAGCTGTTGTCTGGCACGCGATTGGACGGATTGGACGAGCGTGACTTATCGGGCGGGTCTGGTGCTGATCAGGCTGGTGGGTGATTTGCGCACTTCTCACGATTGCATCGCCACATCCAGCTGCTGGTAATCCACCAGCATGACGTCTGCAGAAGGACAGAGTGTCAGCGACAGTGGGACGAAAAAACAACACTTCAGCGACTGCCTGTGCATTCCCTCACTTTTCTCAGTGGCCACGGTCCACCAGTCATGTTACGCCCGCATTCTAGATAAATCGCCTGGTAGCACGCTCATTCATATCTGGCTCTCCACTTACCTTGAGCAATTCGTTCATTTCGAACCGGCGTTATAAACTGCACCTCCACGTGATTATTGGATCCGGAGAGTATGCGGTCGGCCGACTCCTCCAACGTGAAGGCTGTCGGTGGCGCCGCCTGAAGCAGTTGTGCTGTCAATATCTGAACAGAGATGGCGCCATCAGCTCCGCGTCACGCAGCGGGCGGCGCGGAAAGCGACACTGCGGCGGCGTCCCCATCTGCCGATGTAAAAGCCTTCCAGCCCGGCCGGCACTCGCGCAGATGACGCATGGTACTCAGATACAACTGTCTCGACGCTGACGTCCGCACTCGCCGCGCCGTGTTCAAGGATGCAGGCTTAAGGGGACCACATCATGCTTTCTGGTACAAACGGGGATCAAAAACGACCACCGAAATATCTGATCCAAGCGATTTCAAGTGACGAGGAATGCGTGTCGCGCAAACTTGGCGGCAGCGGACCTAGTTCACGGCGCAGTCTGGGACAGCGACGAAAACGAGAACACGCAAAGAGAAACGGAACAAAACGAGCCTTGACTCACAACTCTGTTAATTCCTTCGCAACCTTCCACCAAACAAACGTGCGGCAAAAGGAGCCCGTTTCAAAGTTCAACACCGAAGAAGGGTGTTCTAACCGGCGATCGCCTGACAACGATCGCAATGAAGCTGACAAAGCCAGTGATGGCTGTCGCCGCGCACCACGCGGTCGCCGCAGCGACCGGCGGCGCACGCGCGGCCCTCACCTGGTCCGGCACATAGTTGAGGTACTCGATGCTGTACTCGCCGCTGATGGGCATGTTCTCCTTGTTGTCGGCGGCCGAGCTTAGCCAGATGTCGTTGGCCGGCGACGGGATATCGTCGCAAAGGTCCAGCTCCACGTCCCCGGCCGACTGCTGCCGGCGCGGCGACACGCGGCGTTACGGACAGGGTCACGGTGGCAGGGTATCACGATAGTCCAGGGCGTAGCGACAGCACGGAGCGCCACGGTAGGCCACGGCGTGACGGCGGCACCCATGAGGCCGCACACACCCACGGTGTGTGCAGCCTCATGACAGCACACACCGTCGTGGCGTGATGGTGGTCCGGGGCGTCACGATTGCACGGGCTGACGGGATGTAACGCGCGCGCAGAGCGTGACACCAATGCATAACGCCAGGCCAGCGCAAGGAGTCACGGCAATCCACACATCCACAGTGCGTGGCCCGTTCCTTAACCAGCGAGCATTAACAGGCCAGTCCCCTCCGCCCGCCCTCTCTGCTAACTGTGGTCACCTGACCATCGGTCCGTCTTGGCTGAACGCCAGTTCACTCATCACACGGTCGGTTCTAGTGCACGGAGGGCTCCCATCTCATCCAAGTTGAGTCGGCCAGTCGACCCCAAGTTCTGGGGGACGCCAGCTGTCAGCCCACCTTGCGGGCGGGCCGGCCCATGCGCGCGGCCACGTTGTTGCGCCGTACGCGACGCCCCTCCACGTTGGCCAGCATCCAGAGGTGACCCGTGCCGTTCTTGGCCTTCTCGCCCTTGCGGAAGTACGGGTTCATTGAGAGGTTGTGTCGCACGCTGTTCTTCCAACGGTCGTCGCACGACTTGTAGAAAGCGAAGTGGCTCCTGCGGGCGGCGAAGACAGCTGTTCTTTTTTTGCACATACGCTTTTACGGTTAGAGCTTGGTGACAGCAATTGCTTGCTGCACTATGCCAGTGAGCTAGTACTGGAACACGTATGAATCGATGCGCTTAACATTATTAATAACCTGTATCATTTTAGCACTACTTCATGCAGATATATTTAAACAGCCCGGAACACACTACAAGGGGCTGGTAACATGAGAGGATACCGTAAAGACTTTATGTACATCGAAAGCAGTTCCACGTTTCGGCCTGAAATCATTACCAGGCATATCCACGATACCGTCTGAGCACGGTTCTCAACTTGCGTGCTGGACAATGCATGCCACGCCGATAGCCATGACGAGAGGCCTCTTTGTTGAGGGACATGGCAGTTCCGTACACATCTTAATAAAATACGTCGGAAAAGGCAGACAGATCAAAGACCAGCCCGCCGAACAGCTTACGACGCTGTAAATAGTCGAGGGTCCACGCACACTGCAGACCAGGCTTGGCTAAGTCACCCCACTCCATGTCATGACAACAGCCGGCTTGGCAAAGCATTAAGAGCCCTGAGAAATGACGGCGATGGGAAATGACGACGCGAATAGCCATTAAGCGCCTGGTCAGTCCTTCCTGGTGTCGTGGTTTCACGCGACTGGGCTGGGTAGGCGGCTCCGCCTCAACGGACGCAAACATAAACACTGCTCTGCACCTTTAAGTGTGCTATTCATGAATGCAACCAATGAGGAATGGAGGAATCTCGGTGAGCATTCATGACCGGCCACCACGGCCCAACTGTCTAAAAATTTAGCCGCCACACAGGTACTCAATAAGCACGCAACATAGCGTTAACATACTGTGTGCTGCCTGCTAATGTACCTTCTTGTTCCCGCCAACGCGTAAGATATTACGTGCACTGTGATGAGGCCTTGACAATGACCTGGGAGTTCACTTGTATGTGAAGAGACGTTCCGAAGATGACGCTGTCTGATATTTTCTGGTCGCTCTCCTTAAGCGTGACCGTGAGCTCGTACCGCTAACTCACCAGTACTGTTATCTTGAATATTGAAAAACAAGCCTGCCACATTTACAATCTCCATCTGCTCGGTTACTGGCGGTTATAACAGTTGAAATCTTCGATATGAAATATCGCATGTGCTTGCTTCAAGTATATGCTATGAAATTGACAACAACGCTTTTCGCGTTTACCTTAATATCGTACGAGATTCACCCGCGATCTCCTTCACAGGGCTCGCCAAAATGGTTCACATCGCACAGGTTGCATCCAAAACACAGTCCAGTTTATTCATAACTATAAAAAACAGTCTAGTGTCTGGATTTAATGGGTTATTTGTCTACTGTACGTGCATGATAATTTCACTGGCGGGAAGACGTGGGCAGTACGCCTTTATTATACTGCACAGCCGTACAGTCCGTGTCAGCGGACAATCCAGACCGCACAGTTCTCATGCCTCGGCCTGGCGTGCGATACGCCCGCGACAAGCCGTAACATGCTCACAGGCGGCGGCTAGCGGGACGTGGCCCTCATCCCCAGAAAACTCGCGAAACCTTGACCAAGCACAATCGGATGGCATGACAACGCGAATGACGGCCTCTTAGTCTGAACAATCAAATCAGAGCGCTAACGGTTGCGTGTCTCCTTTGAAATGGCCTCTGTCCCGGGCCATTAGCCCGGGAAGGCGTCACTCACTGCCGGCCGCTGGCCCACACACGTGCGGTGCCGTGCGGCCGCAGGTGAGGTGCATTTGTTCCGGGCCGCGCGGGCGCCGGCTCGTTAGGCGGCGTCGCCGGCGGGCGTCCCCCCTCCCCTCCCCCTCGGCAGCGAGGCGCAGCCGGATATCAGGCGGCAGATAGCTGGCGAACCATTGCAACAGGGCCCGAAGCGATGAGTGGCCAGAACTGAGCGCCGCAATCCCGAACTGCAATGTGTCAGATGGCGCCCGAGTGGCAGGCGCTATTAGCAGAGGCGGGGAGTGGACAGCAACAAATGACGCGGTCATTTAGACTAAATGAATACGAGGCATGCGCCGCGAGCGTTCAATGTCATTTGTTACTTTGTTTCAATTTGACTGGTTTTGAGCTGTGCGTGGCGCATGCTAATGTGAGCTGTTATGTGTCTCCGTGTTTTGGGAATTTTTGACATTAAGTGCATGAAGTTGGCACATGAGCATTGGACATGCAGCGTTTTTAACGGTAAAAGAGGCTCCGTGGCTACCGAAATCAATGCCGTGTCATAATGAACCGGGACCAATGACTGGCTTCGGTTAGCTGTGCAAGTTACAGCCAGGCACGGGGAAGGCTGCAGGGGTCCAGGAAACTAGTGGAAATGCCATGGCCGCATTATGTTTACAACATCAAATGCCGGGTGGACACGAATACAAAGAGACATCACTGCGGCCTTGCACACATGAAACCGGACCAGACCCAAACCAGGCGCGGTCCTGCTCTGAATCAAGCCGATGATAACATTAAACTATAATTTACACGTAAATACCAATTTTCTTCCCACCCGATGTTATACCGAAGGGTAAGCAATAAGTGTCCATGCCAAAATTCATAGCAGCCTGCACGATTCCGATGAGTTCTCCGGTGTTCAACAGTGCTGCAGACAGCCCTCCGATCGGGGACATACATGGCCCATTTGCACATTTATATGGCATCATCAGCCGTCACCTCTCGGCTATTTGTCATAACTCGGCCGGTGTTATCGCAAAATACAGACCAGCGTGCGGTACTAATGCGGAAGGGCCCACGCAAGCTTACACGAACAGGACGAGGGATTTGAGGCAAAGCCGGTCTCTGGCGCGGAAAACTATTGTGCCATGTTTCAATTTCTGCGCCGGTACCTCTGCCTGCGATGCCACAGAAGCTCTCCTGAGCAGGACGAAAATATGCACGAGTCTTACAACATGCAAATCCAGTGTTACGCTTCCGTAACGGCTTGGTTTCGGTTACAGCCCTGTCCGCCAGCAGTGACCATTTCACGGCTATCATGATGATGATTTGGGCTTTCGGACGCACTGACTTCGTTGGTCATATGGCGCCCATATTTCACGGCTATCAGATGAAGGAGAGTGGATAGCGGTGGGACAAGATTGCACATGCCAAGATGGCCCGCACTGCCGAGACTACCGAGGCTGCGCGCCCGAACAGAGGCCCGTATTTGCGGGCGCTTGGGCGGAACTCCCACCAGAGGGGGAGACTCTTAGGCTCACATGTGACTGATTCATGCTACCTGCCGTGGATATACGGAACGCTGCGTCGATACAGGACGAAGCATGAATGAGGAGAGAACGACGGATGTTTCATGACGAATTTGGGCGAGTCACTCAGCTATGCCCATCATTTGCTTCAAACGAAGTTAGCATAAAATTTGATCGACGTAACATGCTTGTGCCTATTCAGTTTACGGAAGCATTTGCAGGCAATCACAAACAGTTTTTGATCCGATGTGCGTCTTTACCCACATGCTTGCGCGCCAATAGCTCGTGCTGGAATCATATTTGTCGGCGAGGGATGACGTCAAATCAGGCCGACATCTCAGAGTATGTTCCACAAGCTTGCTCAAAACTGGGCGTGCTTAAAAAAAGAAATATGTGTAGAAAATACCATGCCAGTGGTCCGCAGCTTTTCCGAACCCACATATTGGGTATTTGACCTACGAAAGGAAGCGCTATATATATATATATATATATATATATATATATATATATATATATAAAGGATGAAAAAAGGAAGTAAGAACAGAGTTCCTACCACTCACAGCTACCAGTGTTTTCATTAATACTAAGCTGATAACGCACCCAAGACAGATGAAACACTTCTTCCATGCGCGCAAGCGTACCCCCTTAACTATTTCCCAACGTGTTAATAGCAAATGGAGAAATGTTGTTGGATAAACTTTTGCTATTTTATTGAAATCTTCCCATTTGTCAGCACAGCGAAGAATGTAAAACTGGGATCCGACCGAGCATTGGGAAAATAGACATCGCACTTCGACAATCGACAAAGGACAAAAATAGACATCGACAAAATAGACATCGCACTTACCGAGCGACATCGCACTTCGCGGGAAACGGACAGGCACATCACCTTTTCGTTCATAGATCCACCCACGCTTTCGAGGTGTGTGTGTGTCACGACCTGTGAGCATGTCGTTAGAATTGTAGGGGTTAAACGTATTTTGGCATGCGGCACATGACCCATTCTATCCTGCATTTTTGGAAGGGCGCGACTCGGAGAGCCAATAGCTAACGTCACTCTGAAGACACCACTAACTGCCCTGAAGGTCTCCAGTTCAGGTGCCAGCCCAAAATGGGAAATTTAGGAATCATCTGGAGTCTAATCTGCCGCAGAGATCCAGTCACTGGTAACAACAAACTATGGAAAGTAAACGTTTGTACAAAGCCTCTTTTTCACCGGACCAGAGTTGTTTTTGGGCAAGGATGTTCAAGGCTCTTTGCTTTGCTATGAAATGCTATGAAAGTAGCTTTGCAATGCTACTTTCTTTACTTCAAGTGTCTTTATCCGTTGTATACGGTAGTGCCACATTTAGACAAAATAAGCGGAATAAACAGATAGACAACATAGACAAATGAAGAGACAGATTCCGTATACAGCTGGTACTCGAGCAGCCTGCTTCGCGATCATCTAATAATCAGTTATTAACCCGTGAGCAACAGGGTCCAAGAAGAATGCAGTGCTGTCGGCCGGTCGGCTTTGGTGCATCTCAATCGTCTCGCCTGCTGTCTGTTGGTGTGGCTTTATGCCCGGGCAACTTCCTGCTGAACGACTATACCCTCCAGGCGGCCGCCTGTGAGGGGACTCTATCCTCAAAGCGGCCCTCTGGGGGCGGCGTAATCGCCTGGGTGTGGTGTCCGCGGGCAGTTCTGGCCGCGCGGTGTCCGTCCGTCCGGCCGTCGTGAACCGGACCGGCTCGCGTGCCCGGCGACATTAAATCGCGACCGGCCGACCGGCTGTCCTGGCCACTCCGGGGCACAGCTCTGTTTTGATTAACTGTATCACGGCCGCCCGTGCCCAACTTCGGACATAAAGCGTACGGCGGCCCGGCCGACACTGGGAACGGGCCACGTGCCGGCGGCGGGACGCACCTGTCCCGCTGACGCCACGCCAGGACGACGCAGACCGCCGGCGGCCGCGCTCCAGAGGAGCCCTCCCGCGCCGCTCATAAATCGCGACAGAACGTCATTTGTCCGCGGCCATAAAGGCCGGCATTGCTCTTTTTTGTTTTCGATCCGGCGCCGGTCGGCTGCAGTGTTATTTGCCCCCAATTTCCTGGGGGATCGCCGGCGCACAAAGCGCAGAGCACCATTAATCACATCGATGATGATGGAAGCGCCGATTGCATTCTGTCGACGGCGCCGGCGCGGAGGCGCGTGGCGCATCGCTTCCGTGCGGCACGCGCGACCTGCGTCGGCGACAATGCTGGCGGCCGTCGGACGAGCGGCGGTGCACCTTCCGACGCGAGGGGACGCCCGGCCGTCACCCGTAACGATGACACAGCACCTGGACCGGCGGCGCTCGGGCGGCGGAGTCACGCGTCGGCGCCGGCAGAAGCGTGTGACATGCCTGTGAGCTGGCGGTCCCATGGCGTGGTGGCGCCTGATGATCCATCGGAGCCGCAAGAGACCTCGGGCACTCGAAACAGCAACTACTGCGGTGGCCCTTAAAGGCGAGGTGTGACTGTTTTGTGAAGTGCAAGTGGCGAGTTGTTCCCAGAGGTGTTATCGCCTGACGCCTTTAATCGTCGTTCTGGCGTGTAAGATTGCTTCCCGACCAGTCGGTCAAACTACATGTTGCCAAACGGGGCTGAGTGGTTCCACCTGCTCCCGTGTGGAATTGCTGGTGGAATACGCAGTGTTACAGCACCGCTCTGCTCTTGTCAAACAAGCTAGAACACTTCACAGGGGTATACTTACGCTATTCGTGGATAACCACGTCCTGATTACGATCATGCGCTCACTCAAAAATACCCGAAGAGTATCACGGCCCGATCTATCGAGCATCTACGAGTACCTAGGACGAGTATCACGGCCCGATCTATCGAGCATCTACGAGTACCTAGGACGAGTATCACGGCCCGATCTATCGAGCATCTACGAGTACCTAGGACGAGTATCACGGCCCGATCTATCGAGCATCTACGAGTACCTAAGACGAGTATCACGGCCCGATCTATCGAGTATCTACGAGTACCTAAGACGAATATCACGGCCCGATCTGTCGAGTATCCACGAGTTCCTAGGACGAGTATCACGGCCCGATCTATCGAGCATCCACGAGTACCTCGGACGAGTATCACGGCCCGATCTATCGAGTATCTATGAGTTCCTAGGGCGAGTATCACGGCCCGATCTATCGAGTATCTACGAGCACCTAGGACGAGTATCACGGCGCGACTCGGAACACCTTCCGGCACGGACCACGTCTCTGGCGACCACAACCAGTGCGGCATATAGACGGAGACACGGTGCAGCAACTCCCGGACTGAGGTTGCGGATAGGCGCAATTTGCCAGTTCCGGGGAGATACCTACAATACAAAACTAATGCATACACGGAGAAAATGCTCAAGAACGCCATTTGCACGCCCCGAACGTCCTGCGACCAACTAACAGAAGCTGCGGCAGAAGTACAGCCATGACTCAACGTTCCCTGCAGCTTCATTAAAACTGCAGGCGCGCCGGCCGTCAGAGGGGCGCCTGCGAAGCGCGCCGTCGCCGAGCCGCCACCCAAACCGGGCCCGAAATCTGCGGTCTCGGCCGGCCGGTGGGCCGGGCGCCGGTCGATGCCGGAGCGGCGCGCGGCCGTGTCTGGCGGCGCCGTCCGTGCCAGGCGGCCGGGAGGATCCCTGACCATCGACCGCGGGGGCCGGCTCCGACACGCCACGCCGGCCCGGCCCGGTCCGGCAGGGTGGGCCAGGTGCGCACACGCTCACCGCCGGCCGACACCGCGCCCGCAGCCGGCCGGCACAATGAGCACGCCGGCAGACACCGCTCGGCGCCATTAGCCCGGATTGATTTCAACGTGTCAACGCGGCGGCGCCATCCATCAGGCGCGGGACTTTTACGCGCGATGTGCCGGCGCCGATTCTGTAATGCGTCCGGTCAAAGGGCGCCAGTAATGACGGCCGCCGCCGGCTGGTAATGGCGGGCAGTTCCGGTCACTTGTTCGCGCCCCGCGCCGCTCACGTGACGTCATCGCTGCCACCGTCGGCCCGGCTGCCGGGCGCCGTCACGACCGCCGTGTGCTGCCTTACACGAGGAGGCTAATTAGAGGAATGCATAGTACTTGTTAAAGCATGTGCAATCATATGTTATTATCATGGCGTTAATTGTCCGTCAACCCGACACCCGGAATGTGGACGGGACCTGGGCCGCAGGAACCACGGATTTGTTGAGATTGTCTGTACAGATTACGCTATCCCGGAACACCGTTTGCTTCTGACCCCCCCCCCCCCTCTCCCTCCTCGAGCCCTTTAGGGTCTGGGTTTGTGTGCGGATGTTGTGGCTCTGACTACGCAGTGCGGTGTGTCATAACTATTTTATTTGAATTCGGTCTTTGGAAGCAAGGTGCAGTTTTCAGTCTGCAGGGATGCATAAGATTATTTGAGGTGTTATATGGACTTCATCGTTGGAACGCTAGGGTAACCGCTCAAGAGCGACACCGCTCCTGTATTTGTGATTTGGAGCGGTGGATTTGCCCATTAACCCCGGTCCTGTTGCCTATAGGGTGTTGAACTCTTGGTAACCCGGGCTGCCCGCTGAAATTTCGGCCGCGCTCACGTGCTATGACTGCTTTTCTGGACAGAATCACGCCAGACGGCATGATTCGAGCACGTGGTTTGATGCCTATGTATTTAGGCTACAAGTAAGCTGTTTTCTGAATCTTTTTCATTATCTCGTTATAATTAGATCGTTTTTGGCATTGTGCGCAAGCATGCGCGCGTCCGTTTCATCGCATACATTTTACTTCTTTTACTTTGAGTGGAACGTGATCGATCCGCAGAATTTCGATAGGGTCAACGTGCAATTGATTGCTCAGCAAGTTTGTGAGTTGTGGTCATAATGAAGCGTCTGTACTTGGAGTTGGAGTTGCTTCAAAAGACATGTGGGACATATTCCTGGACAGACAACGATAGATGGTAGGTGTGGCAGCGGCCGCACACAAGGGTGGATCCAGAACACCATTTTGGGGAGAGGGACTTCAAAAAGGTGCACTGGTTTCCAGAAACTCAAAAATGTGTCATAGTTCAACTTCCTTTGATTTTCTTCCAAGTTCAGAAATGTTCCGCCTCGCCCCAACTTGAAACATCTTGTGGAGGACCAATAATCAGTTGCATTAGTGCTCGAAGTCCGGGTCAAAAACAACTCCATGCACCGAGCCCAAGCTGCAACTAATCCCATTGAAGTAGGGTAAACAAGCTTCTGCGGAGTTCAGTCCGACCTGCGCCAAGCACGAGAACGGCTGGCCAAACCAAAAATCCGCACGGCAACATGCATCCGGAAGGTTTTATCCTCAGCGACAACGGCCGCAGCACAGTTCAGGCGGCGATCTGCCGGGTCGACCCGCCGCGGCGTGCGCGCCGCCGGCCGCAGCACAGTTCAGGCGGCGCTCTGCCGGGCCGGCCTCCGCGGCATGCGCGCCGCCGGCCGCAGCACAGTTTGGGCGGCGCTCGGCCGGGTCGGCCTCCGCGGCATGCGCGCCGCCGGCCGCAGCACAGTTCAGGCGGCGCTCTGCCGGGCCGGCCTCCGCGGCATGCGCGCCGCCGGCCGCAGCACAGTTTGGGCGGCGATCTGCCGGGTCGACCCGCCGCGGCATGCGCGCCGCCGGCCGCAGCACAGTTCAGGCGGCGCTCTGCCGGGCCGGCCTCCGCGGCATGCGCGCCGCCGGCCGCAGCACAGTTTGGGCGGCGCTCGGCCGGGCCGGCCCCCGCGGCATGCGCGCCGCCGGCCGCAGCACAGTTTGGGCGGCGCTCGGCCGGGCCGGCCCCCGCGGCATGCGTGCCGCCGGCCGCAGCACAGTTCAGGCGGCGCTCTGCCGGGCCGGCCCCCGCGGCATGCGCGCCGCCGGCCGCAGCACAGTTTGGGCGGCGCTCGGCCGGGCCAGCCCCCGCGGCATGCGCGCCGCCGGCCGCAGCACAGTTCAGGCGGCGCTCTGCCGGGCCGGCCCCCGCGGCATGCGCGCCGCCGGCCGCAGCACAGTTTGGGCGGCGCTCGGCCGGGCCGGCCCCCGCGGCATGCGCGCCGCCGGCCGCAGCACAGTTCAGGCGGTGCTCGGCCGGGCCGGCCCCCGCGGCATGCGCGCCGCCGGCCGCAGCACAGTTCAGGCGGTGCTCGGCCGGGCCGGCCCCCGCGGCATGCGTGCCGCCGGCCGCAGCACAGTTCAGGCGGCGCTCTGCCGGGCCGGCCCCCGCGGCATGCGCGCCGCCGGCCGCAGCACAGTTTGGGCGGCGCTCGGCCGGGCCGGCCCCCGCGGCATGCGCGCCGCCGGCCGCAGCACAGTTCAGGCGGCGCTCTGCCGGGCCGGCCCCCGCGGCATGCGCGCCGCCGGCCGCAGCACAGTTTGGGCGGCGCTCGGCCGGGCCGGCCCCCGCGGCATGCGCGCCGCCGGCCGCAGCACAGTTCAGGCGGTGCTCGGCCGGGCCGGCCCCCGCGGCGTGCGTGCCGCCATGACGGTCGTCCCAGCCGCGGCCGACGTGAGCAAAGCCAGCGCTGACCGGCTGGCCGCGCCCGAGCACAGCCGCACATTAATCCCGTATTGTTCCACGTCCGGTTTTAATTACCGGCAAACACACGGCGCCGGCCGTGACGCCCGCCGCCGCCGCCGCCATTTCCGTGTGCGCGTGACTGGTGACGGCCAGGTCGCCCGCGGCGCGGCGCGTGACCATTTTTGAGACGACCGACGCCGGGCCGCACGCCACGCGCCGCGCGGCCGGGGTCCGGCTGGGGTGCGACACTAATCCCACGCGAACGACTCCATTTGGTCGCGCCGCCCAGTCGCCAACCCCCGGCCGCTAAACAAACAGCGCTCGGCTGGGCGTCAGCCAGGAGGCGAGGCAGGCGCACGCCCGTCAAACCACAGGTGTCCACACCTCACCAGGGCCGGCCCGCACTGCAATCACGGCCGCCGCGCGCCCCGGGAACGAGCGACCCCTCCCGCAGGCACACACAGCGGGAGGTGACGCGTTTCCGCGCGCCACCTCCCACCAGCGCGCCACCGACCCTGCGAGCACCTGCCTGGTCTGGCGTCCTCCAGTTTGCGCTTAAATGACCAGGCGCTATAATCGACACATGCGTGGGCCATCCGCTGATGACGTTTGGATGGTGGGGTGAAAGTTGTGTGTTGCAAGCAAACACTGATATCAGCTTCATTCCACTCGCAATCTACCTAACACCGGCTAATTTGCGACGGCTGTCAGATTTAGCAGGCAGCAACGTTGCTATGGAAACTGGACCTGTGGCGTCGCTGTATCATGCAGAGCTTAATTATGGAAACAAACCCCCATCACGGACGGAAGCGAGTAGGCACATGGTACAGTCACAGCAGTGAAATAGTAGTTAATGAAATATTGATCAACCATATCGCATCCCACTAACAGGCGAGGCTTTTCATGCTTCTGAGAGGGAGACCCCCACCCCAACTTTCCTCTTTTTGGAGGCGCGTTGTGCAAAAAGCTGACAAATTTGTCGTGTTCCCAGGTTTAGATTTCTTGAAAGCGCGACGGCTGAGGGACTAAGACATCACCACGAGGCTGTCAGCGCCTCAAGACTGATGAAGGTACTCAGTCTGGTTCATCTGTGTTGCACGACACCATATAAAATGTCGTTATGACGTCGAAAACTCGGGCGGGCTCACTAACAGTTCAAAAACAGTGGAACTGGATTATGTACATGCGATGCCGGCCTTATAACTCTTGCAGTCTTCTTCGCCTGCAGAAGTTGGAACGCGAGCTTGAAATGGCACGCGATTGATGCTCGCAGGCGGACCAGGCACATCCATGGACTCAGGGGATCAAAACGGGATCAAAGTGCTGTCGCAGAGCGGGAAACGCCGAACAGCATACCGAGCACTTCAGCGTCCACTCAAGACGGCACATGACGCCGCCGAGGCTGACCGGCCGGCGGGAAACTGCAGCCGCCCACAGCAGGCCAACACCGCGGCGGGGCGGCCGGCCGGCGGGGCCCCCACCCCCCGCCGTTACGCCGGCTAATGACACGCTCGGCCGGCCCCGAGCTGCACCGGTCGGGTCGGGGGAGCAGGCACGGCGTGGGAACGCGCCGCGGGCGGCCGGCCGGCGCGTGACACCGACGCCAGCCCGGTCCGGCTCGTCAACGCTGACTTGACTGGCGGCTGGGTGCAGGGTGGGGACGAGGATATAACGAGGGCGGGTGAACTTCTGCAGCCAGCAGTGTCCGATAAGTGGATGGTCGGTAGATGCGCATTCTTTCCATTTAATTCGCTTCCAGTGCCAATTTTTTAAAGGCTAACGGTGCGCAGTTTCAATGTAAACCTTCACCATCCTGATTAACGCGTCCCGGACAGTTAGTTCTCAATGATAATGCGCTCATATATAATTCTTACGCATCTCACGCTGGCAGCTCGTAGGAAGAACCGCAGAATGTCTCTTCATGCAGCAGCAATGCACAGTCGTTGGAATTAACAGCCGTCGGAATCAATAGAGTTTGAGTGGAGTCGTTTACGATGCTTGTCGGTGCAGCCAAGCGGAGTACCAATTGGACTAATCGGCTGTTTCAGTCGAAAACACGCTAATCATCTGCCATCCATTTCGATTCAGTCATGTTTTTGGCAGATGAGCGCCAGCGCTATAAAGTGAGTGGGGTACGGCTGATAGCATTTAGGGTACCATCTGCGGCGTTGGTACTTTCCTGTTTGTTTCTTTTTATCCACAAAAGGTCCAATTTATCGCTGGATCGGTCAGCATGCACTTACTTGCAAAATGCTTGACGAAATCTGAGAAAAGACGCTTCACTGGCTGCAGAGTTTATCAAAACTTGAGTCGCCAGTATCCACAAACTTCAACCCACGCGAAAGATGACAGAGCGCGCCCCATGCAAACGTTATATTGTATGGACTATGCCACGTCTTCAAGGCTAGCTGACGACCCGTGACAGGTCACCGCAGTTCTCTGCCTAAGCATGTAACCCTGCTTGGTGCTGGGAAAAAACCCACTAAGATCCCGTAACGGCAGGGCCCGGAGGACACGCCTTGGATGCAGTGCTTTGATGAGAAGTTCCCCATCGGGTTCGGCGTTTCTTCCTTACGAAGGTCATGACCCTAAATGTCATGTTGACTTGTGGCACGAACAGCGGTAGTCCCGATGACGTCTAACACGCAACCAAGCTCCGCTGAATGAAATGACGAAAACGACCTGCAGCAACCTGCTTTATGCCATGTTCATTCACACTCATTTCAGCAAAATATTGATGCGGAGGCCAAACTGACCTTAGCCATATTCCCCCCGCCCCCGGTAAGTTTTTTTACGGGACCGTACATTCCAAAAATCAGAGCCAACGCTTTGAATGTTTTCGCTCAAAGTACATTTTGGCATATCCTGCCCAAATTTGAGCTCCCATGCCATCCTGTCGCAAGTCCACGTGCGGCTTTTGGCAGGCACGTTGAGGCAAATCAGTGACACATAACACGGATGGGCGGCCCAAGGCTCCATGGATATACCCAGCCAACGTCTGACTTAACGTGTTACAAGACGGCCTAACTCATGCAGGTGACAAATATCGCACATACCCAGAACTTATGCACACGGCCAACAACGATCAGATCGAGTGAGCTGTGACGGGTATTAGCCCTGAGTTCAGCTTCAGACGTCTAGCAAGATGGTTACGCTTTTGTCTGATCCTCGTGCATCGAAAATCGTATCATTTTATAGGCTTAATGGATAAAAACCAGGCTGGTGCTTGGCGTTCACCCGAGGCAGTGGTATAAACTAGGAAATAGATATTCAGCTGGCTTCGCGGTGTCTCATTCTCTTTTCCCTCCTAATCCCAACTTGACCCCATCTGAGGATGATCTATGGCCTGAAATTGTCTCCGAATATTTGTGAGTCTTTGTCCTCTCTCCGCTCGGCTTTACAGGGTAGTCATTCACCGTCTCCACATGAAGTTAAAATGTCGCCTTTAGCTCAAAAAGGAGGCAAACATTTTGATGGTAGCCTTTAGCCCATTTTGAGGTATGTGCTGCAATTGCAGCCCGTAGCCTCAGCATCATTTTTCAGAGATCAAACCGAACGCAAAAGGAGGGGAGTCCGGGGGCAATAACAGGAGGTCGCCACGAATGCGCATTCTGGTAGCCGATCATGATCCACTAGCCAAGAACGTGTTTGTACTTAGCAGGGAACTTTGAGAGGCATTCAAATTGACCCTTATAGCATCCCTGTATCGGCCACTGGCAAAACGAATTAACCGATGTGCTCTTACAATTTTCCTAGCCTTATAAACAAGGTAACAAATCGCTTCAGCCGTGTTTGCTCTGCATACCATTCCACGTTTAGTATGCTCATCCATCACCAGACGAACTACACAGAATAGACTGAATATCGCTGCCTGATTTCCCTTTAACGGAGCGTGCCGCTTAGATCCGCCAAAGGCACGGCATTGCACAATCTGTTTTTATCCAACGTTTCCACGTGGTGAAGGCGTCATTGATTGTTACATAAAACCCTTTATAAAGCTCAAAAGCGTTCCCGCGAGGCCGCTGGCCTTATCGTTGTGATTCGCTTAGTTACTGATATAGCCGGATGGGCGAATGTAACGAGTCTTTACCCATTGGACCTGACAAAAGAAATAATAACTCAGTGCCCTGGTCGACTGCTGCCCCTGTGATGAAGTTTTGCAAGAGCTATTGAACAATCTTTCGCAGCATCACAGCATGCTCCGGTTTTGAAATAGGAAGGGGTTCACAGAGTGCACATTTGACCCGTATGACCTGATTTTATCGATCAAATGTCATACGCATCATTGTTTAGTCAACAGTGCCAGATAAACTTCACGCACCCAAGTGCGTTGCATTCAACCGGCCACCCGGGGCCTTTCAAAACGAGGTGCGCCGTGCCATTCAAACGTTAAGGATGCTCCCAACCAGTTCAAGCTCCACGCTACTGCTTTTGGCACTGATCTGTGGTGACAACTTCACCGAGCTCGATATGAAGCTCGCCGCCAGATCGCACTTTCAGCTCTTTTCAGGAGCTCGCTAATGACTT
Source organism: Pollicipes pollicipes (assembly GCF_011947565.3). Taxonomy (NCBI): domain Eukaryota; kingdom Metazoa; phylum Arthropoda; class Thecostraca; order Pollicipedomorpha; family Pollicipedidae; genus Pollicipes; species Pollicipes pollicipes. The sequence continues at coordinate 40,535,484 of NW_023596921.1, read as the reverse complement.
CCGCACTCCGAATCCGTCATACCCTGACACTTCCGAGGGCAATGATTTCATAAAGATAATGTTAAACCGATCCTGCGAAGCATAACACCCAAAATGGGCGATAAATTTGCCATTTCAAACATGAATTGCTGCGTGATTACTTAACTGGGCCGGTAACAGAATGCGTGTTCATCCTTGTGAGACATTTCTGAAACCGAAATCGAACTCTAGGTTCTGACTACAATGAAGGGCTTCTACAAGCAGCATAGCTCCGCGACGAATAGCGAACGCGCACCACATACCAAGTTCATCTCGTACAAAAGTTGCTGTAATGGCAAAATGATACAATAAAACGTCGTTTACTCACGTGATCCATCTATAAATGCCTGACACGGTGAGTTCACCTTCCTCGATCATAGCCTGTTCGATCAGCTCCGTGTACGTGAACGGTGGCTTAGTCGTTGATGTTGCGTAATAACCTGAAGACGAGCAACGTGCAAAATAAGCCAGTGCCCACAGGGCGATGATGGTCCCTGGCGCCCAGGGTAGCGGCAGCAGCCACTATTCACGTCAAACACTTTCTCATCTGTTCTCAACCATCCGCATTACACCCTACACATTTTAACTCATGTGACGAACGGTAATGCACTACTGAAAACAATGCATTCGTTACCGACAGACGTTTGCGCGATCAAAAACAGACCATGGATCGCGGCTGCGCTCCGTATTGTACCACATGTAGTATTCTCACGAAACCGAGTCGACACAGCCGTCCGTGAAACTCGGTTGGTAATGTCGGACAATGCGGCCAGTGTCTCGGCACGCTGGTCTCGAAACGCGCTTATGTGGCTCGTATTTGACGACCAATTGGTGATTGGTCAAGAGGGCTACGCAGGAACATGGGTGGCCATGGTGAGCGCTGTGCGGCACATTAAACTCGGCAAAAAAATGGTACGTGACACTGAAACTGGGTCTGGGGTGGCAAGGTCATAGCATTCGCGACAACCTGCGTTTCGCAAGGATTCTAAGTTCTAAGGAGCCTGAAGCATCGCATTACACAAGCATAAGAAACCTAGGAAGCTCTGCGTGATCTTTTAAAAGTTGAAAGGAGGTTTGGCTTAGCCAAGCAGGTGTGAACGGCGAATTGGCCAATAGATGCATTGTCTCACCTTGCTGCTGTACTTCTTGCGCCGCTTTGTAGTCGTGATCGCATTTCACCTCCATGCCATGATCCCAGCGGCCGTTCCCCTGGCAGCACGAGGGCGCCTGCTGCTGTGCCTGTGGCATCGTTTGCACCACCTCTTCCCGCACCCTCCCGGCCGGTGGCGCTGCAGGGTGACAGGTGTCGTCGCTGGCCGGCTCCAGCAGGTGGTCCAGGCGGTAGTCCAACAGCCACATGAGACTAGAGCCATCACCATCCGGACGGCTCACCTGCTGCACCGAAGGCTGCGAAGGAGGCAGCGGCTGACTAGAAGTGCACTCGATTGACCGCTTGTAGTCCCCGTCGGGTTCAGGACCAGCCGGTACTGTATGCAGCTGCGGCAGGGCTTGACCGTGGCCCGGGGGCGTGTAGCAGTGCGAATAATCTGGCTGCCATTCGATGCCGCTGCAGTCCACCTCCCGGTAACTCGCATTTGAAACATCTTCGAACGACGAGCGAACGAGAACGGTCTGCTTGGTATCCAAGTCGCACAGCTCGCTCGCCATCACCTCTTGCTGATGTCCCATGGTGATCTTGAAGTCTAGCACCTCCTTATCCCCCACCTTCAACCACACCGCTGACCGAGAGTTGAGCCTCGAGCCTGTCTTCCGCTTGACCCGCTGGAACGTTTTGTACGGCCGCTGCGTTCGGAGCACGAGCGGTGCCTGCGGGCCGGTGCCGGGGGCGGGGGGAGCGGCGGCTGCCGTCGGCGTCGACGGGGAGCCGGTGCCGGCGCCCGCAGTCAGCCGGACGCGGCCCGGCTGCGTGGCGCCGCCCACCGCGAACAGGCGTCGCTTCACCGGCAGGCGCGGCACGGCCGCGCCGCGACCGGCTCTTCGCGGCCCGCAGGGCCGCAGGTCGGCAACGTTCGCTGAAATCTGGACCGGCTCCTGCTTCATGTCTGTAGTGAAAGTGGAAGAGTGGGAGGCTTAATGAAATGTTAATTTGCCATCTAGTTGTTAATAATTAAATATGTGACGAAGGAAAGGCTTTGAGCGATAGCTATTTAAGACAATAACTAGCCGACTGAATGCAGGCCCTAGCCTCACGCCCACTCCAACTACATAACCAAACCAGGCGCGCGATCATGATTTTGTGTGAGGTGGGAGGTCTCAGTGCTGTCAAAATACTTATGTGCCGCCGATCCAGAGCAAAAAAACAAAAACAAAAAAACAAAAAAACATATGCAATGCTCCAAATAAGGGAGCTACCAGCACCCACAGTTACACCTCGGAAACTAGCCTCTAGTATGCCCTAACCTTAACCTCACTCATAGATTTCGGATCACGCAGACCATGAGCTGAAATGGTCAGATATCTATCTCTATCAGAATTTGCGCTAGCAAATCCCCGCAGTATGCCCTTGGGTAAGTCCTAAGCACCCATTGGGCAAAATATGCACCTAATGTTTCTTGACCAGAGCGAACATTGTTACCACGCTCGCATCTTCTACGATAAAAGTGCTGTACCTTTTAACTGCGACTGCAGCATAAAAACCAAAAGGAAAAATCCGACGGGCATTTCGAGATCTCGTCAGCGCTGCGCGTCGTGTGGTAAATCCACCATGGCTACAAGCCTGTGAAACACGACCTACGGAACTAGCAGACATAATAAATCGTGCAGCACTTAATCGGTACTCACCAATTTCGTTGCTAACACTGGAAAGGGGATGAAATTTCAATCATTAAAATGGCCCGCTTCCAGACCACACCCGGCACCGCCAAAGAGAACGACGCAAGCCACGCCACAAATCTTTACGCAGAAATACGGCGGCAGTCTGCAAACAAGGATCCTCCACTCCGGAGAATTGCATTTCTGTCAGCACGAAACCTCCATTCCGGAGAATCGTCCCGTACAGACGCGATCGCACGCTGATGTCTATGCGATAGCTCTGTCTCTAGTTGCCTTATTTGCCAAGCACATGGCTGTGACAGCAGCATGCAATACATTTGTCGTCGGAATGCATTAAAAAAATCATTTTCCGTACGATGTGTTTCATAACACCGTCCATTTCAAGTTATATAGTCCATAGTCCTTTATTAAAATGCATCCACTCAGTAACTGTTATGAATGCAGTCAAGGGTAAACGTGTAAATCAGCAAACTAGACAAAAATTACGCAAAAGTGCAATGCAATAAAATATATCCTCAGTGAATACGACACTGGGAGGCTCTTCTCCAGACAGATAAACGGGAAAGAATTTGTGGGAGAACGTGGGTTAGTACAAAAGGTTTTAGGACGTCAGACGTGAGGTGGAAGCTGACCTGGTACAGCGATGACATGATTACATTACATCGCCGGACCACCCTTGATGTGTGGGACTCCCATGTCAGGTGCTGGTCGAGGGGAACTCCAAGGGTCTTAGCAATTTTGCATTGAGATGTTTGGAGCTTCAGTGTGATGTGAAAGTCTTTTGCCTTTTTAGGGTTGACCTCGTACCTAAAATAGTGAATTGCGTTTAGGCTGGGCTCCCTTTTAATCCCGTTTAGGGAGGAATCCAACCGTTAGGCTGCTTTTTGTACGTGGAGAACGGACTCCTCGATCCGCACCCTGAGATCGGATGAGCCGACAACAGTGGGTAAGGAATGATCGAATAGCTGTGCGTCGTCAGCGTAGGATAGAGTGCAGTCGCGGGTAAGGAAGGACGGATCGCCGACATAAACAAGGATGAGGATTACTCCAACGATAGATCCCTGGGCTGCTCCGTGGATCGGGGGGGGGGGGAGGGGAAGGAGCGCAGGAGTCGCTGCTCACCCTCCGTCTGCGATCACGCTCAGCTCAGAAACCACGCGGTCTGCACCCGGTACCACTCAAGCTTGTCGAGGGTGACACCGTGCAGTAGGCTGAAGGAGGGTGAGCTGACAGAGGGTGAGAGGAGGGTTCCCCGCATTGCAGTAGGCTGTAAATGCGTGTTTATTGACACGATTGGTGAAAAAGCAATTTCAGCAGAAAACATCTGCCTTAGCGTAGTTCGGGAAAGGTTGTGTATCGTTTTCTTGCGCGTTGCGCGGAGGAATGCTTTACGATTGCATGTTGTTGACCGAAATGCAGATGTCTTGTCGATTAAATTTTGGTGCGCCATTAACATGGCGGTAAACTGAATGCAAAACTCACATACACTGCGCAAATTGCATTTTTAGGAACATGCAAATTTCCTAACAAATTATACCAACTCATAAAGGCATACACAGATTTGACCTTTTAGTGAGCAAGAGAGGGCTGCAGGATGATGTTTGCGGTGCGCGCCTACGCTCTCAAACGCCAAGAGACGGACGCGCAGTCTTCATGAGTGATCCGTACAAGTTCGCTGTGGCTTCTTGCGGTTTGGTGATTGTCTCACAATATGATATAATAACCAGACATGTGCCGAGGGTCCCAAAAACATTTCAGGATCCGACCCCAGCAGCCCATAAACATGGAATCCAGTGGGATTCTGGATGCACCTTTGGGATCCAGGCACATTTCTATATCCATGGTTGAAAGACGAGGGTTTGAAAGGGAGGACTGAGTCGAAGACGCAGGTTTCCTTGACGCCGCCTGCAGGTTTCTTCGATGTCGCCTGCAGGTTTCTTCGATGTCGCCTGCAGGTTTCTTCGATGTCGCCTGCAGGTTTCTTCGATGTCGCCTGCAGGTTTATTCGATGTCGCCTGCAGGTTTCTTCGATGTCGCCTGCAGGTTTCTTCGATGTCGCCTGCAGGTTTCTTCGATGTCGCCTGCAGGTTTCTTCGATGTCGCCTGCAGGTTTCTTTGGCGCCAGTTCGATGCAGCACATGCTCGTGCCAACTGATGCTTGATGCTCGGGATCTGCGACTAAGGTTCCAAAAACTTAGCAGAAATGAACTTTATTAAAAACGCCTATGTTGTATGACTTCTTCTCAGTAGCAGACATGCCTGGTAGAGGGCAATCGTACGATACCGAAGTAAACACATTGAACACCCTGATTACCTCGCACGTTCAAACACAGGGATAGAGCAAAAGGCATGGATGCACATGCATTCAGGACTTGGGCCAGACTGGTGAGCTGTGTTAGCACCATCGGGTAGCTGCACAGCTGGCTGGCATGGCCGTATGAAACACGCGGAAACAGCAGCTGTTCCGAACAGCTTCAGGCTGTTTTTTGACACTCGCACAGCACTGCACTCAGTTGACGCAAAAATCTCTGTCGGTTACGCTGACATTCAGTAACACTAACTTCCATCCAGGATTTGACTGATTAGACCTTAACATTGCGCGTCGCGAGCATACGCAGTTGCTTTCAAATGGCTCCAAAGATTACATGGTTCCCAGGCGGTGGTGGTGACACCGCGCGTTGGGAGCCAGGTGACTAGATCCCCATCGCCGCACTTCACGCACGAATACAAAACGTGAGCACCAGCAGTTACGGGTAGGCGTCCATATAAAGTAGAAAAAATGAATGACACGTGCAGACAAGAGTACGGGAACTCGGCCACAGACTATTCGGACAAGATGGTTGCTAGAGTTAGACTCGGCACTCCCAAATGCGTTGACAGGGTCTAGGTTCATAAAACAAAACTACGAAACTACACATTCTTAAATCATGGCGCGGGAGGATGCTCGCGATAATCGACCAAGACGTTTCAGCCAGAAGAAAGCAGTGCATCGACCTGCCATTTTTATCGACGCCTCGGTAAAAGCGACATATTTTCGAATGGCAAGTTTGTTCCATGTGATTTAGAAGAGCGTAAGTGCTTTGCTTTTTTCATAACACGATGCGTACTCTCCTGCCAAGAAGCTCTACACAAGAAAGCCAACTCGACAATTACAGTCCACTCTTAGTCTTAGTCGTAAAACAAACATCTCCAGTCGCTCCTCAATGACCTGACCACCAACATTCCCCAATCGCATCGGGGCAAGATGCGCGCATAGCTGAGGAGCGTTCGCGTCGCGCGTCCGCAGTGTCGCCGGACGGACAGGCACCGTGAGTTTGATCCAAAGACTGCCGACTCGGCAGCACAACTCATGTCTATGTGGGACGCCTCACTGCTGGGGCGAATAGCTCGAGCCCCAGCGGGCCCTCTCTTTAACGGGCCGCGTCGCTCCCAAGGGGGCGGCCTCTCTCCCTACCGAGCCGCCCTTGCGGCCGCTTTTCTCTCCAGCGGGCCTCCTCGCGCATCAGTGGGACGACTCGTGGCGCGTGGTTAGCGGGGAGGGGGTGTGACGCTCAGCGCGCGGCGATGACTCCATGTCGGGCGCGCCGAAGGGCCGCTGCTGGCCGCTGGAGGCTACGCTCCTCAGTGGCATGGACGAGGAGCTGCGCGTACCGCCGCTGTGGCTGCTGGAGCTGTCGACACGGCGGACACTCAGAGGCGCACCGCGGTGGGGGGACATGTGCGGCCTAATATGGTTTTCCACGCGGGATGAAACCAGCCACGGGCAGATTCGATGCATGATGATTAATATTCGGGGGAGCACGTGACCTATGTGATGCTCTTTTAACACGCTCCTTTGTGACTGACGCTATTGTTGCCGCTCTCTCCCTATCTCTCTTTCCCTCTCCCCCTCACTCACTCCCTGCGCTCCCTCTCTCTCTTTCTTTCTCTCTCTCCCTGCCTCCCCTCTCTCTCCCTCAGGACTTACCCGCGGGGCATGTACCCGGTGTTGGTGACCAGCTGTTCGCGCTCTATTTCGTCGGCCTGATTCTTCACGTGGCAACCGAAGCAGCAAAGCGCCGCCACGATCGGGATCAGCAGGCTGAACACGATGCCCGTCTGGATGCCGACGTACATCGTCTTGTACTGCGACTCGCCTGCGCGGCACGCCAGCGGTCATCAGGCCACTCCGGGCTCGTGCAGAAACACGCGCTCATGGGTGTGATCCGCACAGCCGAGCGAGCAGCTCAATATTCCACTGCACGGTGAATAAGCAGGTGAAGCAAGTTCGAACAGGCGTGGACGCGTGGCAAGCGGTACTCACTGATACAGCTGACCTCGCCGTCCTCGGGCCAGCTCCAGTCGCCCGAGGCGTAGCACCAGCGTCGCGCCTCGCCCACCAGAATGTAGCCCGGGTCACACTCGAACTTCACCATGGTGCCGGGCGTGAAGGCGAACGTGTTCTTGCGGCCGTTCTGCGGCGTCGGTAGCGCGCCGCACGAGGTGACTGCAAGAGGCCCGGGCCGGTCGGGTCAGTCGCAAGTGTGGCCGGCGTAACTGACAGTGGAGACTTGTGGTGTAGACCACGACATCCGTCCAAAGGCATTAACTGTTAGGTGGAGGTGGATTTGTGTGATAGCGCATGTGGAAACGTGCATCGACGTACTCGAGGTTTCTGTCGTCGACCGGTCACGTTCACCGTTGAGCGCTTCAAAACGATCGTACTTGAATACCATCTGGAACGTTATTTCTAATAGGTTTTCACTCGATGCAACACAGGTGAGATTCGGCCACTCACTGGTCTGCAGGCCGATTGACTTGGTGTTGACGAAGTCGTCCTGATAGAACTTGGAGAAGACGGCCACGTCGCGCCTCTCGGACATGATGAAGTCGTAGGCGCACTGGTAGGAGCCGCCGCACACCCGCTTCACCTCATCGGCCGTCAGTGTGCTGAAGCGGAATGACGTCAGGGTCAGTGCTCGGTACAGTCCGGGGATGGGGTCAGTATTCAGTACAGTCGGAGGACGGCGTCAGTACTCGGTACAGTCCGAGGACGGGGTCAGTGCTCAGCGCAGTCCGAGGATGGGCTGGGACACGGAACACCAATATCGGTGCTGTTCCGAAGGTCTGACACGATGCCGGCGTCTTGGATGAAACATCTGGTCGGCACAACGTCGTTTAAATATCGCGGACTATCCGGACATTGATGTGCTTTACGGTCAGCGTTTGCTAAGCATCACGTGCCCGAGACGAGGGACCTGGTTGAACTTGTGGGTGTTAGATTTTAACGGCGCTATGCTGACTGAAGAGAACAGAGGCGGAGTGCGGTACGAATACTCCTATCATCGGGCTGTTAAATCTCAGACAGATAAGCTCATGACAAGATGCTCAATCAAATGGACAAGAGCAGGCAAGGACTGGGCTGCATAGAGCACGAAACCGTTTGACACCTGAAGCGAACGGCACGAGCTTACGTTGCCGAGTTTTGGGTGGTACGGAAGACTGCTCACCTGTTGTCGGGTATGTCCGGAATCTTGTCAAACACGGGCAGGAATCCGGGGTCGTAGTAGTTGCTGGATGACCTGCCGTTCTCATGGAAAAACAGCGAGCCGCCTTTGTACGGGTCTTCCTTATCATCCAGCAACCCTGCAAACCAGGAGGCGTATTAGCGTCCTCGGCGCTCATGGCCAGAGCTGGGGTATTTGTTATGACTGTTGCCAGGGATGTAATCGCTCGCAAAATTTCGCTTGGGTGACAGTGCTTGAAAAGCGTGTCTTAACATGCCACGCCAGGAAGCCAGTGACCTTTGTAAGTTGGGGCGGGATCTATCCACCCGGTGCCCTGTCTGTCTGTTCTGAGACATTTGCTCATCACACAGCCACACAATAAGAAGTTTACTCACACTTGAGACCGAAGTCTTGATACAGGCGCTCCATGTTGTTGACATCGAAGGATATCGTGGAGCCGTCCGGCATCACAAAGTCGTCCGATGGATCGTTGGACCAGTTTCCAAACAGACCTTTCGTTTGGTTCTGAAAATGTCATCGTATTACGACATGACATACCACTCAGCCTACGGTCTAAAGTCAGATATTCGCCACTGGCGGTCCGTGCCAGGCCTTCTCTGCGCAAGTCCAAATTGCCAAAGCATCACACGCCCTGGCAGTTGGTCAAGCGTAATAGACTTGACGTCGTCAGCTGCCAACACGTTGACAACGTTAGCGCGTCAGCCGCAATAAGTGACACATCCGATCACAACGATGGCATGGCAGCTTCCTTTGCCTTCAGTATAGCAGGGTGACCCGAGAAGTTGGGCAATATGGACTTTTTAGGTTATGTGTCATCCACTCAAGTGGCCAAGCTGATTAGCGTCGTCACACCTCGTCCAAAATCGTGGCCCGGAAGCAATCGGCAGCACTCGAATAGAATCTAGCTGTTGTCACATTTTCCCGTGGCAGCCAAGCCCAGACTTCCAAATCTAGCGACCAGCGCAGTAGCTACGTGGCCGCTGGGCCGCCGAAGAGCCGTGACCTACCATGAAGGAGAGCGGCAGGTAGAGCCGGGCAGCCATCTGGCCCTGGTTCTCCAGCACCTCCACGCCGGCGCCCGACTGGAACAGCACGATCACCTGCGACTGGTTGTGGATGTAGGTCGGCACGTACACCAGCATGCCTGTCGAGAGGAAGGTCGGTTATGCTCGCGCGGTCCGCAGCGGAATGAACGGGAGTGATTCTGTGGAGGAGAAACCAGAGGATGCAGGCCACATATCGTAGGTGCTGCCTGTCTCGATTTCATTCACCTACGTCCTTCTTATTACCACAAGTAAAATTATAGTTTAAACGGATACTTATTCGCCTACGACATGGTGCTTAACGACCCGTGCTTGGGGTGGTCCGTGCCATCCAAAACTGATTAACAACAGCCGGCCTTATCACAACCAGATCCGGCTGTAGCACCGGCGTACATAATGCCCGTTTTAGGCACCTTTGAATGTCTCACATGACTTTGTCTCTGCTGCCACGTTTCCGCAATGCAGCTAGTGCACGCAACGCAGATGACTAACTTGACGTAGGACATGACCTGGACGTGTGCATCGTTTCGTTCGCAACTCACCTCTGAAAATTTGCATCTTTTCCGGGTACCGATCGAAGTAGAGGTACTTGTTGTTGACGAGCACGTTCAGCTTGTACCTCCACTGTGCTTCAGTCGGACGCAAACGAATTTCCACCGTCGTAGAGAAGTTGTCCCGAGCTGTCACGCGGAGAACAAGGTGTTTTAGTGCGGTCTCAGCCGGTAGAAGACAAGCCAGATAAGCTTCAAAGGACTCCTCCCCCATTGCTCTCCGTTGTCACCAAGGAACGCTCAGTGAACACTTGCTGGGCCCTATCATCTAAAGTGACTCTTTGCTCGCCTCGACAATAGCTGACCTCAACATGACCCCAGACAACCTCAGCAAACCATGCTCAGCAGACCTTGACCTTAGCCGACAATGACACCAATCGAATTTAACCGCTGCTGACATTGACCCGTGGCGCTAATCTTGACCCCTGACCTGCGATAGCCGTCAGCTGGGTGGCCAGCACGGCGCCGCGTTCATTATCGGGCACCTCCTCGAACCGCCCCTGCACGTCCAGCTGGTTGCGGTTGGTGTTAACGCGCGTCAGCACGTATTCGCCCTTGCCGTTGAACGTGTACTGGGTGTCGTCGAAGGTGTATATGTGCGGGTCCCCGAACACCGTGGCTGTGGGAAGACGAAGGAAGCACTGTACTGGGTGGGGCGCGGAAGTAACCCTGGACGGTAGACATCTACGTAAAATGATACAGATCACGGTTATTTCACAGTGTGACATTTTGCATCATTTAAGCGGCGATAACAAAATTGCACACTTAAACTACCACGACACTCAACAGATTTCATTGCTGTATCAAAGATGTAACAAGTCGCCGTAACAATCTCCACGCCCTCGCCGGTCGGGCCGTGAACCTATAGTTTGCTTTCCTACCGGCAGACGGCGGCTGGTAGCCGACGCAATCCTGCGATGCTCGCCGTTCGAAGCGGTACGTGATGCAGCCTTGGCTCTGTTCGCCCTGCCAGCGGCAGCACGAGTAGAAGGGCGCCACGTCGTGGTACCAGTGCGACAGCGACGGCATCTGACGAGAGAGGGCGCGGTGAAAACCCGCTGCAGGTGGGCGGGCGGGGCACGGAGGAAAGCGAATGCCACGGAAGTGAACCACGCCAGCAACGACAAGGATAACGTGCTGATCTTGCCTTAAAACACGTCAATGACGCTCTTTTGGAAACGGCGGCAGAGTGTAATGCATAACGTGCTGCACTGTTATGGATGGCAGTGGTATGAAATCTACTTTCTACCGCAAGTAACTTAGCCCCGAACCCAAGGTTCCAAGCGGAGACTCTCACCTTATTGGCTTCGTAGAAGGGCCTCATGCCAAGGTTGTGGGCGCGGTGCGGGTTGCCGCCCCACATGCTATCCGAGGTCATCATCAGGTAGCCGTCGATGTCGTAGCAACATTGCTGGCCGGCACCGTCGGCACTGGAGCGGATGTTGAGCGTCACGCGCTACGGCATCCTTAGGCAGGGCTTTGTTTTGTCAGCGTGCACTTAAATAGAAAAGCAGGTCGATCTTGCTTCTTCATGGAAAGATCAACAAGAATTGTCAACGAATGTGTGGGAAATTACGTGTTCCCGTAATCACTTTACACCTAGCCTTCAGACTTCGTTTCTCTTGACTTTCGTCATCGCATGACGCTCGTCTGTGATAGCCGCGCATTCTAATTTTTGTCCACTAAATCAATACTCAAGATTAAGACCCAGCCCTCCCAGCTTTCCCTCCAAGCTCCCCCCCCCCCCCTCTAGCAACAGCTGCACCCACTTGACCATGCCGGCGCGGACGCAGTGGATGGCGCCCTTGTGCTCGTTGCAGGCCGTGTTGCCGTCCCGGTCGCAGGAGAAGTCCGGCACGTACAGGCCCTTGTTGGCCACGGCCTGCTCGATACGGCACGGGCAGCGGATCACCTGCGGGCAGTCAGCCGACCTATCAGCGGGCACGGCACCAGGTGGCGCTGGGAGCGGCGCCACTCTGGGCGGCGCCGGCGCACGGGACCCGCCGGGACGGGTGGTGGCGGCTGCGATCACAGGCCCTTTATTTTGCTCGTGAAAATGGCTGGAACTCCACTCAACGCTCTCGTGGACGTCAATGAGGCCAACGTGGTACAGCGTTGAAAATCCCGAGTCGATTTTATTGCATTTTTCACTACTGATTCCTATGATTCCTTGCAGGTTTCAAAGCGTGGAAATGTTGCAGAGTATAGTTAAATATCGGACAATATGACTGGAGACCCTCGCCTACATTTTTAAAATGCTCTGAGATAAGTATTTGGATTTGCGGTGCTCCTTAATCAGCCCTGATATTCGCTTGTGACCGAAAGCGCAACGCTTTAGTTGATGACCACCGATGAGCCATCAGACAGCCACGAGCAAACACGCCAAGCGGTTCCCCTTTAGTTTCATAAAGAAAAGCGCACTGTGCTCTCTTACCTCGCCGGCGAAGTGCTTCAGGTTGCGGTCGTTCTCGATCCAGCGGTTACAGACGCGGGAGGCCCACTCCGTGCCGTACACTCGGCTCCACTGCGGCCCGAAGTACCAGGCCAGCGGGATCGGCCGGCTCCACAGAGTACTACCAAAGACAGCCAGGTGTGGTCAGGTCAGTGCAGGTCAGTGCAGGTCAGGTCAGGTCAGGTCATGGCACAGAACGAGCGACCTGACAAGTCCCGGGGCGGGTCACAGGTCAGGCTGCAGGTCAAGTCACGCTTTATATCATACATTGGGTCAGGTCACGTTAGGTCGTATCAGGTCACTGCTCTCGTTGGGTCATGAGGCTGATGACCACGGTGACCAAGACTACAAACCAGCCATGCTTTACGTTGCATATTGCCTACGGCGAGCAAACTTTAACACACGCCAGGGTGACCGCCTAGATACCCTTCGCTCGGGTGGGAGGGGGGGGGGGGGCAAATTGACACCACTGAGATCTCAAGAAATAAGACAGCTAGAGGCGCCAAATTTACAGAGTGTGTTGATATGTACTCGTGTTCTGTGAACTGTGAACTGTGAACTATATATACTCGTGAACTGTAACCTCGCTTAAGTCAAAATTTGAGGCGAAGGTGTTGACCTTCAGGTTAAATAGGGTCAGACAAGGTCAAATTCCAGGTTGGTCTCAAAAGCGCCCCCAGAACCTAGATAACTGTTTCTAAGGAAAAGGTCACATGCTCATTTAGCGTCAGTGACCTTCTTTAGGCCTTTGAAGGTCTAAAGAAGGTCACTGTAGCCCAGGTGACCAAAATTGTATAAGACTGCTTTGATTTTTGCAATAGAATAAGCGACAAAGATAACGTTAGGCAGTATGTTTGTTAAAATAAATAAAAAATAGTCACCTGGGTCATTCTAGGTCAATGACCTACTCTGACCTCTAAGAAGTCCATGGAAAATGCATAATGCGGTTCCTTCAATCAATAAATTTGAAATGAACGCCAGAAACCATCCCATGTAGCAAGACCCAGGGCAATAAACCAAGTTGGTTTCGACCTTGGCCTGATCTTCATACCCGACCTCAAGTCAACTTAATTTGCTCATTCAATGTTTGTGTTGCCTAAGAAAGCGTCACATAGATGTATGGCCTCGTGTAACACTCCGTTGTTGCATCAGATTGAACGATTCCATAGAAATTGACTTCGCTGAAATCATGGCCTGGCTTTGACCTGCCATAGGTCAGCAACCCTACAAGGTACATGTCAGCTTTTGATACCAGACGATCCACTATTCAATTGTCTACAGCCATGTAAAATTTGGTGCTGCTATGCCGCGCCGTTTGGAAATCATTCTGGAAAAACCTTTGGGGGGTGAATCTCACCCCCACCCGAGCGCGCGTTAAGCGGTGTATATGTGCAGTGTCAATGAGCAGTGCGAAATGCATTCATGTACGAATTGTCCAGACGATATGGTCTCACGCATACTGCTTTGGCCAGTACGGTGTCAGTCTCCAAGGTACCGTAAGTGCTTCACAGTATCCACTATATTATGTAAAACGAGGAAATCCAAGTGAAGAGTATTGTGGCCTGTTTTGTATTTGCTGGCACGGCATCATGCTATCTTACTTTGGCTGCACTTGGATGGACATGGTATGAACATCACATTAGGGGCATTAATAGTTGAGCCTAAGAATAACTGCACCAGAGTTTGCGACAGGTATGTTCAGTGAGAAGGCCTTTTGCGTCGCTGCATTGAAGATTCCGCCTCAACAGGTACAGCGCAAGCTGCCACAAGCCGGGCAGCATAACGTTCGACTCACGGAGAGCTCTTGAGGCCTGATAGGTAGGTGCCTGGGCTGGTCAGATTAATCTGCAGCAGGCCCACTTCGATGTCTAGGTAGTCCCAATTGTCATTGCCCATGTAATCGGAGGTAGCGATGTCCTTCACGCCCCTGTTGTTGGTCTCCTGCGGGAGTAGGGTACAGGCGGTCCGCAACGAGTTGTGATTGCTCTTCAAAAGCAAACAATTCTGAACGAGAATTCAGTGTCCGAGCGGTTGTTGCGAAAGCTCGCCTGGTCCTACCAAGGGCAGATGATGGGTCAGCACTAGTGTGACGTTCTCCGCTGGCACCACTGCTGGCTGGCTAGTCCCACGTAGATGGCCATCGGCGTTGGTGGAATGTTTAGTTCTCTGTAACCACGCCGCTTCGGAACGGCCCTGTCAGGCTGGTGAGCTCACCAATATCGTGTCAATAAAGACCAGCTCGGGCGTGTTAGTCGTCTCGCGGTAGCCATAGAGGCTGACGGTGACGTGCGCGCTCTGGTCCATGGTCAGGTTGTGCCAGAGCCACTGAAGGCGCAGCGCTCCCGGCTCCGCCAGCTGGTAGTCGTCGTTGGCGAACATGACGCCCTCAGGCGCCGTCAGAGGCGTCTCTGTCGCAGGAAGGATTGTGACGTCACCGACAGAACGCGACGCCACGGTCGTAGAACTGAGCCTCGTCACAACCACATGGGGTCATCGTCGTGGTGTCAGCAGTCCACAACCACGAATCGCTGCTGTCAACCTCACCACTGGTGACGTCACAGCTCGTTATCATCACGTCACCAGTCACATCTATGACGTCACCGGCCACAACCACGACGTCACTAGTCCCGCAGCATGCGCAGCCTCTCAAACCTGCGTCGTCAGGCGCGCGCACTGACCGACGTAGTACTGCCCCTTCCAGTAGTAGGGTCCGCCGTCGAGTGAGACGGCGATGTCCACGTAGCCGGTGGCGAAGAGGCGCGGCTGCACGCAGAAGGCCGTGTTGGTGTCGCGCACCACACCCTCCACCTCGCGGTCGTAGAAGCGGCACTTGACCAGGGTGTTGGGCCCGAAGCAGGGGCCCGAGATGTTGACCAGGCTGCCGCCCAGCATGTTGCCCTGCTCCGGGGCGAACACCAGCGGTAGGTTGGAGCCGTCTGTGGAGGCGGGAAGGGGTGAGAGGTCACAGGACGGGACAAGTCGACGTGGTATAGGTGCTAGCTCAGGCGCCTGTCCTTGGGCCGCGTTGGAGGGGTCGCTGAGAGACGATCAGATGTTGTTTTCGAGCGGAAGTGAATGCATTCATTAGAGAAAAAGCTGTACGGCAGAGCCCGTCAACTCATGGATTGAATGTGCCTACATATGGAGGTAAAACTCATGTACAAGAAGCTAAGAAGATTACGACATCGTAATATCCAGGACGATGCCATATACTTCGTGAAAGCGCGTTGCCCACGCGGTTCTACGGATCAAAGACTTCACGCGCCACGCCGGCACAGCAGCGAGGTCTCACAGAGCTCGTGACGGCAGTTGCCGGCCATGATCTTCTCGTCGATGCGGAAGACGTGGCGGCCCGGGAAGCCGTTGGCCATGCCGGTTGAGATGAGGTCTCGGATGTACATGGTCTGAGAGTAGGGCTTGTACGGGTACGCGCTGGTGCCGTTGCCAGCGTTGAAGCCCACCTGACAGCGGGGAGACGCCAGTCAGCTGGATTCTAACGAAAACTGCCGCGACTAAGCTCATCAAACCTGAGCAGCATGGTGCACGCGTATTTACAGCTCTGGATACGTGTCCACAGCGATGTGCTGGGCTAGAGCGCACTTCAAAAGGTTTCAATGATGATATCTGCGGGAGCGTCGCGATTCCTGAGTTAAATGAACGACACATGCGAACTGCGACGGACCGGTTCACAAACGACAGGGGCAGTTTCTAAAGCAGAAATGTGGGGAGGAAGGGGGGGGGGGGGCAACGCTGGTGACTGGAGCACTATGTCACCGTGGCGACTGACGCGCACCATGGCACCCCGCGCGGGACAGCCGGAACTCACGTAGGCCGGAATGCCGCCCTGTCCCTCGTTGATGTCACCGCCCGCTTCCGTGTGCGTCGTCCAGCCCATGTGCAGGTAGTTGAAGATCGCGTACGACCGCACCTCGTCTGTCACCACCAACAGCTGGAGCGTGTTCGTCTGCCCATGGCGGGAGACAGCGACAATGCGTCAGTATTCCGAACAGGGTGTGGCTGTATGAGTAACGCACCAGGGAGCATTCGATAATTACGGAGGTCCCACCGAGGCATGATACGTAGTCTGCATAGTTTTCTCTTCGGGAATAGAAATGCACACCATCTCGCGTCACGCCAAGTAGCAAATCACACTCACAGTCAACCACGAAACCCACCAACAGCGTCATCGGTCAACCAGGACACCTACCAACAGCGTCATCGGTCAACCAGGATCCCTACAAACGTCGCCGGCCAACCAGGACACTCGCCAACAACGCCCCCGATCAGCCCGGACACCCAACAACAGGGACACCCTCCAACAACCTCATTGGTCAATTCGGACATTCACCAATAACGTCACCGGTCAACAAGGACACCCAACAACAGTGTCATTGGTCAATCCGGACACCCACCAGCAACGCCATTGGTCAACTAGGACACCCACCAACAACGCCACCGGTCAACCAGGACATCCGGCGCCATCGGTCCAGCCCGCCGGTCGTTGCTCACCACGCGCCTGGCGCGGGAGTTTGCGTTGCCGCCGTTAAACGAGATGTTCTTCCAGGTGGTGATGATGATGTGCTTGGGGGTGAACGCCTCGGCTCCCACGATGCCCTCTCGGATGTCCCACTTGGCGCGCTCGCGCAGCTCCACGCCGAACTGGTCGTACCGCTCGTACAGGTCGCGCTCGATCCTGCGGCGAGTAGCGGCAGGGAGAGTGAGCGGAGGTGGAGGGCGCGGGTCGCCCGCGCACGAGCCGGGGCGGCGCCACCCTGGGGTCACGCTGGTAGTGCCGGCGACGGTGGCGGCGGCTCGGCAGCAGAACACCGGGTGGACAGAGAGGGCGCCGTGTGAGGGTAGACAGGGTGTGGAGGAGGTGGAAGAGGATTTAATCTTCCGATGAACATGAATTTAATGTTCTGATTTAAGGAATGTTCTTAGAAATCTTGATTTGATAATGATATTCTGCATGCAGTTAGAGCCCTTCTTCCCATGCGAGCCGTTTCAGTCAAAAAGAGCGGAGCCCAAGCGGAAAGGCATCTGAAGGATGATGTCGAATTCATTCTGTCTTATTCAAAACACCGGCTCTTACCACATAACACTGTGACGGCGTGCTCCACTACACTACACCGCTTCACGTCACGTGCGCGGGACCTCGTGCTGCAACGTGCTCGGCCGATTGGGACGCTCATTCCTCCTGAGGCCGGCTTTCGACAATAACTGGATGTTGTAAAAGTTCAGTGCAGCAAGGCGCTCGTGCAAACATGTCTTGCTTGCGATAGGGCTAAGGTGCGAATGAAGGGTGTAACAACAGCAAACAGCTTTTTGACCCCACGTGTAACATACCTGCACATGCCGCTGAAACGGTCACCCCTTCATAAAAACACACGCTGCTATGACCGACGCCACCAGCCGAAGCCACTGAAGATTAATCCCTATCTACATTACCTTCCGGCACATATTCGACGTTCTGGGACAACAGCAGGACGACACGGTGATGCGCGCGGAGCAGGAGGTCACCTGTAGTAGACGCCGGGGCGTCGCGTGTCGGTCTCCTCTCCGCCCATCTCGCCCATCACACACTTGCTGTAGAAGGGCCCGATGAAGGAGGGGTCGTTCTTTACCGGCCAGTCCGGCTGCGGGAACGTCAGCGGGTACGTCTGCGGCTCCGAGGTCGGCACCGAGAAGCCCAGGAAGCCGTGCAGAGATACCTAGTGGCCGCGTCGACAAGCGTTAGTTTCACCAGCGTCCGGTGGGTTACAGGCCAATGAGCGAGGAAGATGTAAGAACATGCATGTGGATAGAGATGTATACTATTAGTGCATACGGTCTGTCTATATTCAAGGTTCTATACTTTTTACTCGAGTATGATGTTGCGGGTGAACAACATACGCGTAAAGCATTACGACAATTTTTAATGGTGTCGGCCCGTTAACACGCGCTCTGGTGGCAGAGGGTCAAATTGGCCACGCCCCGAAAGTTTTTCAAGAATAATTTTCAAACGGCGCGGCGTAGCCGCGCAAAAATTTGCATAGCTGTAGAAAATTGAATAGCGGATCGTTTGATCTTAAAAATTTAGATGTACCTTGTAAGGTTGCTGACCTATGGCAGGTCAAAGTCAGGCCATGGTTTCAGCTAGGGCAATTTCTAGGGAATCGTTCAATCTGATGCAATAACAGAGTGTTTGACGAAGCCATACATCTCTGAGATGCTTTCTTAGGCACCACAAATATTGGATGAGCACATCATGTTGACCTAAGGTCAGGTATGAAGGTCAGACCAAGGCCAAAACCAAGCTGGTTTATAACCCTAAGGCTTGCTGCATGGGATAGTTTCTGGTGCTCATTTTGAATTTATTGACAGTAGGAACCGCATTACACATCTTCCATTGACTTCTTAGAGGTAAGAACAGGTCATTGTTCTACGATGACCGCGGTCGACACTTGGTTTTAGGAACATACTTCCTAGCGTAATCTTTGTCGCTTATTGGAATGCAAAACTCAGAGCGGTCTTACATAATTTTGGTTACCATGACCTTGAAAAAGTCAAAAAAGGTCACCGACCTCAAATGGGCTCGTGACATTTTGCTTAGAAACAGCTGCCTAGGTTCTGGCGGCACTTTGGAGACCAACCTGGACTTTGACCTTGTTTGACCTTATTTGACCTAAAAGTCATAATCTAGGAACCTCAAAGTTTGACCCAAGTGAGTTCACGTACAGATCAACACACCCTGTAAATTTGGTGTCTCTAGCTTTCTTAGTTCTTGAGATCTCAAGGGGTCAAGTTGACCCCCACCCGAGCCTTCGCTCGGGTGCTCGAAGGGTATCTAGCCGGCCCCCCTGGTACGTGTTAATATATATATATATATATATATATATATATATATATATATATATATATATATATATATATATATACATATATATATATATTACTTATATATTACTTATATATTACTTATATATACTTCTTATATATTACTATCATATTATATTACTATATATTATATTATCATATTACTTATATATACTTATATAATTAATCATAATTATATATATATAATCATAATCATAATTATATATAATCTTATATAATTAATCATAATCATAATATGATAAATCATATTACTTATATATACTTATATATTACTTATATATATATATATTACTTATATATTACTTATATATACTTCTGCACTTGACATATATATATATATACATATATATATATATATATATATATATATATATATATATATATATATATACATCTAAATATATGTTTGTGTGTGTGTGTGCGCATATAGCTGTAGGAGGATTTTTCAGAACTCACATTCAGTTTGATTTCTTTCCACAGCATGATGCGGTGATTGGTTGGAATTCACTCTTAATGTTCGAACACGAACTTATTCTTCTGCACTTGACATGACACCTATGAGAAAAGCGTAAGAGTATTGCGGCATGACCGATACTTTTACGTTCGGAACGCGCCACGTTTCAACAGCACGGGTCGGGGGTGCATCACGACAGGGACATAACATGACACCTGACTGCGGTCGTACCCAGGTGTAGTTGAAGAGAAAGCCGTAGTAGGGAAACCGGAAGTTGAGCTTCTTGTCGATTTGCGGCGTCAGGTCGTTGATGTCCCTCTGGTAGTCGTTCGGATACTTGAAGGGGTACATCATGTCGGACCGGATCTCGCGCAGCCGGTCCTCCGTGATGGTGTAATGCTCCTCATCGTCCCACAAGTCGTAGGCGTTCAGGCCGCCGGATGGACCACCTGTGGCGATGCGGTGAAGGCTGATCTGGGACAGGCGGAGGAGGCCAGAGACGACGAGAGCAGTGCATCAGATTGCTCCAAGCAGCCGCTTAGCTATGCCGACGTAACAGGTGAATCGACGGCAGCGTCAAGACGGCACCAAGTCCAGGGTGTCAAATATCGCATCACTAACTGTGCATCCTGAGCCCAGCCTCTTCCATACGTCTGTAGCAGTTACATGAATCATTATACTCTACCTTATTCCTTTCAAGAGCACGGGGTTCCACGCATCACAACAGAAAGGGGGTAATTCAAGAGTAACG
Organism: Pollicipes pollicipes; assembly: GCF_011947565.3. Lineage (NCBI taxonomy): Eukaryota > Metazoa > Arthropoda > Thecostraca > Pollicipedomorpha > Pollicipedidae > Pollicipes > Pollicipes pollicipes. The sequence continues at coordinate 40,515,039 of NW_023596921.1, read as the reverse complement.
ACTGTGTGATGAGTTCTTATCTGAATCGCAAGTTTTTGTTGTTGTTGCAACACGCAGGCTCTTGTCCGTTTCTAGCGAACGCAGCAATTTGATACAGTTGCCAATGCCTCAGAACGTGACCATCAATTGGTTTCTGAGTCACGCAGTGATTTTTGGTGACGAATTCAGAATGTGAGCCTCACTGACCACTTGCCAAAACAAAGAACTATCTCAGCACATCCTGATTCAGCGTCTCCGGCAGCACAACTGCACACTCAGCATTCAAGTGGCAGGTGGCAAGCTGAAGGCGTTGAAAGCTTCGCCACTGTAATGGCGGTATAACCATGTAACGCGTAGACGCGTGGGGCCGTAAATAGACAGACAAACATGGCGTAGCAGGCCGGGCAAAGCGCACTGCGACGGCCGAGTAGAGGAGCACTATCGCCGCTGCCGGTCGGCCATGTTGACGGGCGGGGATGACGTCACCAGTCCGGCAGGAATTAGTGGACCCGATAGCTCTGGCGTGCCGAGGCGATAGCGGCGCACTAAGCCGACGTGCAGACGCGATAGCGGCGCACTATCGCCCACTCCATCTCGCCTCGGTGCCTTGGGGCAGGCGCCTTGGCCCTCAGCGCCTTGGTGCATGACGCCGCTCTGGGGCACGGGTTCGCCGTTCTTGAGCACAGGTTCGCCGCTCTGAGGCACGGGTTCGCCGTTCTGTGGTGCGAGTTCGCCGCTCTGGGGCGCGGGTTCGCAGCCCTAGGCACGTCCTCCGCTCTGAGGCGCGGGTTCGCAGCTCTGGGCACATTCTCCGCTCTGGGGCGCGGGTTCGCCTCGTCCGGCCGGCCTGAGTTCAGCGTTAGCCGCGCTGAGTTTGGCAACTGAGTCGCCCGGGGGACCGGTGCGGCTCGGCAGCGGGTATGCCAGTCAGACGTCCTGTCCGGCCGATCGTCGCTAGGCCCAGTGAACATTCATCTCGGCTGCGGCCCTTTCAACGCGCGAGTACGCGGAAATTGAGGCAGGTGCAAAAGCTTCAGTAGGAGAATATTGATTTCTTTCCCAGTCGCGCCGTAGTTTTGGTGAGCGGTTCAACGTGCCCATCTCAGTGGCCGATGACGGGGATAAAGTTATGTTGATGAAACCAGACGCAGCGCCAGCGTTAGAACTGTTTTGCTTTAAGTATGCAGTGATTGTTGACCACGTTAAATCTGAAGCTAAACAATCGTGGAGTTGGAATTTAACACAGCTCAGTCAAAAGCATCTGGAAGCGTTTGAAGTGATGCGTCAACACGAGTTAACCTCACATGTATAATATACCTCCTGTCAGGAGCCGTTCCGCATCACGCTTGGGATCAGCACTCGTGGGCTGCAATGGTGCGCTCCCAAACCAGACGCACGGGTGCAACTAAAACCAGGACGTGAGCTAAAAAGCATATGCAGGGAAATTATGAGTCCTGGTGCCGGCTGAGTGCATCAGCCTGTTTGTGTCAGCACGGGTCAAAATCCCACGCCGATCACAGAAAGACCTCAATTAGTGAAGGTCGACTGCGATCACCACACTAGCCCATGCTCTGCGTGGTGCTCCTTGTGCAGGCGCGTGCGCACACGCCGCACGCAGATGTCGACATCCCGTTAGTGAACGTTCAACATTGCACAGGATGGCTGTCACAGTCGGCGGGCTGTGTGCGGATGTCGGACACGCACGGTCCGTGTATGGGCCATCGGGGCGGATGGGCCCCTCAGCTCCGCCGGGTGCACACGGCGCAGCTGATGGGCCCTGCGTAGGCTGCTGAGCCCGGACTCATCAGTGGACCGTAGGCTGCTGAGCCCGGACTCAGCAGTGGACCGCTGGGCGCACAGCAGCAGACTTCGCCTCCTCAAGCGGAGGACTGGGATGTGCAGTGGAACAGGGCCGTCAGCCGCGGGGGCTTAGTTCAGCGCACAGCCTGTTCACGCGGACCGGGCTCCAGACGCGAGGCGATCTTCTTCAATGGGGCGCGCAGTAGATCTTTTATTGTCATCTCAGCACGCGGACGCCACTAATTTTGTAGAAATGTGTGCAGCAAAGGACAGAACGTGCCGTTTTTCATGTTCAGACAAGATGTTTGCAAAATGATGAGCTAAAGCAGAGAACAGCGGCAAGTTCAATTAAACGTCTGTTATCTCTCACCTGATTACGGAAACATGACTCTGTTTTTAAATGCCGACACGGATCGTCACCACCGGCTATAGCACCCTCGTTCCCAAGAATGTGTCGCCACGCAATGTATGCTGGTGAGGGCTTAGGCACAGGGAACAAAATCATCTGTGGTAAGCCGATGGCCGATATTTGAATTTAAAAGATCATTGCCGCAGGTCGTAGTTCTAAAAGTCATCTAAATATGCGAAATAGCGCCGGCGCATTTGACTGTCACGTGCGCTCAAATATTTGGTGACTAAGTGGTGACAAAAAGGTGACTGGTGAAGGTGACTAATAGCCCCAACAGGCCTATGACGAAGCCTAAGTCGCGTCTACATGTTTTAAATCATCTTATTAAACTCAGCGTCTCGATGCTGACAGGGCCGGCTTGTGACGGGCTTTTTTCCTCGACCCGTGATCTTCCACAGTCTGCCAAAGCTCATAAACGACGGGAGCAAGCTAGCGGCGAAGGTGTTTTTGCGTCGCTGCGAGCCTAAGCCGTTTATGACGCATCCGTCTTTGTGCCGAGTACGGCGATAAGCACGGCGATAGGCGGGCGGAAGCCCGGGCCGTATCGGGTCGTTGGGCGACATGTTCGCGAGTGAGCTCCGATAATGGCCCTGACTCATGGCCCTTGTGCGAAGGGCTGCGTGGCACAACAGCGGTGGCGACAGAGGGACAGAGATGAGCTGTGAGTCACTGCTCTGATGCGATTTCGTGCGGTGTGGGCCGACATTCTTCACCGCCTGCGATTCGTCCTCGCCACCAGTGAACAGTGCACATTAATTTTCGGCCCGTTCGGGATATCGGAGTTGGCACGGGATAGGTGTTGCGGGCTTCGCGCTCATTGCCGCCCCACGTTTTCCGCTACGTGAAAATTTGGGCCGGAATCCGAAGTCACTCCCAAATTGATATTCTCTTCATTGTTATTCGACTTTTGTCGTCCTCATTGGGCTGCTTGCTCGGCCTTTGAAAAGTTCACTTTCTTGGGGGCTCGATGCACTCGTAAAGTTTGTCATTTCAATAATTTCTTACGCTGCATAACTATCTAAAACAATATCGCGGTCCCATTGGTAGGTACGATCGGACCTAGGCCTGTTGATTTTTGGTGTCCAGTATTGCTATAAAGTGCAAGATGCTCTCCTACCTTTCCCCAAGGCCGCACGATATTTCGTTTCTACATAAAGCCTTTCACTGGCGGGGTAGGCCCATGTCCCAGTTTCATTGTCCCTCATAATAACAAGCCTCATGCAGGTTGGAAAACGGACTATAAAATGGGCAAATCAAGTGGATATTTCAGAGAACGAACCGTCTCGCGGCACGGTAAAGCGGTGTAAAGCGTTCCTCGGCGTGAGGCACGCCCCATCTCCACCTGTCGAGCTCCGCGTCCCGTACCGGCCCGAGCATGCTGCAGCAGTGCGGCGCGGTGCAGGCCGAGCTAGTCTGATCGTCAACTGACGAGAAATACCGCAGTTTCAGCGGCCCGCCCAGACCAATCGCGGTTGGGAAGGGTCTATATCTTTGCGATCACTGGTTGCAAGGTGAATTTTTTAGCACTAACAATCAGCACACTTCTTTAGAGTTTGTTTTGCGCCAGCCTGGAGACACTTACATGCATGCTGTTTGATCAGGCGGCTTAATCCCGCGGCGTTGCAAGCTCACCACTTTCTCACTCCCGCAGTCTACGAGCGTGTACATTGGAAAACTTCCGACCATGATTAAGCTGAAGAAGTTGAGTAGGAAGCAGATCAACGACCTGGCGACCAGGCGCCGCAGCGGCAAGACAAAAACTATAATAAACAGCGGAGAGAACGGAAAATGACCATTGCAAAATGTGGCTCGATAGCTGCATGCATTGCGCGCAATCCTGGGTGAAATACGCACCGGTCGATTTTCAGGGTTTCTTTTTTTAAAGAATTAGTATTAAAAATTGATGTAGGATCAGATCAACCTGAAAATGTGAATATCTGAAGCTCGTTATGGCTTGTAGGCGAACGTACCGCCCACAAATCACAATGCGGTCTCAACACATGCATATAACCATATAAATGCATGTAAACGGTAGTAATAGCTCGCTAAGCAATCGATGTCATCTTTTCCGCTACTAGTCTTAGATATGTGCCACACGCTGCTGCTTTTACCGATACAGATCGGGCCGTAAAAACTGCATAGGTCTATAGCCTTAAAATATTGTGACGAATAGCACTTATAACATAATTTTCCTCATAATTCTACCACAGCCTCTAAAAAGGTAAGCTATCTGTTTACCGTGCCGATCTCTCCATCCATCCACCTATCTTCCCCCGTCTTGTCGATCATAGTTGCCAGGTCCTGACAGACCCCAAAACGCCGAGTATTCGGCAGTTATTGGTAAATTTTTACACGAATTGCAAACGTTAAGCATCAGTGCACCTCCACCTGCCAGGCTCATGAAAGTGAGTACTGCGTTGCATGTTGAGTGCCACCTGTGTGGTTTCCTTAACAGCTGGGCCTGCTCCGCATGTGCTGAGATGTCACCTGAATGATAACGACCACGTCCCCCATCAGCTCACTCTTCGCACGCCGCAAAAGACGTGTTACTGGGATCCAAAGCCTTGCGGAAAAGCAGAGCGCTGTTTAAAGGCACCCTTCGAGGTTGCTGCATTGTACACAATTTCGCTTCGCGGAAATAATCACTTCGTGTTTTGAATGGACGTTTGTATTTTCTTATGATGCGGATTTCGTGAGTTGGCCTCATTGCACGCTTGAGGTAAGTTACCATTGCGTGATGGTGCATTTACTACACGTATCTAGACTATCTAGCTTGCAGTGGCTCTACACGACTCATTTGAGGCTCATAGCCTGCAAGGTACGGCCCTGAGGAAAAAAGCCGCATGGAGCAAATACAACTTCCATCCTAAGTGACAGTTAAGTTTCAAAACGTGACGCGGGCATTACAGCCGATCTGTAAAAGTAATGCTGGTTCAGTAAAGCCTACAATCTGATATTAGTCGGTAAGATTACCGGCTATGCGCTAAAAAGTAACGAGAAACGCGATTCAAGTAATGTAGAACCGTCAACGGGATATTTAAGAAACGTTACACGTTTGGGCTGAGTATTTCAACAGTCTCAACCTACTACCTTTTCACCTCACGAATGTGGAAGTTTGGGCCAGTCTGTACTGCACTTTAATAACGGAGATCCCTCTATTTGTTTCGTTCCCTTCAAATGATGAATGTATGAGGAACAGGAAGGTGCTCATTGAAGCCGATCGTTTTGCCTTACGTATGACCCATCCCCCACGACGCGCTTAGGTATGTGTAGGGACTTCCTCTATACAAATCTCACGCCGTATTAGCGAATGTGCCTACTTTATCGTGATCGGCTTCAATATAATAGTCTTGTCGTCATTTAAGAAAACATGGACAATCTATAGTATAGCCTTCTTAACCGTCTATAGTTCACAAATGCGACTTTGAAAGCCGTCCAAGGATACCTGACGGGCGGAGAGCACAGACATGGACGGTAAGAGGGCAGATGGGGCGGGGACCCCACGGCTGATGGGCGGATGGGTACAAAATATCCTGTAGTTGGAGCCCGCTGCCACTGCACGTTTTGTTATCCACAGCAGCACAACTTCCCCTCAAATCTCCAGTCCGTGAGAGAAAGGATGTTGAGCATTGCCAAATGTCTATGCTTCATTTTACACGCTCTGAAGCATTTTACACGCACTTGTTGCATTACCATCGATCTTGAGCCCTCCCGATGCGTAACTATACCATTCAGCTTTACGAAGCATTTCGCTGACGCTCCCTCCGTAGCCCAGTACCTCACCTGGTTTCAGAACAGGTGCACACCTCTCCCTCGCCCCGGGCCCAGGTCTCACCACGTGCTCGCGGCGCTGCCACCGCGCTACTCACTGTAGTAGGTGTTGGAGGCCGGTCGTCTTCCGCTGTCCGGCGCCTGACGTCGGGTCCGGTTCCTCCCGGTCTGGGTCAGCTCAGCCCGCCCCAGGCCCGCCAGACAGCAGACCAGAAGCGGCAGCAGACTCCACCGTCGCATCGGCGCCATGTTCGCCACGCGCAGCAGCCAGTCGCGCCCGCCGAGCCCGCACTGCCTGCGCGCCGTTCAAACGTGTAATCGGGCTGCCGCGCAAACAGCCCTATCGGGCGCCCGACTGATAGGGCCGCGGGGACGCTGGCTCCTGGCCCGGCTCGCACGGCACGGGGCTGACGCATCTGCAAGCTGGCAATACCGAAATTGGGCTGGCGGTTCCTGGCGCGACGACCTCGGCACCGACCGTAGCTCGTGGAGTGCTAATCCCGAGGGTGATCACTTCCTTGTTCTCTCCCGGTTGAAATTAATGACCCAGTTCCTGTTTTCCCATTCAGTTCGATAACCTGCGGATAGAACTGTTGGAATCGAGTTTTAACAAAACGCTTCCATCCATAAACAATTTTGCCCCAAAAAGATTGGTTTAGTCCAATGGAGGCTGCAAACTGGTATTCTCACTTGCTAAGCGTTGCGACTGGGACTTTACAGCGCATTTAGCAGCTGATGCTATATGGTGTTGTAAGCCCCTCTCCCTCGCGGGAATGGCGATCACTACGGGGCAGAATCTTATCTCGTACCTCCGGTGTCGCAGAACCGCATGTTAGCCACTGCACTACTGGCACCCTCTCTACTCGCTCGCACCGGTTTTATGCAGGCATTCCAGACGTACGCCATTGATATTCGCACTCAGCGCCAACCTGACAGATTCATTGTACTGCTCAGTGAGGTACAATCTCCAATACGGCATGACTAATGCAAAATGCGTTCTTGAGGCAAAAGATCATTATAATTATTGACCCGGTTGTAACAGCACCTTCGTACTTGAGTTGGGAGAGAGACGCGTCGTCGATTTGGGTTTTTATCGTGACGAAAGCGTTTGTGTTACTTTTTTCAAAGTTTGGGACAGGCACTCCCTCCACTGCCTCATGCATCGGCAGCTCTTATATCATGAGGACTGATCACCCGCCCGCATTAACGCCTAGCGCCACCTATATGGCGCCACTTGTAACGTGGCCACCCGCGTTTGGAGCTACCGACATCTGCCGGACGGTGACGGGAGCGGACGTCACCGTGGCCCAAGAGGATAACGTGGTTTACTTATCTGAACTTCTGGCATCTGAGTAGCACCGCTTCATGACCGTTGTGCATAGAATTATTACAAAAAATGGATTGTTTCATGCTCTCTGGTAGTTTTGCTCAATTGCACGCCCAAAGCGATAGTGGCTTATGCCCCGGGACATGACGCTAATGGGTGTTGTGATCTTTGCGTTTGGGGCATCAATCTCCTTCCCGAATAAGTCAGAACCCTAACATCGGCCGAGCATGAGGCTGAACGTGGCGGAACCTTAGTGTAGGTGAGGTATAAACGCGATCGACCAAAAAGCACGACGTCTCCCGCCCCCGCCCCCGCCCCCCGCGCACATGAAAAGCTCCGCTATCCGTGAGGTTGTGTTCGACCCGTTTAGAGCAATGGGACAATTTAAAATTCCTTTTTATAACGGCTGTCAGTTTTTTTAAAGCTTAAAAAATGTCTGTCTGTTCGGTACGGCCGATGGTGCGACATTTTCTTGAAAGACGTTTTGCTGGGCAGCGAAAAGGATTCGACGGCCGGATATGTATTTGTTTGCTTTATTTGCGCCAGGACCAGAATTTTGCCTTGTGTACAAGCCAGACATATTTGCACCGATAATAAGTCTAGTGTACAAAATGACATTGCTTTTACGAATGGCTTTTTAGCAATTCCAGTTATGTTTACCATTGTCATTGTCATTGCATTGCCATTAACTGCAGCATATTTGCAACAACGGCACATGAAACCAGTTTCCTCTATCTCCATGCATATTTCAGTCACAGTTGACCGATGAAAGGGAATGTCTAGTAATTGAGAATTCCCACATTTCAGTCAGTAGATAGTGGTGACATACCTGTGAGAACATGGCCTGCCCGATGTGATTCGAGCATTCTTCGCGACGTCATGTCCTTGCCACGACGGTTTCAATGACGGGCCACCAGTCTCCATCGTCGTCGCCAGCAGGCGCAACAGCTCACATCGGCTGCTAATACGGCACTGTGGGATTACAAACCGGTAAACATATGGATTTAGGACTTCAGTGGAAAGCAAAAACATGCATCGAAATATTGTCGGTGTCGCAGCCCGTGCCAATGTCAATTGCCACGCGTCCAGAACTGCCCCCGTCCTGACCCGGCGTCATAATCGGGTCCATTCTCACGGTGTTTGGCCAGTCTTCCCTGCATGTCACATCCCATCTTAGTTTAACAATAGCCTGGACATTGCTAAGCACGAGTGTGATAAACTGGGAGTTGAATAGAAGTGGTCCTGAATGTGATGCGTCATTCTGGGGAATATTGGTGCTTGCACCGCGCCAAAATCCAGCTGTGTGCTAGCCTCCAAACGTCAGAGCCTCGTCATCAAGTTCCGGAAGCGGCGAATCCTTCCTCAGCCTGCCTCCCGTGGCGCGTCTGATCGGCCGGCGCGGAAGCCCGCGAGCCGCGCGCACATGACCTCGAATCACCACACCGCGTCACGTTGAGACGCCCGCTCGGGGCCTGACCTTCAGCCGGCGGACGGACACACCCACCCACCGCGCCGCCAGCCCACCCCTCCGGCCGCGTCACGAGCCACGTGACGGCGAGAATGTCGCTGCATTTCCGACGAGTTATGCGGTCAGCCGCCCCGACCAGGCGGACGGCGGAGAGCGTCGGGCGGCGGGCCGTGCCGGCTCGCGACTGTGCGCCGGCGGCGCCTGCAGCCGGTGCGGTGCAGTCCGCTGACGCCAACAGCTGGGGTGCTCAGCTAGTGGACCCGACGAACCGGCCGGAGCGTGCCGACAGACGCTGTCGTGTCGACCTTTGAACAATGTCGGTATCCCTGAACATTGAGAGACTCTTGACTTCCGAGCTATGACTGATGCGGCTCTATTTGGCCGTTTCGGGGAGTCCATTCATTACCCCTGGCGCCTTTGACCGCCTCAGCGTGCCATAGCCACCCTTACCCTTGTCCATTTTGGGCCCACCGTTTGGGACCTTCCGAATCTGCAGCACACCTAACGCCTGTCACCCGTCAGACCGCTCAGATAACTTGACAACTTACCAAATGCTCCAAAATGTGTCCAAGTCTTTTGTGTAGGTGTCATTTGGCAATTTCAGCACGTCAATTTCTGAGAGCCTCCTAGCTATTTCAGACCCGGTTGGTGTTATTGGCACCCCTTGACCTTTTTCGGATCCCTTGGCGTTCCTGCGCTAGTTGATGTTCTCGGACTTTGGCCGCCCCTTAGGCTGTCCAGGAACCCTTTTGGCCCCGCCTGAGACGCTTGGGTCCGAGCAGGCCAGAAGACCTGTTCGTCATCCCGCAGCCCTCTGAAGCCCGTGAGCTTTTCAAGTTTATCCAGGGCCCCGAATCGTCCCCCGGTCCTTTGATCGTATAGGGCTTCCGAATCGCTGCAAGCGCTCAACAAACTGGATGACACCCGACACATTTATTCAGCTGTTGCTGCTCACCGCGGCCAGACTGTTTTCATTTCTTGCCGCCTTTGGATTTTACACTGTAAATATACTTCGTTTATTAATTAGCACGGTAATGGATTGGTAATGGAGAAAATGACCTAAGCTGTGGACACACCCAAAAACCCAATAAACAACGTAATGCCGGGCTTTTGATCACATTGGAACCTCCTTACAGCTCGAAGCCTTCTAATCGTTTTGGACTCCTTGACGTTAGGGACCTGTGGGATTCTTGGAACTCCCGACCACGAGGGAGCTCCGGCGGTGTGGGGTCCCTTGACCGTCTTTCAGCTTCTGACTTGTCCGCGCTCTTCATCGACTTTTGATCCCATGAACCTTTGAAAGTCTTGCATTCGTCTTGCGACCCACCTCCTCCGATCTCCCGACGATGTAGAGAAGTTTTCCTGATATCCGCCCTCTCTTTAGCTTTTGGGAAACTTACGACCTCGGTGGTCCACATTTGGTTTAAAAATCTGCCCCCCCCCCTCCTCACAGAACAGGTTCTGCTTTCCCAAGAGTTTTGCCCTTGTTGCTCCTAACCGCTCACCGCGACGCCACGAAATGCTGTGGTTTTCATATCAGTATCCATGTGTTACGTACAATTTTTTGAAGAAATCGGTACAGTGGGGGCGGTTCCAGCCACTCTTTTTCGCAGACAACCTGCTGGGAATTGAGAGCAATAAACGGTCAAATTTGTTCGCACAATTCCGTTGCATTTTTGGGCGGTAAACTAATGATCGCAGTTTATTGTATAAGATTATATATGTATATATATATATATATATATATATGCATACATATATATATATATATATATATATATATATATATATATATGTATGCATACAAGCACACTAGGAATGTACCAACAGATACTGCAAAATGAAGGCGTATCTACTAATGCATTGCTTACGTTCTTTTGTTTGCTTGTGCTTCCGGCGCAGAGTGGAAGTTTCCATGATGTTCGCACCGTATCAAATTTCTATGAGAAAAACAAATGCCACCGGTGGCTGCAGGCCGCCTATTGTTGTTTTTTAGGGGTGTTTATGTGGGGGGGGGGGGTCATCTACGTTACGTGAGCACAAATAAAAACATAGGTGTATTTAGAGGTAAACTGAAGAGAGGAAATCATCCTATGCAGTTGTATGTATGCAACATCCTGTTTTTGTACCATAGATATTCATTTGTTGCCAGCTTCACCAAGGCAGCTACCTGATCAATTGTTAATAATAAGTCATCTTTTGAAGATGCTAGTAATTTGTTCCCATACATTCCTGCATTATAAAATGGCATGCATTGATTGCGTAAACCAATATACAACAGGTCTTCCCTATAAGGTGACCTCAGTCCGCCATTGCCCGCCACATTGCGTCAACGAAATGTTACACGCGTAACCTAAGTGACAGCAAAAATGCATGCAATATGAATAAGCACCACAAGAACATGCACATTCCATATATTAGATTTAAAAGTGAAAATACGCTTGTACATTCCAGGCTGACTCTGGTTTGTTCCATGTAACCTAGTCATTAACTACTGGCTCGGCGGCCTTTTAAAAATCCTAAATTTCAGGGGCTTTTCCCTTCTTCAAAATTTTCTGATTGTCTCTTGTGCAAAAATCGATTTGGTGGTCCTAGGAACATAGACCTTGTCGAAACCATTCGGAAGGAGTTTGTACCACCAAACTCCTACTACTCTACCAAACTACCAAGTTACCAACCTAGTTTAGTCTACCAAACTACCAAACTATTAACAAAAAACTACCAAACCAGTTCCCAAACTCGGTTCCCATCAAAAGTGGTCCTCGAGATTTTGGGCGGGCGGGCGCAGAACCTGTCCTCCGCTGCAGTTTGGCATAAATCTCACAGTTCAGCACATGGACTTCAAGAATCTTCTGTCTGTGCTTCCCAAACCATATTGGCTCGGTTTACTGTCTTAGGCAGGTCTCTGGCGGTCTGAGTAGGTGTCGGTTTCCTGTCTCATGCCCTTCTAAGCTCACCGTGTGTTTATCTACTTTATACTTGATTTGGACACAATTTTGCGGGCGTACAGTCGCATTGAGGGGCTAAGTGGCGATCACTGACCTATGTACAGTAACATCGAAGCTGAATGGCGATCACTGACCTATCCAGATCCGGTCTGGGATCATCCTCACCAATGATCGTCAATTCCCTCCCCTCTCTTCCGTGAATAGTGAAATTCCCCAGCAAAGACTTGCATTGCCAGCAGATCATTTGGTCGCCTTTAAAACGGTTCACACATAGACGGCGTGGAGCATATATACTGAAGTGGTCCAGCTGTTCTTAAATGAGAGAACAAGCAGACGGAAAATGAGTGCTGAGCCCGTTTTGAAACATCACGCAGGTTTCCAATTCGTTCGGCTTGAGTTTGATCGGCGTAGACATCTATTTGCGGAAATTAGGACAAGCATCACAACGCGGCGCAGCTGGCTTTTTCGCACCACGGTGCATCACGGTCAGTCGAAAGTTTCCACCCATAGTGTGTCTATCTTTTTATGATTATTTTATACACACCACCTGCTTTATCTCTTTGGATACGCACATGCACCAAAATGATTACCGCAAACTTCCCTTGCACAGCAACGTACCGGCACAAATGCCACGACTTTATACGCACGGCTTACTTCCGCGCGTCCAAAGCAGCGAACGTATCATAAATCACATAAATTCCGCAGTTTTTACCTTATCACCATTCACTCTCATTCTAAGATGCTTTTGCAAAGGTCAAGACTCCGGTCATCGAACCACTGCCTCTTGACGGCATGCCTCCGCGCACAGCGGTTGACGCTTGCCTATGACGGCTGATGGCGTTAAAATCGTACATCCGCCGCCGAGTCAGCCGCGGGAAAAACTGACGCAATAAGTTGCCACTTGGCGCGGACGCGTCAAAATTCAGCGTAGCGATTTTTGAGGGGCCATGAAACCTCGTGTTGATGATGATTCGGGTTTTAGGGCGCGCGGACTTCTGAAGCCAATTTGCGTCCATCGAAGCATCGTTGGAACGCTTTCATGGTCATACAGTGCGAAATGGCGGCACTCGAATGCATGATTAATGAAGTGAGACCGACGTTGTGAATGCATTTTCCCTTGTTAAGTTCAAGCGACGGCCTGTGCCCAGTTCTTGCTTGGTTATCACTGAACCTTCCTTTGCATTCCGGAAATTTCAAGCCAGCCAGGCAGTCTCTGCCTCACTTGTATTTCTGTTTGTAGCACCGCTGTCGCAATGCTTCGATGCCTCACACTTCCAGCCTGATTCACAACCCAGTTAGTCGCAGTCACTGCTGTGACATCTCAATAGTGTCAATTATCGCTGAATGAGTTATCTACACATCTAGTCACCACGGTCATCCTCGATCTGCGATCCTTCATTTCGTACACGCGTTATTTCAGCGCTTTTCACTGTTGCACGATTCACGTAAATCGGTGTTCTATATACGAACTCCCAAAATTCATCGTTGCTTTCACTGTAAAGTGAGCATCTTTTGGACGATATGGGTACCTCTCCACCTGTTTCATCCACGCTTACGATAAACAGTAACGCTATGGACTTAAAAACCGACCGACCCACCAGCGCAGGTCGCTCGTCAATCCCCTTACCCAGTCGTCAGCATGTGCACTCCTTGCACTCGTACCTGCATGCTGTGCAAGTTTCAGGCTCTCGCTACTCTCTGTTTGACTTGCACACGGGTGAGCAAGCAAAACATGACGACCAGACAGACGTGCATAATCACAGATGCAAATTTTGGGAGATAGCACATTTATTATATGATAGCATCGGTTGAACAATGAGCAAGCGGGGAAATGCCATGCACCTCTATATCATAGGCGACCTCCTCTGCAGTCCGGGCCTAAATTCAGTTCTAAAGAAGACCGTTCGGTTCTGACAAACACAATAAACTCGATGCAATTGCTTGAAACTGTCGACATGACAGCAAGGTCGGAGAAATACGTCTTTTTAGCTTTTAAGTAACCGGAATTCGACTGACCGGAATCGTTCCAGTGATTTATTTGCTCTTACAATAGGTGCCGATCCTATTTATTTATCTCGCCAGCAGCCTGCGGGAGCGCTTGTGGATCCCGTCATTGAGCTTGAGGTGCGTACGAACTCTTCGGAGACCCCTGATATTTAGGAAGCGGTCCTCATATTTCGCCGTTCATCCCCATCACAAAAAGGAACCAGTAAAACCCGCCCAAAACGGTCAGGGGCCCGAGCTGGTCCGGGGGACAGGAGACTAGCCAGGCAGGACAGGAGGCTAGTCAGGTGGGACAGGAGACTTGTCAGCCGGGATAGCAGATCCCAAGGGATATCAGAATGAACTAGAGACACTGCGGTATCTAAAGGCTCTTATGAGATCTAAATGTCCCCATTTCTCCAAATAGCCTCGGAGACGGTTATGACCCACCGAAATGCCAAGACCCCGCGGCGAGAGCAGATTAGGAGCAGTGAAGTGACCGAAACATTCACTGGACTCTGAGATGGTGGGAGGCGCAGGCCAAACCAAACCAGCAGGGGTCGGTACATTCAGGAGCTGGAGAAGATCGAGGCCACAGTGAACATGCTGAGCTGAAGAGTGGCAGAGGGCTCTGAAGACGGATTCCTTGGAAAATGTACTGCACGTTTCCTGGTTGGAGTATCGTCTAGTCATCTGGCGTGGTATCCCAATTCCCTCGCTAGTTTGTGTTCGGTTCCTGGTGCTGTTTCGGGTAGTGGTGATCCCAATATATTGTTGTGGGTGTCACTCCACTTATCCTTTGTGGAGAAAACGTGGGCCGGGATTTACTTTCGAATAGGTTGGCAAGAGAGTTGACAATATCTTAAGTTTTTTCCCAAAACAAAGCTTCGCAGTGGTGTAGGAGAGATGATCCAGGCCTGGGGAGATATGGAACCTAATGAGCAGCTAATGTAGCCCAAAATGGACTGGGCATCCCACCGATCTTACCGAGCGCCACACCTAACTTCTGCGTTACCCCTCACCCCGCCCCCGCCCTTAACCCCCCCCCCCCCCCACACGCACACACCGACTGCGTCCCGCCAGCCGTGCCTACTGTCACAACGATCCCCCACCTGTACATGCGTCGGACCGAGCGTCGCGTGGCGCCCTGATAACAGGAGCGGGCCGCAGCTGCGCTGATGGCCAGTGAGCGGTCCGGCGGCGACGTGTGAGCACGTGCCTCGCTGCCTGGCGACGCCTGCAGACGAGAGGGGCCCGCCCACGCTCGGCCAATAGAGCTGCTCGGCTGGGCCCAGAGCCGGGCCGACAGATTGCGGCTCAGTGGTGAGCGCATCCGTCTGATGAGCTGGGACAGCTGAGCGCTGCCGAGCGGTGAGCTGGGAGGACTGAACGCTGCCGAGCGGTGAGCTGGGAGGACTGAGCGCTGCCGAGCGGTGAGCTGGGAGGCCTGAGCGGTGCCGAGCGGTGAGCTGGAAGAACTGAGCGCTGCCGAGCGGTGAGCTGGGAGAGCTGAGCGCTGACGAGCGGTGAGCTGGGAGGACTGAGCGGTGCCGAGCGGTGAGCTGGGAGAACTGAGCGGTGCCGAGCGGTGAGCTGGGAGGACTGAGCTCTGCTGACGCCGTCGTGATGTCGGTAGACGTTGAAGCGGTGCGCGACCGAGCGCACGGCCTGTGCCGGGACTACCTGCACGGAGCCTGGCAGCTCATCTCAGCCGATGACATGCTCATCAAGCCCATCAGGTGAGGCTCGCGTTCGCGCCACGCGCGCCGCGGAAAAAGCTGAGTACGAAGACTTCAGACTCATGGCGAGGCACGGCAATGTAATTAAGGCGTGTTGGTGTTTCTGTGCGGTGTGTAATGGGAGACAATGGATTGGAATGGAATGCCACGCGTTTTCTAGCTTTGAATTGTGAAAAAGTGGGTTTTCCGCCAAGCCACTGACAACTTGACCAGCCCTTGATAGCCAATATAGGCCAAAGGTGAACTCCGCACTTTCTTGCAAGCGTTGTAGTGTGAATTGGAATTCAGACTGGCCTGAACATTGTACTTCCAGTTTTTATAAGCGTGCGTAAGAAAACGACCTGATTAGTCGGCAGAGGGATCTATGTTCCAACTAGCAACCTATAACGCCCTTTCTGGCTGGCTTCTCT
This sequence comes from Pollicipes pollicipes, assembly GCF_011947565.3. NCBI lineage: Eukaryota > Metazoa > Arthropoda > Thecostraca > Pollicipedomorpha > Pollicipedidae > Pollicipes > Pollicipes pollicipes. The sequence goes on along the minus strand of NW_023596921.1, from coordinate 40,499,205 downwards.
GCCCCCTACCTCACCTATCTTCCTGTGAACACTCTTAGCTACACGCATGGTAGAACACTATCTATGATGGGCTATGCCTACATGAGTCACACATCTTGAAATCCAAAGCGATCATTACTGTTCTGTTGAGGAATCGCATGCTTTACGGACGTGAGGGATGGAGACGGTGGGGTAGGGAGGGAACATCTGGTCGTAAAGTCCACTCCAAAAATGTGTCAAAAGACAGTGAACAAGGAGTACGATGCAGGGGCAATGGCAATCACGGCATCACAAATGGCGATAATCATATTATCAAAATACGCTGGCGGACAAAACAGTTCACAGATGTATCGGCCATGCAGAGCCCTCCGCTTTCCCACATGAATCCTCGTTGGTGAAATCGCGCGTCACGTCGCGTAGATCGGAAGGCCTCCAGCGTTGTAGATTCAGCTGCTACCCTTATAGTTAATTATTGCATAGCAAGCTTTGTTGCATTACTTTGTGCAAAGCTTCAATGAATTTACAAGGCGCATTTAGACTGCGATTTCATCTTTATTATACGTAAAAGTGGCCATTGTTGAGCTGAGTTTGCGAAGAATAGTTTGACTTTTTTAGCGTATCTACGCAGTGGGCGCTGCTACCAGATATCTATTCACCGCCGCACACCGCCTCCAACTGTCAAGTACAGCTTTCCGTAAAACACGCAGTTCATCGACAGGGAGTGTTCAGACACGAGCACGGAACCAAACCCGTTGGACTGGGGTGGGAAGGGGCAATCGTAATGGTATCAGCGTAGGCCAATGTGCTCGGTTTATCTCTTGGCCTTGAGCGCAGACTATGGATCGCGGGTTTTTGAGCATTCATAATGCCAGATCTCAGTACCCTCAGCAGATAAAGATGTGAATCAAAATGCGCAGTGCAGGCAAATTTGCCGTCTACACATCGCCAAATTATGCCAACACTGTCTAACCAGCACATCAGCAATTGACTGCAAAACGACCAGTGCTGCGCTTTTCGAGGTCACTCCCGAATGTATATAGTACGCCTTGAGGCATAAACCAAGAAAGCCCGGAGCATGGCAGCTGGAGAAGTGCGTAGTTAAGTTGGCTGTGACCAATATCCACCTAGAATGTTGACGTCTTCGCAGTACTTTGGTCACGCCGACCGAAAACCTAAGTCATCACAAATCTGTTGATTTCGTGAACGGAAACCGGTGCGAGTCATCACTATGCTAATGTTTACTGAGAATTTGGCCGTAACGTATGACGCAATTGGATTTTTTATGTTGACGCGATACTTTGAGTAGTATTCAGGATAGCGTGTGGGTGGTTATTTTAAACACGTCGCGTGCCTTGTTCAATATTTGATCCTAACCGATAGCTTTAACGTACCAACTCATTTGTATAGCATTTACGTTTGACGCACCACCAAGTCCTATTTACCTGGCTGTACAGATATCTCTTTAAGGGCAGAGCGATTTTATGTGATATATGGTCTCGACCGACATCGCCAGTCTGGCCAGACCCTACAGCCAGCCAGTTTTCAACAACGTAATTTGTGGATTTCCGTGAACGCTACATCAATGAGCACCCTATGACATTATTTTCTCATGGAAGACTTACTTTCCAATGCATTTGTCAAATCGATTTAGATTGCTTCCTAATGGTACGTCTGGCTCCACTGGGTTAAGCTTTTGTATCGCGTACGTGATGACGATTTTGACTGCGAACTACTCCAACTATTGTGAACTATTGCCATTGCGATACACTCCTAAAGCTTTATCGGCCCGGTGCAGCCAATCACGCTCTTAACGGGCTTACGACCTCGCTGCCATTGGTTCGGTCGTGTGCGCAGTCTCCGGTAACAAGAGACACGGCTTTCGAAATTATGTTGTAAAATTTCCCACGCATTGGCAGACAAAATGTTGGAGCGGGGGCTGTTTTCCAGTCATATGGTAATGCCACCAAAATTTAACCTGCCCGAGCGATCTGGTAGGGCATTGTAAAAAAAAAAATGCAGCTTGGGAAAAAGCTGCATACACGGGAGGAAGCCAAGTCCGAATCCGGCCACGCGGTGCTGCAACGGCACGAGACAACGCCGTTCGGCGGAAGAAAGGATAGGAAATGTATTGGCAAGTGTGGGCCACATGGTGGCTCCGGTCACGCGCACCTGTGGAAACAATGGATCCGAGGGTTTTGAGGCGATTTTTTATCGCTGAGGCTGGATTTCTAACCAATGCAGTTACAAAAGTGAAACCAATGCAGTTACAGAAGGGAGACCAACTGCAAGGCACAGACTGATGCTTCGCTGAGCAATCTCAACGCTGTCTAACCGGCGGGGGCGTCAGTGATAGGAAGTTAAACGAGCGATGTCACATTTCTCACCTCCGCTCTATTACATAAAAAGTAGCATAAACAAGGGGGTCTGGTCATTTAATTGGATCAGGCTCTGAAACCGAATTGCAATAGATTAGGTTTTGATACCATTTGTGTACCAATCCCATTTATTACCACCTTGCTAGTCCCATGCCGTGCAGCGTGTGTCATTGTTATTTATGACGTCAATTACCACTTCCGATGCAAGTTGACCAGCCGAATGTGGCGAGGGACGCTGCTACACTATGAATGCGTGATCTGTCTGACGGTTTACACCGAGGCAAGCAAACGTTTGCTTTATGATGAGAGCGTTGGTAGACCATCGAAAACAATAAACATTGAAACCCTATTCTCACTCAAGCACCAAGTATTTCTAACGCATGCATACCAGCTGATGGCTGTGAACAGGACTGCGATAAAAGGTACACCTAGCCTGTCACTGGAGCCTATGTCGTGCACGTTTTGTGATTATCTGTTCCGAGATATCTTTGCACTCAGTCACATCCAGATCTGGCTGGCACGGGTCGGCGCAGCGCAGCCAGAGAGTATCGGGCACCAGCCGATGCCGAGTCTCATGGTTGAGCGTCGGTACAGGTGCAGTGTTTTGTTGCAACCCGCCATGATCGATGTGGTAGAATGCGACACTGAATGGCCAAAAAAGTCGAAAGCTTAGTAAAATAGCTTAGGCAGTATGTTGTCTTTCACGGCCGGGGTATTTCTGATATTTTCATCATGCTAACTGACTGGTTTTTACAACGTACACGGAGCTATGCTTCGTATTAATGATTGATATCACTCAGAATTACATGATTTGAATTGCGTTAACTACACTCCTAACTGGTGCAAACCCACAAAATAATATAAGAACCCTCACGATAGCGTCAGGGATCTTACCATTAAACTTTTGGTTATTCAACAACCGTATTTTATATCTCGGTGTCACTCCCATTACACACACGCGACACGTATCTTTAAGCTTTCCCCGCCCAAAGACAGTAAAACACCCACGTATGCCCTTCAATGCACGGAGGGCAAACGGCAATGCAGCAACATCTCGGCAATGAAAAAGGGCCTGCGCAACACATTCGCTTGACATACAAAGGAACGTATATTTTTCCAGTCAGACCGACAGTATGTGTCCCATAAACCAGACGTGAAAAACGCACAATTACTTAGGATAAATGGCGGCAGTTAATTGTGCGCAGGTCCACAAAAAGCGTCAACAGTCCTGGGCAATGTGCGGCCCACCAAAAACAGATAGTTGCATAACATCCGGCTATTCCATTCTTACATTCTCGCAAACTTGATGGAATACTTTAATGTCTGGAACGAAAAGCACCGCGTTTCTACCAGGGCGCCATGTAAATGCCACACTCATGCAAATGAAAACAATATCTGTCACGACGAAGTGATATCTGAGGTGAGGGGTGGTTTATTAATTTGTAGTGCTCTGTGGCACGAACAATGATCCTGAAATGCCAGTGTCAGGGCTGGCCACTGGACGCAGTACGAATGTGCTTATCGGAAATCGTGTACGTAAATGGCAACGAATGGGAAAAACAGGATTATAATGCTTTGAAAGTCATTTCAGGTACCGATGCGGCAAACAAATACCCACGCGCTCAGAATCCAAAGCTCATTTTCCCATTCGTTCATCGCAACACAAAGTGTATTCAGCGACGGAAGGAAGGTACCTGCGTGCACTTAAGTCATCAAAAAGGGAACAGCAACAGCTGAGTACAGCGTGATAATAAGTCCGACAATCAGCGGTCAGCATATTGCAGCGAGCGAGAAGGTGGCGTGATAAAATACGAGCAAGATGATAAGGCTGTCTGGCGATACTAGCATGCCTGCCCACAATAATGATTTTGCAGGCACTCGACCTTCCACTCACCTTGTGCCTAACAGGTCTGGGGCAAGTAGCTGTCGTTGTCTTCAATTCCTTGCTTGAATGAGACCGCCGATTGCCTGTTATTAGTGTTTGTTTCTCTCCACCGGTACCGAATATCAATTTGGTCTTGGCATTGATCTATGATATTCGTATGAAGGCAGGAGGATGCTTGATCATCTGTTTACGGTACCTCATAGATCTAAACCGGCATATCTACCTAGGATGATGCAATCTTTAGGAAATCGGGAGGGTATAGCCGCTCCCCAATCAATTGCTGGTCTGTCACAAGATAAGACGGCTCAAAAGGTAGCATTTGTATGGTGAGAGCTCTCGCAGAGCATTACAACACCAGGATGAGAAAGTTTTAGAGATGTGGCAACTCGATTGAAACGCCGCATGCCTTTCAGTTAAGGTCCCAGGAATATGTGCTTTTGTGTGCGCCGGTTGATCCTAGGGGATGCGTTGTAGAGACGCACGCATAGGAATATGCATAAATATAACATTCCAAGGAAAGCGTCTCACCCATCACGAAACATGGTGGATTTGGCGGATAATACTTACAGAAAACAGCTACATCCTGCGAAAAAAGTCCATTATTCTTGGATTGCATACCGCATTGCTTAGCACAGGCAGTCGTACTTCCGTAATTTGTTGTAAAGGAACGAATATAAATACCGGGTGTGCTCGGGTGCCTGTGCGCCCTCTCGTGTTCTGACTGTGCGCCTGATCGTGGCCTGACTATGCGCCAGCTCATGATCTGACTGTACGCCTGCTCGTGGCCTGACTGTGCGCATGCTCATGATCTCACAGCGCGCTTGCTCGTGATCTGACTGTGGGCCTGCCCGTGATCTGATTGTGCGCCTGCTCACGATCTCACAGCGCGCTTGCTCGCGATCTGACAGTGTGCCTGCTTGTGATCTGACAGTGCGCCTGCTCATGGTCTCACAGCGCGCTTGCTCGTAATCTGACTGTGCGCCTGCTCGTAATCTGACTGTGCGCCTGCTCATGATCTCACTCTGAGCCGGCTCGTAATCTCACAGTGCGCCTGCTCGTGTAAAGGTGTCCTCACCCACGGACGACGTCTCACGAGCTCTCGGTGGGTGTGTTGCAGTGGCGGCCTGAGCAACGTGCTGTTCCTGTGCGAGCTGCCGCAGCGTCAGTCGTCGCTGGCCGACGAGCCGACCCGGGTACTGCTGCGGATGTACGGACAGGTACGGACGCGCGGCCGACCATCCGGGTGTGTGTGCACAAGACGGGAGACCTGAGCACTGTCAGTGCGATGTCCAGTACTCATCATGCCATGTTTGGTGGTCAGCTATCATCAGTTGCCGTGTGACGTGCAGAAAACACGCATTAGAGATCGGCGCACGGCGAGTTTTGATCCGGCTCAGTACGTGGGAACGACGCACCTTTGCCAGAGCTCAGCGTCCAACAGTGTCACTTGGGTGGACAACGCTATCCAAGAGTGTATCTGCGCCATCGGCGACCCATCCGAGGGGAGCGATCAACTTTGTTGAAACATCACTCGACGATATCTTATCTGGTGTGGGGCGGCACATGGGGGCCGCGCTGAACTCCGGGTCACAAGGACGTTCATCTATGGCACCCTCTTGAACTGTCTGAATCTGTTCACAGCTAATATCCTCAGGCCACACATGACACATATCGCAGGAACAGAGAGTTAATGGCTTGGTAATTGTACCCAGGGTAACCCGAAAGTAACGGCGCTCGCTTTGTTGTCATTTCACTTCTGCTTGGGCATAACATTTCAAAGGTATCACATGTAGTCGTAAGCTTAACGCTAAAACGTGACACTACTTCAGAGAAATGTGCCCCACCAGCGAAGCACGATGGAGATCTCAGTTCACCCAGATCACTTGTCGGTATGTGACAGCAGTGTGGCGTGCCCCAGGTGCAGGAGGGAAGTCATGAGTCCATCACCGAGTCGGTGATATTCACGCTGCTAGCGGAGCGGAGACTGGGACCCAAGCTGTACGGCATCTTTCCTGGCGGCCGGCTCGAGGAGTTCATACAGGTGATCTGGCGGCGGGCCCGAAGGGTACATACAGGTGATCTGGCGGCGGGCCCGAGGGGTACATACAGGTGACCTGGCGGTGGGCTCGAGGAGTACATACAGGTGACCTGGCGGCCGGCTCGAGGAGTACATACAGGTGATCTGGCGGCCGGCTCGAGGAGTACATACAGGTGATCTGGCGGCCGGCTCGAGGAGTACATACAGGTGACCTGGCGGCCGGCTCGAGGAGTACATACAGGTGACCTGGCGGCCGGCTCGAGGAGTACATACAGGTGACCTGGCGGCGGGCTGAGGAGAACATAAGGATGAACTGGCAGCTGGCTCAAAGAGTACATACAGGTGACCCATTCGACGCCGGCAGTCACCCGAGCTACTTTAGGAGAATCCGTGCGCTCGTCGGGAAGGCTGACCTGAGACCGCAGTCGCTGCATCGTAAACGCAGCTGCTGGAGCTGTGTTGAGAGCAGCACATCTGTAATGTTTATTCACAGCTGGCGCGCCAGCCAGACCTACAGCCGGCCGTTCAGTGAGAGCGCTTTCGGACTCATTTCTTCCACGTATTTGCATTCGCGCCGAGATAAGATGAACGCAGGCAGTGAAGCCAGGAATGGGCAATTCCCCTGGCCTCGGACTGGTCACATTCCCTGAGCAACGTACTGGAGACAAGCCATTGGAGTCACCCGTGTTAACTCGTCACACGGACGATACGTTTCCCTCTCGAACGTTCACCTCGAGTAGTCATCTGCGACCTCGGACCCAGCGAACTGGACGCTTTCATACCAGCTAGGGATGGCAGCCCGGAATGCACCAGGACTGATGTGTTTTCGAGACCATCCCAGACGTAGCAAACAGCTCACCACCGTGTCGGACGCTCAGGATCTTTTGGCTGGGTGGGGCCGGGAAGGGAGGCGCATACTGTCGCGCCGACTCCAGACCAGTGGGCGGCAGCCCTGCGTGAGCAGCAGCGCCGAGACAGTGAAGTCATATATTTCCACGGCGGAAGTTTACTTCAGGATGGTACGCTCGTGTATGCAGCCACGCATGCCACCCCGAGCCCAGCAACGCCTCCGAAAAACTGTGACGAAGCGGGGCATCTGGCATCCTGCTTGTCAACCCAATAAAGTTGTTCTTCCGAAGCAGCAATGACTAGCTTCCTTGTTGCCCTGGAAGAGCGAGACCCTGACGTGGCGCTGCAGCCAGATCAGTTTCTCAGCATGCGGTCAAGAAGACTGATGTGTGGCTCTGATCCACAAACATCCAGGGAGGCTCATGCGTTTCTGACGGCGCTCCACGAGGCACCTACGTCGTTCAGGCGGGCTCAATGTTTCTGCCAACTGCGCATGACTTACAGCAGGGTAGTCACCATCGGACATTGGCACGTCCGGCTTGACGAACAGCAGGCGGTCTGGATATTACACGCTCCTGCTGTCGTATGGTTTTGACTAGCGCAGATAAGCGACGCTTAGCGTTTGATCGCTGCCGGTTCTATCACCAGCTGATATACGCGGTTCAAGTGCACCCGGAATGAGCATGGTCTACACTTCGTTCGTCAAACATTCGACAAAAGTCTAAGTGACGTAAACCACAGATACCTTATCAGATAGGTATGCCAATTATTATAGGTGTGCAAAATGTATTACGTATCGTTAAGTCACACTAGATATTGTCAGCGGAAGATTTACACCGAAGTTTGACAAAGTTTCTTCGTTTCTTCCACAGGCTTCGTCACTATCCTACAGCGAACTTCGGGATCCACGAATCAGCCAGCAGATTGCCCAGAAAATGACTACGGTGCACTCTCTCAGGGTGCCAATCTGCAAGGAGCCCACTTTCATGTGGCAGACGATGAAAAAGTGAGTGGTGTTACCAGCATATAGCCCTGGATTTCGGCCCACGGATTGGAACGTGACAATCCGCTGCGCTTAAGCATATCAATGTGCGTAGCCGTCATCCTGAACACTCAGCAGAACTCAGATTGTAGCTCGAAGCAGTGCACGAATCTTAAGTGTGCAACATGCTAGAGGAAAGCAGTGGACATCTTTATGGGTATAGAAGACCCAGCACGGGTCGTTTTCGAATATCGCAGCGCCATTCTCACCATGCGATGACGGATGTCCTCGCAACCGGTCCATGCAGAAGCCCGAGGCCTCCCCCCCCATGCGTGACGACACAAATAAATACACTGCGACATCGGGCTCGCAATTCTCGTCATACATCAGCACACCGTGCATACATATGCGAGCGGTGATAAATGAATGTAAACGCCTCCGTATAAACATGACGTTCATTTTACACGCGTTCGTATATGCAGACAAGATCAAATGTGGCGTAGCTTCGCACAGTTCATGGCATGCACCGGCTGGCTCCCCTGGTGAGTTAATGATGATCACCCCTACAGGCGATCATCTGTGGATCATCTGGTGATCCACTCCGCCGCTGTGTTCTTCCAGGTGGATTCACTTGGTTAATGACTACTTGAAGGACACTACGTCGGTGGAACACCGAGACAAAGCGGACATCATCAAGGCCTTGCGACTCTGCGTCTTCGAGGACGAGGTGGACTGGCTCAAGTGAGGACAGATTAAAAACCATTGCTGTAGCCCGCTCGTTCCTGGCGTTAGCTTCTGTTCTTTTGCAAGTCGGTCGATAAACAAATGTAACGAGCAGTCGGGCCGGTACATAGGCCCAAATGCCTGCAGAGCTAGGGGGTGAGATTTTGGTCCGAGTAGACGCCAAGACTGGGTTAAAGTTTCCAGCCGGTTGAGGTCGGGTGCAGATGGAGGAGGATGAGGAGGAGGAGGAGGAGGAGGAGGAGGAGGAGGAGGAGGAGGAGGAGGAGGAGGAGGAGGAGGAGGAGGAGGAGGAGGAGGAGGAGGAGGAGGAGGAGGAGGAGGAGGAGGGTTCACTCCAGATGCCGTTTATCATGCCTGGTCACGTTCCGGAAGTTTGCACCGGCCCTTTCAATTCTGAATACAAATAGTTCAGTGAGTCTGTTTAGACTTGGGTCAGTTGCAAGGGTAACTTTAATCACACAGCTCTACAGCACTCATTCGACGCCGCTGGCTGATGCAGCAAGCTACGCCTGCGCACCGTGTGAATGACACGCCGGTTTAAGATAGCGGCCGGAGAGCGCAGCCTCTCAGGAGAGGCGCCCGGGCCGAACTTCGGTCACGCTGGCGGGCTTCGCACTTTGCCCCGGCCGCCCGGCATCCGCTGCGTGCGCGGGCGCAGGGCGTGCTATCTGGCACGGACGGAGTGGACTGTCCACGTGCCAGCCCGCAGCCTGGAGGCCGGCGAACGAGACCCGGGGGTGCTGGGACACAGGCCCGCTTTAACGGGCTTGGATCTGCCTGACAAGTATTCCAGTTTTTTACAACAGGCAGAACGTTTTCGATTAGAAGCCAGGTTTGCAAGCCAAAGGAATCCCGAACATCTGGAATGCTGTTTCTTTTGCGCTTTGTATTCGGCCGTCACGCTATGACCTATGTCCTCAGACCTGTTATAACCAGGTTATATGCCGCTACATCGTACTGTCCTGTCAATGCATTGAGCCTGAGTTAAAACCAAAGTTTGGATAAAAATGCAAGGTGCAGACTGCAGAGAGCACTCTTTAAAACGTGGAAAATACCCACATGGATAGCGACAGCATGCCCGCAACTCGAGACATGTAATTCAAGAACAGTGTTCGGGTAAACTCAATCCTTTCAACTAAAGGCTGCGTGAACAATACCCGAGCAACGCGTACAGCATACATTCCACACAGGATAAAACGGATCCACAAAGCAACACTAAAGGACACAGAGCCGTGTGCATGATTACGCAGTGATACACACACTGAAACACAGCTCGGCAAGTCAGTTCGGGTCCCAACAGGTGCACGCGTTCAAAATTTGAAACTGCATTATTGGTCAAACGACTCGTTGCATAGCAAAAGAAGAAAAACAGCATCGCGGCTTAACCAGAGCGATAGACTGACTCTGACACATAGACATACCATGGTATGGTCTCTGTCCAGGCGAATGAAAACTCTAGAAGCGCATTCTGCTCTGGTATCATGCGCCACCAGTGTGATGGTGAGCAGTCCCTCGCAGGTCAGCCAGTGGTCTCGCTTCACACAGGTGCTCCCCTGGGATCTGAGCCTCCTCAGTTGTTCCCACTTTTGTACCGCGCCGAAAGTGATGCAGTTCGCAGAGAAGGCATGATCACACGAACACTGGAGCACCATTAGCTGCTCTCTGTTCGGAGGCAGTGTCATTGCTGCGGATTCTGAGACGTCTGGTCTCTCCTCTGCAGACGCCTCTTCGCCAGGGCGCCGTCGCCGGTGGTCTTCTGCCACAACGACTGCCAGGAGGGCAACATCCTGAGACCGAACGGCGGCCGGCCCGGCCAGCACCAGCTCACGCTGATTGACTTCGAGTACTGCAGCTACGGCTACCGCGGCTTCGACGTGGCCAACCACTTCTGCGAGTGGCTGTACGACTACGCGATCGACGAGTATCCCCATTTCAGCGAACACCCAGAGAACTGGCCGACGGAGCAGGAGCAGGTGAGATGTTTGTCATGTACCCATGGGATTCCGACAAGACATAATAGGTGGAATCTTTCTGTACATGCACATCAGACATAATAAAACACTTCTACACAATTAACGAGCGCCAAAAATCATGCGTGCCGCGATGATTCACACCGAGCCTCCACGATCGGCACAGTCCGGCACGCGAAGCCCCGCCATCATGTGATGTTTACGCCGGCCGGGACTGCGCACACCCTCCGGGAGTTTCCACGGCGCGGCAGGGGCGCACACTGGCGATACGTCCGAAGCCCTGTGTACGGGCAGACAGATGTGGCGTCGAGGGGTATTCCGCCCGCTGACACATATGACGCATATGCGATCTTAGGCAGCAGGCAGCGACCGGGCCGCAAAACTACAGTTTAAATGTCGCGCAGGACGTAAATATTTTACTGCTGTCACACTTGCGTGAGGATGCTTCACTTCCGCCACAAACGGCATGAGAGATACTTAAGCTAGTGACCGTAACAGCTGACTGCGTCGCTACCCACTCGATCGGTGAACGGGAGCATTCTGAGCCATCTACCACATGACTGACCCTCATGTGAACACGCAATTAGTGTCTGATCGTTGATATAGCCGCGGACCAGGTACAAGGCAGCAGGCTGCGACAGCTGCGGGGGTAGCAGCACAGTCAGTCAGCGGCTCGACCGCTGGAACATGCTGCCGGACTCCTGGACAGCCCCGCCTGTCTCGTGGCTGTCGGAAACGCGCCTGCGCCGGCGCGTGCCGTGCCGCGCGCCTGCCGCCGGCGGCAGCCACCCAGCGACGACAGGCCGGCCCGGGCTGGACACACCCCCAGCGTGTTTACTGACGCTCCAGCACTGTGGCTTCGGCGGTGCTAAACACAGACCGACGTCAATGTGGCGGAGATCCTGCAACGCTCTAAATCACCTCAGCGACGAGAAACAGACGACGTGCTCGGCGGATGTATGCCGCGATATGACCGTCGCGCTGCAGGCCAAGATCTATCGTGCTAATGACCGGCAGCACATAGCTGCGGCGCATTACACGCTCGGCGCTGTCAAGCTCCCGATGCAAGATGATCGCGAGATGCAGTAGGTCAGATATGATGTTAATGAGGAGCGGTAAGCTCAGATCTCCTCCTTTCAGCCTAAAACAGACACGCGTGCCATTCAGGCAAACAGGCGCAGACGTCCAATAGGGTTGCGTGTATCTGCTGCGGTTGTGGATGGTGTGCTCTACACGTTCTCGATGAGCGAACGCAAGGTATGCCCGCGTTTGCTCTTCGAGGACGTGTAGAACACTCCAGAGGTACGGTTGTATGGCCCAGCCGGCAGATGGAGCCAAAAGCCGCCCTCTTCAGCCACAGGCTTGCAGACACGCCGCAGCCGACGCTGACTGCGGCGTTCGTAACCGGCTGTTGCTTGGCCGACTGGAGCACACGACCGCGAGTGTCACGCACCTCAGGGGTGTTCCTGTTCAGCCAACCGTGCCTGTACTGTGCTGTCGCCCGTACTGTGCCGCCTGTACTGCGCCGAGTGTCTGACCGGGACGTGAGAAAGGCTACAGTCGGGATCTGAGCGAAAAAGCTCTAGCTGGTCCCGAACTCGTCGCACAAGTGCACCGAGACACAGAGAGTGCTACGGGTGGTGCCGAGGCGACCGCATCTAGGGAAGGCATACTCTGCCGTGGACAGGGGCGCGGCCTATCGTGAGCAATGTTTCTCGCCCGCTCTATTTCTGCTCGGGGACTTTAAAGGGATTCGAGCCCGCGCGATGCTATCGGACTCAGACTAGCGTTTTTGGTCACACAACACTATGTAAAATCAGTGCCAGAAAGTATTTGGTGTCAAAAGATCGGCTATTAATTTACCCACAGCTATTCCAAATTTCACCCGGCTACGAAGCGCCGTTCAGAAACTATTTCGTGAAAAACATTCTGGGTTAAATTGACCCCCACCCGAACGCGTGCTAACGACTTCGCATCATTGTACTTTCTCATAGCATTGGGCACCTACTAGACATTAGTGGCGTGGCCAACCTAATGGTTTTTGCCCTCAAACAACTCAAGACGGCCGTGAGCAGCACTGCTACTGCATCTTGCCCGGTGCGCCAATAAAAAATCTAACCCCGTGGCATTCACGCCTTCAGTACGGCGATTGGTGACAGATGTCTTTCTGGTGGCAGCTGCGCTTCATTCGTGCTTACCTCCGGCACCGCAACAACACGGCGGAGGAGCGAACACCTCCAGCCGAAAACGGCGACGAGAAGGCGTACAGCGCAGAGGAGGTGGAGGAGCAGAGGATGCTGGACGAGGTCAAAGTCTACTGCCTCGCCTCCCACCTGTTCTGGACGCTCTGGAGCGTGGTCAACGCCCACGTCTCTGCCATCTCGTTCGGCTACTGGGTGAGCACCTCGCTCAGGAACCGGTGTGTAAAGGCCGATCAATCGGAGGCCGTCCAACGGATTCTCCGTTAGAACTAGTTTTTGTGCACTCGCTAGCAGCCAAACAACGTAGCCAGCCAGTGAGCGTTTCGCTGTTTCTACCGACGGCAGACGCCGCCTGCACGGCTGATGACGGCGGGAGACGGAGGTTGATGAGGTGTGTGACCATTCGCTTCCTCCCTGCTGCAGGAGTACGCCTTCTGCCGGCTGAGGGCTTACCAGACACAGAAGCAGCTCCTGATGAAGGCCGACCCGAGGTGCCCCAAGATGACGGACAGCGGCAAGCGCCGGCCCACGCACATCGAGTAGAGGGCAGCACCTCGGCGGGGTTTGCAGTTGACGGAGGTGGACCAAGTAGAGGGCGGCACCTGACCTCCGTTCGCCACCGCCGGGAGCGGAGGTGGACCAAGTAGAGGGCGGCACCCGACCTCCGTTCGTTGCCGCCGGAAGCGGACCCGAGTGGAGTGCATCTCGCCTGTAAAGCATGTTCCTTCCGGAGCGCCGGGCGCTCATCGTCTGCCGCTCATCCTACCAGCCAATCGAACCAGAGGCAAGCACAGAAGTTGGCTGTGAGGTTCCACAGCGCTGGCAGACCGAAAGTCGGCAGACGTCACCGCGCGGGACACCGGCCCGGCATTCCACCATTCACCGCTTGCCCTGCACGCTCGCATCATCCCGTCTGGGAAGCAGCTGAGTCAGCAGCCGTCCCCCGTGTCAGCCCCACGGCCGCTGTGGCGCGATTCCGCCCGAGTATCGGCACAAACCCCGATGGTGAGCTCCTGTGAGGGACAACACCCGGTAGCGGCGGCCACACACTGGCAGCAGTATTGCACGCCTCTTGCCTCCAGCCTGAACCCGCAGCTTTCAACTGGTTCATTCCGGTAGAAGGGGCTCTAACCTAGTAAAACAAACCCTGCCTAAGCGCCTCGACAAGTTAGCTCAATGGCGTTGAAGGACTCACGCCTCTCGAGCACACTATTGCTCATCGGTGTACATCGACTCTGCTAAGGCAGAGTCGGAGTAGGCACCGCTGTCACCACGGCGAATGCAGCTTCTCGCGCCGAGAGCACTCGCAGTGTCTTACCTGCCTTACCCGTCACCTTAGTGCCCTACCCTCGTCCACCACGAAGACCCCATATAGCTTCCACGCGTGAAGAAGATGGACGCATCGCATGCAGCTAGTAGTGCGCCTTCTGACAGCGAACTGGCATCGGTGTTACTGTTATCAAATGTACGTAGAAAATTTACAGAAGCGCCTTCAATGAGAGTAGACAGCGGGTAGAGTTGCCTCAACACACAGCGATATTATGTTTGCACGTAGTACGAGGCAATAATCAGTTTGGTGGCTTGATTTTGACACCTGCTTCATGGCATGAAGATTGCCGTGCCCGGAAGTGCTCATAATGCGACGTTAGTACATGTATCTAAGAATCAATGTATGAGATATAAAGGAAGAGGAGTAATCGCTCAAAACGACATACAAGTATTGAATATAACACGAGTGTTTTAATATATATCTACACCATATTCAACGTCGGGGATGTGCTTGCCAGGCCAGAAGGCAACTACCCTAAAGTGGATGGGCTTTACTTGTCGACTGAGACATTGACGTTGGAACGGGGGACGACCAGTTACATGCCACGCAATCGTTATATGCCAGCAGGGTTGGAATATCGAAAAGCATTAGGGGAGGGGCAAAACCCGCATTTGGAAGGAATGCGTTCGGTATTTCTCCTGGGCCTCCTCTATACTGCTCCTAGCATTGGGGTCGGCGTGATGCTGGAGGGTGCTTAACGTTTGGAGGCCAAGCCCCATTACAAATATTAAATGTTGCCTATGTATACGATATAACACATCCAAAACTGCACGCGCATGTTATCGCGGTGCCTTCAAGCGTGGACGGCCTTCATGAGCCTCACACTCGGACCATGTCACACGAACCAGCATGCTTCCGGAAGTCGAGACACCGCCAGTAGCAGAACAAGGGGTGCGCAGTGCGCGACGGTGGTGCGTCATAGCGTCAGACGTGTAGATAAGTGCCGCTGCCAGCGGTGGAGTGAGGCGGGATCTAGACTTTTCAGTCGAGTACGGATCGACGCATTGCAACACGCCGGCTCTTCCTTCGGCCGGTGCAATCGAAACAAAGGATTTGGTCGTCGCATGCACAGACTTCGATCACAGCTGCGCCACCCGTCCGCCCAAAACACACACAGGTTTCGGTAAAAGTCGGTGATGAGAGAAATCGGTGCCCAATCAGCAGCACTACAGAACAGGCCTTTTGCGCTGCACGGGACGCGACAGCCCATCCGAAATGGAGAGGCGACAACACGTTAGCCCGGGCCTCTTCCAGGATAGGCACGCGGCTGATCAGTCACCGATGCGCGACCTGGCGGAACACAGCGAAACACACCTCTCGACCGTACACCGCTGTAACAAGCACTCCTTCCTGATGAAAATGGTAGCACGCGGACGCCAGCAGCAGAGGCACATGCAGCACTGACCGGCTGATGAGCTTTACGTAGTGAAAGGTGCGTATGAGTCGCAACAGTGTAGAAGCGTCCTGCAACGCGATGGCGCGGACGCGGAACTTGTGTGATCCACGGTGGGTAGCTGCTGCCAATGGCGGATCCACATTAGATGTGGCCACAGATGCGTGGGGAAATGACTTGGAGAACACGTGACTCAGGACAGGACATGGAAACGCAAGCGCCGTACCTAACCAAACCATAACTACCAAAGAAGTGACATCTGGCAAAATACCATGCCAGTACCGTGGCTCGGGTTGGTTGCTATGCTACCAACATTACGCATTAACAAAACAATACCAAGAAAATATGTATTTCGTGATTATAAAAGGCACGCACAACTCATGTAGGAATCTCGTTATCAGCTCGATGTCAAAATGGCGCCACAAATTTGCCGACAGCGTATCAGTACAAAAATATTACAGTTATTCTTCTACTGGCGATCCCACAGCACGTGATGCCTTGACTAGTAAGCTTACAAATCACGTGGTCCCGAACCCGAGGTTTTCAAGCGAAGCCCCTGTTAGAAGCATCCATGGCACGGCGTGGCTTGGGCAACGGGCTGATCAGTCGATCAGTTCCACACAAGTCTACTAAATGCTAGCGGACCGCACAAAAATGTGGCAGCGCGCGGTTCTACCGTATGTCTGCTGACCTAGCTGTCGGCAGAACGGACCCTGCGCCT
The DNA here is from genome assembly GCF_011947565.3 of Pollicipes pollicipes. Lineage (NCBI taxonomy): Eukaryota > Metazoa > Arthropoda > Thecostraca > Pollicipedomorpha > Pollicipedidae > Pollicipes > Pollicipes pollicipes. The sequence goes on along the minus strand of NW_023596921.1, from coordinate 40,482,738 downwards.
CACGCGTAGGAAACCTGTCTATCCGAAAGACCTCCGACCTACTAGAACTCTGCAGCAACGTGCAGAATGACTTGCTTATACGGGGACGGATCCAGCAGCAAAGGCAGCGGTTCGGACACAGCACGCGATCTGACCGACAGGTGCAGCGCACAACCAGCAGAGACCGGATCCCCTGACTCCCATAATTGTGATATGAGACAGACACCCGTCAACATGTGCACTTCACGAGCGCTCATGTCCAGTTCAAACCAAACCAGCACAATGGTGCAGTAATGTCACGGAAAGGATCATGGTTCCGTTACACACGTGCCGCACTGGAACATGCTACATATGACTACAGCACAGAAGCGCAACGCAAGCGATGCAAGCGGCTCTGACGATGCTCTTCCCTTTGCTGCCGGCCACGCACACTGTTTACCACAGTGGGTCACACAGTTCTCTTGTCTCGCATCATTCCGCAGAAATGCCACATCTTGGGCATGTCGCACACCAACCGGTGCGTGACTTCCATCTAGAGAGACCTGTAATTTGGGCGCGTTGTCCTATTACCTGGTCCCGTCTCATCAGCCACCCCGATGCACCAGGCCTCAGAGACAGAAAGAATTCGCGCAGAAAAAGCTCCCTCCTAGCCAACACACTTCCACAGTTCTTAAGACCACAGTGCGCACGAATACTGAACGGCTGCCCACTGCGTTTCACCAAGCGCCGCTCTTCTTCGCGCGGCCGCCCGGTGCCGCGGCCCGCTGCAGCGGCGGGGGGTCCAAGGCAGCGGCACTGGGAGGGGGCGCCCGGGCGGCCCCGGTGCCCGCGCCGTCACAGCTGGGGCAGCTCGGAGACGTCCACGTCCACGTAGACCAGCGGGAACTGGCCGGAGCGCTGGCGCCGCGTGCCGTAGCCCCAGTCGTCGTTGAGCTTGCCCATCACTAGCACCAGGTCGCCGGCCTGGGGCGGGGCCGACGGGTCAGGCGACAAGCTGGCACCACGAGACCCGCAACGAGAGGGGGGGGGGGGGGGCACGAGGAAGTCGAGCTCGGTACCAGGCTGGCCGAGGGGTCACTGGTGTCAGCACCAGGTCACTGGCACTGGCAACACGTAACTCGAAACAAGGAGAGGGAATTCCGCACCGTCATCCAAGTACGGCGCCTGGAGCGGATACTATGCCATCGGCACATGCTGTTGGCAACAGCAACGCGCCACCGCACAGAAAGCAGACTCCGGCGATAGCTAGATCACTGCAAGGTCAAGGCTACGTGAAGTCATAACAGCCACGGAGTCGGATGCCACCGACGAGAACATAAACCGACAAGATCGCGTTGACCCGGCGCCGGTTGGCGACCGCCGAAGCGCAAGCTCAAGTGACACCCAAGCAACAGCTAACCACCAGTGGGAACGGCCCGAGACCAGGGCCGCACTGCTTTGCTTTGCTTTGCTTTGCCGCACAGGCTGGTGGTAGGCTGGACACGGAAAAGGTCGTCCCAAGACGATCACAGGCCAACGGTTCGGATACGGTGATGGAGACGATCCGGCACCGGCGGACCGGATACGGTGGCGGATGCGACCAGAGACGAAAGGTTCGGATACGGTGATGGAGACGATCCAACACCGGCGGACCGGATACGGTGGTGGATACGACCAGAGACGAAAGGTCCGGATACGGTGATGGAGACGATCCGACACCGGCGGACCGGATACGGTGGCGGATGCGATCAGAGACATGAGGTCCGGATACGGTGATGGAGACGATCCGACACCGACGGACCGGATACAGTGGTGGATACGATCAGCGACGGACGGATCGGCAACCGTGGTGGAGCCGATCTGACACCGACGGATCGGATATGGCGGTGGAGACGATCGGCGACTGACGGATCGGATACTGTGGTGGAGACGATCAGAGACCGTCAGGCCGGATTCGGCGGCTAGACGCCACCGACTGCCCACCTTGAATCCGAGGTCGTACTGCTCTTCGGCGGTGAAGTCGTACAGGGCCATGGCGCGCGTGCCGCCCTGACAAGCCTCCCTGCTGACGGCCGGCGGCGTGAGCGGCCCCACCAGCGGGGTCACCACCTGCACGTAGACGGCCGGCACGAGGCCCTGCCGGCCGCCGCGGCTGCCCACCAGCCAGTCCGCGTCCAGGCGACCCACCAGCCGGAGAGAGTCTCCCGCCTGCGACGGCCGGGACGTCAGAGCGCTCAGCACACCGTTGCTGGGAGCCGGCGGCCGCCGCGAGACGGTCCACGGAGCGAGGCTGGGGTCGAGGTTAGAACCGAGGTAGACCAGTCCCAGACAACATGAGCGCGTCCCCGCTGAAGGTCACAGCACTACCGCCGTGAATGCACTCGCGGGGGATTTTGCAAACCGACTACACATGTAGTCGGAAAAGCCTTTGTCGAGAGTGTCATCGAAGTACCAAAGTGTCGGAGTGTCAGTGGTGTCTCTGCAATTCGTTCAATAACGAGTTACCTTGAGGCTGAGATCGGCGGGTTGATCAGAGTGGAAGTCGTACAGGGCGATCGCCTAGGAGGCCAGATTGTACCGAAAAGAGGAAAAAATCAAGTCTTAATGGTCGCATAGTGTACGGGCATTTCAGCACAGACCGCAAATGACCACGACCACACAAAAGGATACTTCTGAAAACGAAAGGCTCCCTCGCTCCCTCGCATAAAAACTGCTCCCTCGCATAAAAACCCACGCCTTTCCGAAGTTGTGAAACACTGCCGTGCGTCCCAAACAGCACCATCTATCCGAGACCAGAACATGACAGGAGTACCAGGCTCTCGGCAACAATCCATCTCTGATGTGCAGTGGACGGCGTGCAGGCCCGGCGAGGCCATAGCAACGCGGTCACCACCTACCTGTTCACCGACGGGTGACGGCGGCCGAGGTTCGCCGCTGGCGTGCGTCGCCGGCGGGCCGGGCTCGGCCTGGCGCGGCTCGCCGGCCGTCGCGGACCCGGCCGAGGCGTCAGCGGACGCGACCGAGACCGCGGCCGCGGCAGGCTGGCTGCCGGGACGCTCCGGGGAACCACCCGACGCGCCGAGCTCGGAGCCGTCGCTGGACGTGGCGCGAGGACTGTCCGCCGATCTGGAGGGATCGCCGGGCGATGTGGCGGACGCAGGCGTCGGCGGACCGTGGGTGGAGGGGACAGGAGCAGTGCGAGCGGCAGCGGATGACGAAGGGTTCGTGGCGGGACTGACCGCAGAGCCGGACGGTTGTTCGCCCCGCTTTCGGTCGGCGCTCCTCCCGTGTAGGCTGCCTCCGTCGCGCGGGCTGAAGGGAGACTGCGCCCCGGAAGGCTGTGGCGTCCTCGTCACACGACCGGCCCACACCTTCTCCCGGCCGCTGCGCTCGGCGGAGAGGGCGGCCGAGGACCGGCTGACCCGCCCCTCCCAGGGACCGCTCCAGCTCGCGGGGCTCGGAGCCGTCGCCGAGGAGTGGGGCTTGTCCCCGCTGCCGTCCGGATACGAGTCGGCCCGGGTCTCGACACCGGCCGGCGGGGCGGGACTAACGGAGGCGGGAGGGGGCGTGCTCGACGCAGACGACTCCTTGTCCGCGAGCGAGGCCGGGGCGGGCGCCTTCTCATCAGCCGACGGCACGGGGGAGCCGGCGAATTGTTCTTCAGCCGCGGCCGGCCGAGCCTTGGTCGGCCCGGCGGCGACCGGTGACCTACCGCCCCGCGCCGCCCGGGCAGGCCGCCGCGGCGGGGCCGTGACCGGCGGGTGCACCTCGGGCGCCGCCGCTGCCGCGTCTCCGGCCAGCCCCTCGGCGCACTCAGCTGCCGTCGGGCTCGCGGCCGTCCCCGCCGGCGACGGCTGCTCGCTCGAGGCAGGCCTCCCATCAGACCGGCGGAACGTCGGCGTGAAGGCGGCCGCCGGCGCCGGCGAGTCTCCGCCGGGCTCTCGCGTCGCCAGTGCCGGCGCCGACAGGTCCCGGCGCAGGGCGACGCCAGCCCCAGGCGCCGACACCGGCGAGTCCAGGCCGGTGCGGTCCTTGTCGCTGGTCAGGCAGCCAACGTCGGCGCGCAGGTCGGGGCCGGAGGAGGCTCGGGAGGCCGCGTCCAGTCGCAGCACGTCTTCGTATGTGGGAGGTAATCCCTGCGACGGGAGCACCGGTCCCGTCAGCGGGGTACACAGGGTGGAACAATGTCACATTGCCGCCATAAATCCGCCAACACTCGGCATAGCGGACCCACCATCCCGAGATTGCCGGAGCCGCACCGAAGATTGCTGACATGTGCTAGTGATTGAAATATCGACTTACACCCGGGCACAGGCAAGTACATCATCATTTGAGCACAGTCATGCACTCACAGGGTTTCGTTAGCGGGCCGCCGGACGATGGCTCGTCCCGCGGCGGCACAGCAGTCGCGCTCTGACGCCTCCGGGGAGAACCATCATCAGCCCCTTCCTCCGCCCCATCGGCCGGGCGCCCCACTCACCAGGACGGCGCTGGCGCTCGGCGGCGGCGGCCGGGGCGGCGGCGTCTTCTTGGGACGGTCTCCGCGGCGCGCCAGCTCGGGCTGGCCGGGCGACCACGAGGCGCGGGCCGGCCGGGACGGCGCCGGGCCCGGCCGCTCCACCACCTCCAGCACGGGCTTCCTGTGCGGACCGGCACGGTGGTCAGGGCGGCGCGGGCCACCGACATACCCGTTACCCGTGCACGTGTTCAGAGCACGCAGGGCAGTCAGAGCGGCGCGGGTCACCGGCACGCCCGCTACCCGTGATTGTGATCCGAATACACAGGGTCGTCACAGCGGCGTGGGTCACTGGTGCGCCCGCTACCCGTGCACGTGTTCGGAGCACGCGTGGTTGACAGAGCGGGGCGACCCACGGGACGCGCCCGCTACCCGTGCACATGCTCAGAGCACGCATGGTCGTCAGAGCAGGGGCGAACCACGGACTGCGCCCGCTACCCGTGCACGTGCTCAGAGCGTCAGCCCAAAGGTCCATGACTATTAACAAGGTGTCGATGGCCATCGCTCCACTGCCCGTCAAACACGGGTCACCAGATGATCAAGGGCCAACGGGCTGTGGCACGGCCGACACGCTGAGAAAACAGAGCCTGAAGATCGCAGCCTCCAGGAAACGGCATAACGGCCCCCACACAGCACCCGACAAAGGTCACGGAAGACACGCATAACAACCGATCAGATGACCAGCCACACTAATCTGGCACAACAGTGGCACGAACCAAGGTCAAAGGACGCACGTAGTGTAGCATGTCATGCTGTTTCATGCAGTTTACGGACGTGAAAAATTCCCATGTCCCGAATGTGGTTGGTATACACAACAGCATGCCGAGCGGACCAATAAGGACGTGCCGTGCAGGCCGATAAGGACGCGCCGTGCTGATAGCCGGCGCCGTTTCTAGCTGGCGCGCCGCGTGACGTATCGCCAGATAAGACTGCAGGCGGGGAGGGGCACATGGCCCTCATGTAGGATAACGCATCGGGCTTCAATAAGTGCGCATAACCGGTGACGTAGACACCACACTGAGTCACGCCATGAATGCCATCAGCTAGTGCTTTTCGTGACAAGCGGCAGTTTACCAATCAAAAAAGATGCTCAAAACGTGCCCAAAAAACAAAAACTGTGCCTGACACAGCGTTGCTTCAGCTCATTGCTCATATGATTTAAAGGGCGCTCTCCACATCGCATTCACGCACTACAAACACTATCTCTGCACGATCCCATCACGCCCAGCGTTACCTCAGTCCACCCTTCCACACCAACTTGCGCCTGCCATACTTGAACGCCTTGGTCTTGCGGAACCTGTCCTCGAAGTCAGAGGGCGGCACGCGAGGCAGACTGATGAGCGGCCGCAACTTGGCGCTGCTCCAGACCACGCCGTCCGGCTGGTCGCCGTTCTCCCTGCGCTGCCGCTCTCTCTCCAGCGTCGGCTCCGGCTGCGGCGCCGGCCTGCAGTCCGGCAGCAGGTGCGGCTGCCACAGCGTGGCGACGCTCACTGGTCGGCCGCCGGCCGCCTGCAGGTCGCTCTTCGCCCTGCGGCCGTGTCGCCGCCTCGCCGCGCCCGCCGCCGGCCGCCGCTCCACCTCGAGGTCCGAGCGGCCGACCGCCGCCGGCGGCGCCGATGACCCGGGCCACGCACATCCTTTCAGAGAAACGGTGCGCGGCCGCGGATCGTATTCGGCCGAGTAGGGCGGTGGCGGCTCCGGATAGGCCGGCAGCGCGGACACCGGCCGCGGCCGGGACGCCATGGCTCGGGCAGCTCGCGCAGCTCGGGCAGCGCGAACAATGCGGACAACTCGGCGGCGCGAACAGCGCGGACAGCGCGGACGGCACGGGCAGCGCGGTACGGCCGACGCGGCCACTGAGCGCCGGGTGGAATCAAGCGCCGGCGCCAGCAGCAGTTGACACAGACCGATAGCGGTGCCGATAGCCGGGCGGCGCGGATGCGGATTGACCGGCGATACGGACTTGAGCCGTGGGGCTATATCGGCTCGGCCCTCGTCACTGTAGACCTTCCGGTCTTACATGGAGAACCAAGCTAGTGAGGCCGACAAACAAGTGTGCAAAGAAGTGTTGATTTCCCGTGATAACTGAGCGCACAACAAGACGGCACTGTACTTCGCCATCAGCTAACACGACACCAGGGCAGACGTCGTAAATCCGACAGGTAACAATGGAGCGCAGCCAGCACCCACACCCCATGTTCAGCCCCAGACTGTGGCAGGCTGGCTACAGCTGCTCCAGGCGCAAGCCCACCTGAGTACGACATCCGGGGACGTCGCGGGAGCACCTCCGGTGCGCCGACCGGCCGGGGGCGGCGGCGCCCTCCGCACGGGCACGTGGTGCACAACTGTCCGCTGCAACAGACCTGCTGTTAGCAGAGACCCTCTGCATGGGTATGTGGTGCACAGCTGTTTGCTGCAATAGGCCCGCTGTTAGCAGAGACCCTCTGCATGGGTATGTGGTGCACAGCTGTTTGCTGCAACAAGCCCACTGTTAGCAGAGACCCTCTGCATGGGTATGTGGTGCACAGCTGTCTGCTGTAACAGACCTGTGGTTAGCAGAGACCCTCTGCATGGGTATGTGGTGCACAGCTGTTTGCTGCAACAGACCTGCTGTTAGCAGAGATAGCATGTCTCTGACAGTCTCCAGATGCTCCAGCACAGCCTGCTCAGGGCTAAGATGATGAATGGACCCATGGACTCTCAGTTACACTGGTTGTAATACTTCCCACTTCAGGTTCACTTCAGGGTTGGCTGGAGTACTTCACTACATTGGTATTCAGTTATCAATGTGTTTGTCATCCCTTCAGTGAACCCAATGATAAGGAGCTGCCTTGCATGACTTAGGTCATAGATGGATTTAAAAATCACTGGCAGGCAGCTGGTTGCAATATGACCAAGCATACCATGAAGCATTTTAAATTTTATCACTTGCACCTAGTTGAGAGCAGAGCCTGATACTGCTTATATATCATATTTGAAGCACCTGTAGGATGTTGACTACCATTAAACAGCATCATGGGCACTAGAACTTGTCCAAAGAAAGGGGCAGGAGTACTCTTTGTTGCTTTTCTTCCAGAAGCTAAGCATTTGGTGAACACTGGCTGCTCAGCCATTGCCTTGAAATTGCCATCATTATTATGCATTTGATCATGAATTTAGAACTCGTTGGCACAGCATTCCACAATAACTTATGTTTACCACTCCTATGGCCTGGTGTGCATCTTCTGAACAAAGGGTTACAAACATCAAAATAATTCTAGTAATATTCACTTTTAACTATGACCTTGGCACACCTCCATTGGTGAGCTAGGACAACCACACTGACAAAACAGTGACAAAAATAAAGGAATTTGTCAAGCCATATCAAAGCTTTGGAGTCCTAGCCTTCAGTTATTTGCTATCAACAAGCTCACATCCAAAATCATGGTGTGAGGGTTAGTACAACAACCAGAGGGTCAGTGGGGTCTGGTCTCCAGTGGCCTCTGAGCGAGCTGGACCAACATTCTTGGACTTAAGTAGACAGCGTTGGCTGAAAAAATCACCCTTGCACCAAAACAGACACGGATCCCAGTAGCATTTAAGGCGTGGTCACCTCTGTGGGGCTAATCTCACGAGGGAAATCAATAGCTCCACCCGCTCAAGGCTTGAGCGGATGAGCATTGAATACTGCAACAGAACTTATTCAATGCAGGTGAAAAATTTATTTACGACTAATCCTCCGGCAAAAGTTGAAATTTGGAGAAGTACCGCGCTCCCCCACCATGACTCGTCGGCGGCGAACACCGCAATCACTGCAAGGCCTGTAATAAATTGCAATGTTTGCGCCGTTATATGTCGCTCCCGCGGTACTCCAAGCCGCACGGTTGGTGGTCGAAAGTGACCCGCAAATTGAAAGTATTGTTATCTGGCACCACTAACTGAACGTTGAAACTAAACTCCTGCCTGGTTCTTAGACACGCCGGGGTTTACATTACTGTACTGTCATCGTTTGTTCTGTGTGCATTCGAGATGGGTTCAAAGCGGGCCAGTTTCTTTTTAAAATCCGAAAAGCTCGAAATTTCCACGCAACGTTGTCAGCTCGTGCGATGATTCACAATCGCCTCGCACGTCCCCACCCCCCTCCAACATCCCGCTCAAACCGTGCAGCACTTAAGCTAAAAGCCTAAAAAAAAGTCAAAAGCTTATGTTCCCAGATGTGTTTAACGGCACGCGTTTAATTTAACCCAAATCATCTTATGACACTCCGGACAGTCAACCAAAAATTGAAAAATGACCGCAGCACGTCGGCGATTGCGGCCATGCCATCACACGGACACCCTCTTCTCACGACCGTTATGCGACCGTAGATGCCTTGAGAACGATATCATAAGCGCATGGCAGGCGGCTTAACCAACTAGTAGGGGCAACCAAGATGTGTGCTACTTGTTGACCTCGCCACGAGTAATCAAAGCGGATTGCTCGACCGTTCCTGTCGTTCGCATCACTTTCCGGTGACCTGAAGCCTATTTCAGAGCATGATCTGCAAATGGCTGCCCCAGTTCAACCACACCTCATGTACAGCACGCGTAAAGTGCCGCTTCATGACAACTGCACACACCCAGCCAATATGGGTCTTCACTCGTCACCAACCCCTCAGCATGACAACAATGAGTGTATTAAAAATGAACGCGATGTTCAGTAACAGTGGATTTGCAGCGTAAGAACCAAACTACCGTGTTAAAACAACTGTGCAGCAGCATTAGCAGATCCACGGATGTAAATTCGACGTCACGCAGGAATGTCCTCACTTCGGATGATGTCGTGTGCGGGTTCGAATACGGGGCAGCCTCATCCGCTGAACCCTAACCCGGCTCTCAAGCCGCCATCGCAGGCCGTGAGCGGCCCAGGCGCGTTCCTAGCCAGAACACGGTGGCCCTCGCCGCGGCCGATCACCCGCGCCACAATCGTCGTCACGACGGCCCCGACGCGTCGACGCCGCCGGAGCGGCCCGGCTAGTCCGAGTCCGAGTCGTCCTGGTCACGGCCGCGGATCGTCTTCTTCTTCTGCGTGACGCGAGACTTGCGGTCGGCGGGGTCCGGCGGCGTCAGCAGGTCGCCGCTGTAGTCGATGACGCCCGCCTGGGGGCGCGGCACCAGTGACGTCACACGGGCACCACTGGAGCCCGCGCCATATATCTTATGTGCACAGAAAGCCAGTACTGATAGCAGTAGTAATTGGGGCTTTAGAGCGCTTCGGGTACACAGCCATATAGCACCTGCACAATAAGCCAAAAAATATACAGCCATTTCTGTGTTGGTTGAATTGCTTTAGGGCTGTTTATGTAAAACATGAGTTCCTTTCGACTTCCTCCAGCATAAAAGTGCGACACTTTCGGGTTGTTCATTCGTAAATAATCATTGCAGTGAGCTGTGCCTCAGTAAGAATCGTCATCATACCTCAATCACCAAAACATACTTGGCTACGTCCATGCACACTTCGACCACCATACAGCTGGATGGGTCTGAACAAGGCTATGCCGACTTTGCTGTACAAATACACGATCTTTTCCAGCAAGGGAACAACAATCCAACAAACGAACGTCACATTCGAGTAACGAATAAGTGAGAAATATCAGTACAAATGGTATGACAGAGGATCCATTAAGCCCTGCTGTTTATTATAAAGGCGAGAAAGGCCTTGCGTTCCTGGCATTTCGACAATGAGTTGGAGGGTCTTGTTCTGAGAATAATCTACCTTTACTGTGCCAGGAGGCAAGAAGTTCTAACAAAACGTCGTTATCAGGCAGGCATGGCTTAGATGGACAATATAGTAAATGACCATGTAGCCAGTGCTTGCCTGATAGCATTTAACCAAAACCTCCTAGCATAATGCAAGGTCGCTCGTTGTCAGAACCCCAAACTTCCTGATTCTATCCCCATCCCTGCGCACATTTAATGCGTTTCAGAACTCCAAGCGCGCCAAAGTACGAGCCAAAAATGCCTGCATGCTTGAATTAGCCATACCTGCGCTATCCTCCACTCCAAAAGATCCGTTGAGAACTCGTCGTTGTTGCCGAGATCAGCAAAGCCCACGATGAAATCCTTGGTCTTGGCGTCCTTAACCAACGCGATGGTAGGCAAAACCTTGATCTTCAGTCGCTCTGAAGCATATGCACATAATGTCAGAATGAACAGCCCTGGCTAATTGTGCAATGATGCACATGACGTCTGGTTGCGACGATGGTTCCAATGTTGCCAGGCAACATGGCCCCGCAGCAGAGCAAAAATTAAAATTCGATACAAACTAAAACGATTTTTTCGACTCACAACTCTCACCGTCAGCAAAGAAGCAAGATATCATATATTACAACATTCAAATTCATGTTGCACTTACGTGTAAGGAAAGGACACTTCTCGGCATTTATTTTTACAAACTTGGTTTCCATATGTTTCTTGGCTAAGCTATTCAAGTGCTTGTCAACAATTTTGCATCTGAAGAAGTCGTCCCGGTAGAAATGACACACAACGTTTTCAGATTTCTTCGGGACTTCGAAGAAGTCTTTCTCCTCTGGGATTTCGGTATATTGTCCATGCCCCTGTCGCAGCGTTTAAAGTGAGGCACATAAATTCAATACCAGGCACATGAAGCGAACAATCAATCGCAAACATAAGACCTTGACGAGATAAGTCGCGAACTTCAAACTAACGGCTACAAAACAAAACAAACCCCGCATGCAATATAAAATGGAAACAGAGAGTGCGACGTTTAAGTTGCACCAACAGATAACATTGCAAAATTTATGTTACGTACCTCCATTTTCGCCGGCCCACAATATTTCGATACATGCGACAGGTCAGGTGACAACCCGTTTCAAGGTAGCACGCTCTGGCTAAACCTCGCCGACTTCACAAATATCGGACAAACAAAAAACACATCAATCTAAGCAGGGAACACCAGCAGGTACATAGTGGGTAATCTGTGATGCGCAGTATAACAAATATGTCCGCAGCAGCAGTTCCGTTGAATAGGGTCAGTCACCAGCTACCTCCCAGCGCCATATATTTCCACGATTTTACAGCAACATCATATGACAGCATTCCATGAACAGCATCATGATCATGAACTTTGTTAAGTTAAAACCACAACATGCAGCATTAATGCAACATTACAAAGTACAGTACTTCTATTGTAATATCATTGATGGCATTAATTATATAGACAGCATTTCTCTGATGACTGGTATGATGGCATCAATCTCCAATAGCCTTCATGCTGGCACTGCCACAATTGTTTACACAACTGTCAGTAAAACAGGCATGTGGTGAAAACCTCTACAAACTTCTGCGGCGCAGGGTGCGTAGAGCACCACAGCTATTAGGAGGGTGAGCATTTTCCATAATTTCATCTTAAAAATTCTTGAGAACATGGGCGTAGCATGGTGACATACCACAGTAAGACGTCCAAGTTCCCAAAACATAAACTTGAATGACTGCCAGCCTTAATAACACGCACACTTCATCAAACAATAGTCAGGGCACCCCAGGGTTCGGCAGTGCAGCTGGTCCCCCACCTAGCCATAACTGCTCCCCTGGCCGATCCGCCGGCCGACGGTCGTCACCTGTGCGTGCCATTCGTGACGCTTCTCCTTCATACGCTTCATCTCCTGGATGCGCTGGCGGCGGATGGTCTCCAGGTCGTCGGTGTCCAGCCGATCCAGCCGGCTGATCTCGTCGTCCAGCTGCTGCTCCAGCTGCTGCGCCGCTGACACCAGCTGCGCCTGCATGGCTGTCTCCATCTCTGGCACTGGTGGCATGGGGAGCTCACTCCAGACAGCACATAGGGTTGAAAGGGTCCAAAATGATCTTATGGTGAGGACCCCACATGATTTGCAATTGAGTAACCCACAAAGTTGTGAGGATGACTTGTTCAAAGCAATCAGCTTGCAGTGTTTTGCTGTATTTTTTTCATGCTTTCATTTCAGTCAACATTGCTTTATTTTTCGACAACGATTAACAAGATATGGCTTATCCTTGAGTCTTGACTGACTGAACTGGGGAATGGCCAGGGCTGTCAGGATGAACACGAATGGCCATGTCCGGGATGGAATGCCCAAGTTAAGGCAGCTCGGATGACCCACAAAAAGACAGACAATCCCATGGAAAGCTACAACAGCTTAGGACTTAAAGCACAGTATGCTGTGCATGCGTAAATCTAAACTAAACCAACTACTTCGGATTAACGCGCGCCCAGGTGGACGGCTAGATACCCTTCACTCGGGTGGAGGGGGCCAATTTGCCTCCCCCTGCCTCTGAGATATCGGGAACTAAGAAAGCTAGAGACACCAAGTTGTACAAGGTGTGTCGACCTGTACATGAACTCACTTAGGTCAAAATTTGAGGCTCCTAGGTCATGACCCTCCGGCCGAAAAAGGTCAAATAAGGTCAAATTTCAGGTTGGTTGCAAGTGCCCCAGTACCTAGATTACTGTTTCTAAGCAAAAGGTCACAAGCTAGTTTAAGGTCGGTGACCTTGTTTGACCTTTTGAAGGTCATAATGACCAAATTAATAGAAGACTGCTCTGAGCTTTGCATTTGAATAAGCAAAAAGGTTATGCCAGGCAGTATGTTCCTAGAAACAAAATGCTGACCCCGGTAATCTTAGTTCAATGACATATTCTGACCTCTGAAAAGTCAATGGAAGATGCATAATGCAGTTTCTGCTATCAATAAATTTTGAATGAACACCAGAAACTATCCCATGCAGCAATCCCTAGAGTAATAAAAACAGATTGGTTTTGACCTTGGTATGACCTCACACCTGACCCTGGGTCAACTGATTTGCTCATTCAATATTTGTATCGCCTAAGAAAGCATCTCAGAGATGCATGGCTGTGTCACCCACTCTATTGTTGCATCAGATTGAACGATTCTCTAGAAATTACCTTTGCTGAAACCATGGCTTGACTTTGGCCTGCCATATGCCATATGCCCCATAACCCCAAATACATTTCAAAATATTACATATGAAAAACCAATAAGTACACTAGATGTGTGGCTGTATGGCTGATGTATGTATGTAAGTACACTAGATGCATCTCAGAGATGTATGGCTGCATCACCCACTCCATTGTTGCATCAGACTGAATGATTCTCTAGAAATTACCTTTGCTGAAACCATGGCTTGACTTTGACCTGCCATATGCCAGTAACCTTACCAGGTACATCAACATTTTTCATATCACACAATTCCCTATTCAATTATCTACAACTATGCAAAACGTGACGTGGCTACACCATGCTGTTTGGCAACCATTCTGGAAAAACCTTTGAAGGGGTCAATTTGACCCCTCCAAAAGTGCATGTTAATAGATAAACAGGAGAATGCATCATTGAGTAATATAACCCCAAAACAATTTCCAAAATATTTTATATAAAAAACCAATAAGTACACTAGATATCCCTTTATTTAGACTCAAAGGTGCTGGCAACTTGGTACATATAAACAGCAAACTCTGCTCTTTCATGCATACAGACAGGCCCAGTGACTTATATTTGTTGGTCAATCAGCAAGTAAAGCAGTTACTCCTGGCAACCATTCATGATGAATATTGATGAAGTTTGAAAAAGGGGCTGAGTTAATTTTCAGTCAAAGTCAAAATTATGTACACCTGCATTATCATCATTACTGGTGCAGTGTTTAGGATTGCTGATATAGGCCTTGAATTCCCTAAAACAGACTGGGACAACTAAATCTATGATGCAAATAATGCATTGCTTGTATCAATAGATCTACCAGACAATTATGAATACCTCCAACACTGCCATTATGCTCTATATGCTATGTAATGACAGTGAATTACGGCTCCTCTCACATTTGCCACCCACCCAGTTCCTGTCCACTGATGGATGAATTTGCTGTATAGGTGGCAGATGCTAATGCAAAGAAAGTAAAGGTTGCAATACTTCCAGCTGATTTCATAAATACATGTCCATAATTCATTGCCAGCCTGGTGATGCTGCATGAACGCCTGGGCCCCGCAAGTCCATTGCAGCATCTGGACAAAGTGCCAATACCATAATGGTCAACCACTGTGAGTTTGGGAAACCGGAGACGTAGGGTTTGAATCCCTGCAGTGAATGACCTTCCTCCTGCATTGGGAGGCAGGTGATGCCTTACAGCCTCAGCAGCTGATTGCTGCAAGACATCTGGGGTGCTTTCCATTACATGTGCAGCACCTGCAGCCCCTATCTGATCACACAGATAGTGGACAGTGACTGAAAAGAAAACATGGCCAGACAGAACCAGGCAAAACCAGATTGGATCAGAAAAAAATAGAACATCTTGAAGAAAGACAGGGCTGATGTATGAGATACATCAAGCTATACAAAGGTGCTAGAAATATTTTAAATTTTTTTGTGAATCTGCTGATACCAAAACCATAAAAGCATTGTGTTACCTCTAGTTAACCAATTTATTTAGATGGTGCTAGGCCCACATGAGCAATGCTCAGTGTTCAGATGTAACCATCTTACAAGGTATATGCATTTTCATCAGAATTTATACAAATATCATGTTTCTCCAACATATTTAAACTTATATCAACCTGGTGTTTACTGCCTATAACAAAAATGAAGAGGGAAGTGCTGCCTTGGAGTAAATCATGTACCAGGTGAGTGGCCTTGGATGAGTCATCAGTGAGCGCTCCACAGTCCTAAGGCCTGGCGATGACACACAAATTTATGAGAGACGTCGAGCACATCTCTCCCAATTTTCACAAGACTTTGGTGCTAGCCCTTCGTATTTTCAAGCAGAAAACCGACATAAAGAACCTATGACCCTCTTATTTTAAAGACCTTTCTGCCCTTTTCAACCTCCCAACGCACGTGCTCCCGCATGCATTTGCAGTAGCTGGTAGCATTTTTTGACAAAGGCCTTAGCGCGATTGTTGCAAATGCATGAAACATACCTTTCCTCTAAAGCCTCACCTCCTCTGCAAGCCTGAAACCCGGATGGCAAAGATCGCAGCCCACACACGCCCTTTTCTTCTCGCCTCCGTCTTCCACAGCCGATTAAACAACGACAAATTTGACGAGCAAGTGACAATCAATTATTCTTGGACAGTTCGGCCAGCTGCCAAAATATAGAGAATTAACCCCAATCCATGAAATGAAGTAGTGAGCGTAAGAAAACTATTAAAAACTAAAGAAAACACAAATGAGGAACATTGTTCGAGGACTGAGTGTTTACGCAAAGGTACCAAAAGTATAAGATACAAAAATAAAAAATGAGCGGCGTACATCGGGGATTTTTACAGCAAAGTAAAGCGCCGACATTTTGGGCTACGTATTTCGCATCATCAAAGAAAAATGTGACTGGAGCATAGCAGCGTGAGCAGCGGAGGGGGGACAAAGCGGCACGCCCTCCCCTTAGGTTCTGAGGGCCCCTCGGAACCTTACATTGAGGGCCCGATTTGAGGGTACGAAGTGGGCGAAAGCTGTCCGGAGATCGCATTTAAGGGCCCGGCCCGCAGAGACGGGCACTCCAATGCCAGCCGGAGTGCCCTGCGCGCTGGTCAGGGGCTCCTGAGTCGAAAAGGGCCTGTACGTCAGTAATACAACAACAATTACACACAGTCAGCTCCGTGTTGACATGGGTCTGAGGGCCCATTCCCCAAGCAGGGAAAAAGCAGGAGCCAGCGATTTACATTAGTCGGGGCCACAGCGCCTGCCAGGGCGCCGCAGCGCCTAACAGGGGCCCTTTGTTGACAAGCGGCCCCGATTCGGGCAGAGGCGGTTTTCGAGGAGGCCCGAAGAGCCTGGAGAGCCTGCTGGGTTTGACGACCTAGGATCCAACTGGAGGGTCCAAGAGCGAAAGGGGTTGGTTTGAGTCTTATTTAGCGGCCCGGCCTGCAGGGATGGGCCCTTAAATAAAAGTCAGATGGCCCTTTGCGCCGATCAGAGACCTGCTGAGTCGACATGGGTCTGTATATCGGTCAGGCACCCCCAGTACCGCGCAGTCTCCGCCGGGTTCAGCGACCAAGCCGGGCCATTGACTTGCACTGGTCGGGGCCCCGCGTCTGTCAGAGGCGGACGGTGCCTAACACAGGGTCCTGCGTTCGTAAAGGTCCCCAAGCCGACCGACGGCAGCATTCGATGAGGCTCGAAGAAGGGCCTGAGAGGTCCGCCGGAGCCTACGATCAAGGGTTTGGTTGGAAGGCATAAGGGCCCGAAGAACGGGCGGTAGGTCAGATAGAGACCCGCGGCCCGTAGGCTCGTGATCTGAAAAATCAGTTGGAGGTTCTCTTTCACCATTTGAGGACCTCCTGACACAATGCAGGTGTCAAAGTCGGCCAGAGGCCACGAACACCAAACCTTTGGCCCCCCGTCAGTCGCGACCCTGGGGTCCCATTTCCCATGCAGAAGCAAGGCCGGGGGCTACGATCTGCATTGGTATGGGTTCCTGAAACAATGGTTGCCGCTCCTGTGTTCGTCAGGGGCCCGCAGTACCTAAAAAAGGCAATCTGTCGGCTAGTGGCCTCGGGTTGGTTACAGAACTTGTTTGAAGACGTCTGGATAGGGGCCGAAAGGTTTCTCGAGACCAAAGAGCAGGGGTCCGATTGAAAGGCTATATGGCCCGAAGGCTGGCTGCACGTTACGTAAGGGCCGGAAGGACGGAGGGACGGTCAAAAGGCCCCCGTCCGTAGGGTTGTGATGTCAAATGTCAGTTAGAGGGCCTCTTGCACTGATTTGACACCCCTGAGACAGCGTGTTGCTCTAATTCGGCCAGATATCACCAACACCAAACAGTCGGCTCCTGATCGGTTGTCAACTCTAGGGGCCCATTTCCCAAGCAAGAACAAGGCCGGGCCCGTGAGTTGCATTCATCGGGACCCCTGCAACAATTCGGGTGGTCTCCTGCATCGGTCAGGGTCCCAGTACATCAGAGGGTGTTCAGTGTCAACAAGGCCTCCCAAGTCGGTCAGGGGAGTATTTGCTCAATAGGGACGGGGACGGGACTCCAAAAGACAGAGGTTAGAGGGCCTCTCAGGCGCTCTAGCCAGCAGAGCTACTGGGACGTAACTGTAGTCACACCGCGTAGTTACACCAAGCCTAAGTGGGACGTTATACCGTCCAAAAATCCTTCTCTCTGGTTGGGCTTCAATTACGCCCACCAAAACGGCGATTTTCCTCCATTTTCTCCATAAATGCGCTAATTACGTCTTGCTTAGGCCGACGGACATAAGCAAGATGCTAGCTGAGGAAAATCGATGGAATCATGTTTGAAAGTTTACATAAGTGAAATGTCAGTCAAATACCATTGACGTTGTTGGGACCTTTCCAGTTCTCCGGGCTTCCTGGCCGTTTAGGCTTAATTTATTTGACACAAGACAGCGTTGGGTGATACATTCTGTAATGGTCTTATTTCGCACTCCTCGTCGGGTCTGAATAACCATGGTTAGGAGACGGAGATTGAATAAGCATGTGTGAACAGTGACATTAATATCTTAATGATGGAAGGAATGGGAGAAACGGTGTAGAATGGCGGAAACGGAATACAAAAAGATGATATGTAGGCATTCCGTAGAATAGGTGGGTAAGAAACTGGCTTCCATTTTTAGAACACGAGCATTTCAAATATCTTTCGGCAGCAGGTGCCAGAAACCAAAAGATAGACACTCACTTAGAAGCCTGTATTACCTATAGGGAAGCGAGTTTCGAAATGGTAGCAACGAGCTGGCAAGTGGCGTGGCGAAACTGCGACCCCGCTCTAAGCCGAACATATGCGCCATGCCCTTGAATGCATTTCTCACTTCGCCATCGTTCACGTGATATGACACAAAATGTAATTTGGAGGCTCTAAAAACAGCCGGGTTCATATACCCTTTGAATGATTCAATGGGTTTTAAAGATCGCTCTTGATCGACGTGGAGAAATGTAATGAATTTAGAATAGAAATGAACTGAATGTTGAAATGCTCAGGCTAAGTACACAAAATGACATTCCTCAATGCGTTACGTCAGGCCATCGTGTGCTTTCATACAAATCGAATGGTGTCATACAATCACCACGCAAATCCTGCAGTCTGTGCATACATGCAAATTAATATAGTTCTTAGTCACAGTCGACAACATAGAAACTGCAAATAGTCACTACTCAAAGGCAATTCGCACACGCCAAAAGAACCAACACATGACTTGCATGCCTTCGGCAGCTTCTGTGGGGGTGGACGGAGTCGCCAGTGAGCGATACCTCCCACGCGCTTTAATTCATACTGCGCAGTTCTCGACTAGTAACGGTCATATTCGTGAACGTGTTTTTCATAGACGCTGTCTTTTTGATTGCATTCTTGGGCGTTTTTTCACCACATTATTTATAACATTTTGCATTCTTTACAATGCTTTGCAGCGTACAGTATTGCGCTCATGCACATTAGACGTCGTCGCATAAGATCGCAGTGCAGGGATGATAACTCTGCTGGCATTGCATCGCATCACGTATATTTTATCAATATCTGCAGTTCATTCACGAAAGCATTGACTAAGCGAAGCAACACATGCTTATTTCTTTTTAAGTTATGTAGGTAACGTTCGCTCAAATGCACAATCACCGACACTAACGGCATGACGAATGATCAGGAAAATGCAAGACGACGTCAACGTCCATTAGCGTTCAGTGCTGCTAATACGATATCCATATAAACATAATGAATGCCATTTCAAAAGACATGCAGGTAACCTGAGAGCAACTAATCAAAACGACGTCCTCCAATGCGCACAACCCCGTCATGAACAGATGTATACCCGTATGCAGATAGGTAAACATCGTTAACGGAATAAAAATATATGTAACTAGGAACTTAACTCATAGATCACTGTACACATATAAAGCCCTCATGAATTGATGCGTCAATTCTGACACCATATCTAGCTCGTACAGCTCATGGTGATCGTTTTCTGCCTCTGGCGTACGCAGGTGACCTGATAATGACCTTGACATCTCCGAGCGGGCCGCCGCCACCGCCTCCTCCAGTCAAGGCCGTTATGATGGCCTGGAAACAAACATCGTGTGAAGAACATGCCGTTGTTGGCCTTGCCACTCAACCAGTGAGGAAGAACACAGCACTCTTTGTACGGAGCACAACATATATGTCAGCAATCAGTAATATTTCAAAAGTACAAACGATTACAGATCTGCAAAATCGCAACATTTGAGATGAACCTATTCCTACTGAACCTCCTGCAGACGGCTGTCCACCCACTCTGTAATCTTAACTTCCTTTGAATGTATTCATAGGTGTCACGGGCTTTCCTGTCATGCTGGTCAAATTCTTATACGAATGTGTTCACGCGACCAGCTTATGGCAGTCGATGTAATGAGCTCAGAAGCAGTTCAGCTCTGTGAGAATATTTTTGACTTTAGGTGGTTCTGACGGTCCAACCCTGCTCGAGCCCGTCCGGCGGCCGTCACACCCTTGCAGCTTGCGATCGTAGCTCCGTGAAGCTATCAGCAACAAGGAGCGCAATTAGATTGCTAGAAATCTGAGATGCATATGTTACATTGCGATTTGAGCCGCATATACCCCTGCCTCATACGGGGAGCACAGCGTTTGCTTCTTAGAAAAACTGGGACTGGAGAGTCGTGTTTTAAACACGGGTGCATGGTTACTGTTCTGTGTTATCGGAAAAATACTCCGTGTGATAAAATAACAAATAAATGTGTTTGATGCTTTTTGCTCACCTCCCATTGGGCCAATATGAATGACATCGACGTCCACGGCCAGTGATATAACAGTGCGAAGCTTGAGCAGAACTGCATGGTGGTTGTTAGATATTTCTTTTTGAAAGGAAACGTTGGGAAGAGGGGAAAGGTAGGAGACCGGCAAATTCAAATGGCAAACAGTGAACATGACATGCGAATGACATATTGACAATGGATACTGACACACAGTCGGCAGAGCGAAAGACGGAAAGAGTGGCAATGATTCCGTAAATAGGAATTACAAAATATATGTCAAATTTGAGGATGACAGTGACATATAAGGTAACCGCACTTTTCAATATGCATTTATTGCGTACGATGGGGCTTTACCTAACCGGTTGAAAGTGCTGTTCCATCTGGGGCTGAGTAACGCTTTGGCTACGGCTTGATTTAGTAGTGGGCATTGGAAGTGAATTTCGATGGTTATTTTAATGATGCGTGATTGAAAGCCAATACGTTAGCTTAAAACAAGACTGGCCTCAAAGCAGCACATGATTTTTTGTCATTTAAATTTACTTGCAATCCCCATTACGAAATCAGCACGTAGGTAAAGCGTCAATTAGTCCCAGAGGGAACAGTGCTTTCCATCGGGTGGGCCACCCATTCACCCAATGAATTTTGAATTTTGAATTTTTCCAACCATCATACTGATTATATTCATATTGCATTGTGGAATATCTCCTACGTCACTACAATTGTCTGATTTGCTCCATCTTTGTAACTCTAAATTGTAGGCTCATTGTCGCTCTCTCTGCCTTTCCTTCTACCGTCCGAATTTTCCGTCTGCCGTCTGCACGTCAGTGTTTACTGTGCGTATCCCTTTGAATGCCATAGCTACTGTCTGCTATTAAAATTTGCCGGTCTTCTACCTTTCTCCTGTCCTAAACATTTCCTTTAAAAAAAGATGTCAATGATCATCAAGGGGTTGGACTCTATTTTCGCACAGCCAGGTTTTTATCCATACACGACGAATTATTCATACAGTCGGCCCTGTGGTAGGCGCAACAAAATGTAACTAAATTTATATAGTAGTGATAAATCCACGCGGAGTATTTACCCGACAAAAACAAAACGTTACAAAACTGAGCTTGCGATCGGCGAATTTTGACGGAGTGGAAAACGGACAAACAAACCGGTAAAAGTGAGGGTCGATGTGCACAACCAGTCACGAGAATTCGGCTCTAAATCACGGATCCGCCCGTTCTAAGTAAGCTTTTAGGCGCTGGCGTCAGGTCTCGGCAACCAAAACAAACGCAGACTTGAAACTAACTGCACGGGGCACCACCTGCAAATCACTGGGTGATTTCCACACACCTCAACCTCCATAGGTGCGCAGTTAATCTATCGGACAACGGCTTTTGTTACTTTTTCCAAAGGCAGTCACGAATGCAACATCCAGTGGCTCAATTGTTTGATTTTGTTTGGATTAGGTTCCTGTCTGCACACGTGAATATTTCGCAGCTGTGAGACGAAGGAGGGCGGATCGTGGTGTGACAAGAAAACATGCACCTGCGAACATGCGCCCTTATACGGACTATGTACTCGGCGCTCATGACAGATGGATGCGGCTTGTCGCGTACATGCGGGACATCGCGAGAATGTAGGAGAAAGCGCAAATGAAGACAATGGCGAATACATTGGCTCAAACCTGGAGATATTTGGCCATACACGTTGTGTATGCGTGCATCCCAGTTCGCTGTCAACAGTACACACCAAAATTGTTTGTGACTTTCCAAGCAGGTTGACCACAGGTTCCGGAACCTGAATATTTGCTAACTCATGGGTTCGTGGTCCAAAGCTACGTGGGGTGGCCTGACCAACAGCCAGACAGGCTTCGAGCAATGCGATATTAGAGCTGCAGCATCAAGCCTCCGGCGACCGCTGGACCATTTAAACAGACGAACTTTCCGTTACAATGCATTACTTAAGTTTTTATATAGTCTTCATGATGTAACTGACTCCCCCTCACATGCCATCACCTGCCCCTCGCACACGTCCCAAGAAGCCACACCAGTTCCGCAGCGGCGAGATTGGCGAGCCTGCTGTCCGCAAAAGTGCAGACCGCTCACCTGCAGGTTCTGTATGAGGAAGACGGCGAACGTGAGAATGGCCAGCGTGAGCAGCGCCGTCTCCAACGGCCTGTACACCGGGGGGCCGTAACCGTCCCGCGCTGACCCTGAGGAGCGCGCGCCGTGAAATGAGCGGAAACGCGAGCAGCAGTCGTGGGGTGCAGAAATGCCTAGATGGACTATCGGTAGGTGATGGAACGTGTGCTAAATCTCAGCGGACTCTCGGACGAAGCTTCACTGTCGCTGGACACTGGTAAGAGCACTGTGTGCAATGCAATGCGGGCTCATTGGGGGCAAACAGTGCGGCACATCTTCGAACTTTTATAGCGGACAGCGAAACGTAACCGCATTGTCAGCTGACAGCGAATGGTAAAGAGCTTTCAGTCGAAAAGGGATGTAAGGGACAAGCATGCAGGAACTGTTACAAAAGGCGTTGCGAGCGCGCAACAGAACGCTGTTAACTCTATGTGGATACGATATCTATGATGCATATACCATGGGCATGCAGGTGGTAGCGTAGACGAATGATGAAAGTCCGTTGGTATCAATAACAGGAAGTCCAGCCCCATCAATCTCAGGATGTTATTGCGAGAAGACACCGCGCTGGTAACTATCTTACGCTCCCCGCTGGAGTCCTCATCAAGTAAGGTAGACATAGTGGCACTGAACGCCGCAAATACCAGCATGCAGCGGGTGCCCGCCCCCCCCCCCCTCATTGTGCAACCTCACCGTGTTCTTCGACCTCCCGGGAAGTCTTGTACGAGCTGCCCGCTCTGTGGTGGTAGTCCTGCCGATTCGCGATGTCGCCCTCACGGCGGCCGCCACTTCCGCCTCGGATGTCTCCTGCAGCGACGCTGCCTCGTCCGGCTGAGCCGTGTTCTCTCGGCGAGCTGCCTCTGTCGGGCTGAGGAGCGCCCTCCCTGCGCGTGGTCCCACGCCGCGGTGGCCGGCCGGCCGGGTCAGCGGCGTTCAGGGAGGCGACGCTCCCTGCCCCCGGCGGCCAGCCCAGGGCGGACGCAGCCCCCACCAGCACGAGCAGGGCTGCCGGTGACATGGGTGACCGGGCGCGGCCGGCCTGCGCAGCCCCCACCAGCACGAGCAGGGCTGCCGGTGACATGGGTGACCGGGCGCGGCCGGCCTGCGCGGGCCGCCAGTCGCTGCTGTCTGCCGCGGCGCTCCGATGTCGCGTCCGCCGCCGCCGCCGCCGCCGCCGGCGCTCTGACGTCATCGCTGCCGCCGCCAGCGCAGGCTGGTGGTAGCGGAGTGGTGGGTTGCGCTGTCAGGGATTCAGGGATCTGAGTTGGACTGGACGGGAGCGGTCCTCCCGAGACTCGAACGGTCGATACGGACGCAAACGCGGGATTAGGCTGTGGGAAACACGCGGGTTAAAACATACGAATCCATCAGAATACAGTGAACACTCGACCAATCACAAGCAGGTTATGTAATGAAGGTCTTGCAGTGCAATCTAGCGCATGCGATCTAGCGCGGCAGCTCTCATGGAATTTGGACCAAGGAGAAATGGTGGGTTAGTCAGACACGTCCGTAGGAAATTGTTTGGTGATCCAAGCGTTAAGTACATCAAAGCTGGGATAATCAAGGAAGAAACCTACGGCTTGTGTTGAAGCTATCAAAATAGACAGTTTGAATACATATATATATATATATATATATATATATATACAATATCCGCTTTTTTACGTTTACTTCAAAGATGGTAATGCTCTACCATCATGTTCGCTTATATTATCTGTACTTTATGATCTGGTCCCGTGTGACCAATGATATCAGAAGGATTTTGCCCCCGTGTACCCTATTTTCTGAGCGTTTCAGACCTCGCAGCAAATTATATCTACCTAATCATGCTAACGCGGGAAGGTCGTCTGTGAAACTTTCAGTGTTAACACAGCAATGCTTTCACATTGTTTTGGCTTTGACGTGGACACCATGGAAGCCTGGCACTACCACCATGGATGGTCACGGGAGTAACTATTTTAGGCCAAAGGCTACGACACTAAACCAAAAACAGCGGGCGACGTTTGTTGCGCGGTTTGGTTCTGTATTGGTTTGGGTCGACACACTGCTTTTTGGGCTCACTATGCCCCCGTCGTTCTAGAAAAGAAGTTAGGAAATCCCTTTTGCTGGCGCCAGTTTCTTTGAACACATGATGGAAAGTCGAATAAAGCCCAATGCAAATGCGCCTCATAAAATTTTCGCAGAGGCTCTGCTAAGAAGGATCGTTCTCAGGATGTTCTGTTTAGATACACGATGTGAGCGGTCTTTGTCTGGTTATTGTCCTAAAGCCACTATGAACAGATATATCATGCGTCTGGTCACACGCTCAACCCGCATTTGGCATGCTTGACGCCTTATCCGACCCGTGCATGTAAGCGGGACAGATTATTTGTACGTTAACCTAGCAGATTCTACCAACTGCATTGAGCAAATGACTCGACTAGATCACCCTTGCTCGCCACGCAACGACGTCGTGATTTCCTTCTGTGAGGCGTCGAGAAGTCGTCCACCAGTACAGAAAGCTGTCCTCGGGCCAAATCGTCACTCGCCGCCGGGTCAAACAGCCATCCATATGATCGGAGAACCGTACATCGGACCATACTGCCACCCGCCCGACGAAGCGGCCACTCGTGACAGGCCGTCCGGGCTCACGTCTCCGCCACAAGCCGTCTACCGTTACCCGCAGCTGCACTGCCGCCAACCGCGGGCGCATTAACGTCAGGGCGCATCCGCCCCGTCAGCGGCGTCTTCACGCTCGCGCACACCGTCACCGGGTACGACCTACACGACGCATGCCCCGCCGCCGGGTTATCACGGCCTGGGACAAGCCCGCCGACGGGCCGCGCGAGATGGGCGACGCGCACGTGCGCGGGCTGTGACGCTGTGATGAGGCCCGCGTCGGCGCCCGCGATGGCCCCGAGACATGCGACGTGACTTGGGTTTCGCTGGCAGTCAGTTACGGTCCGCTCTGGGCCCGCATGTTTGTTGCGAGTTATGGGTCACATGAGGAAGAGCGAGAGTGGCGGTGAATAGCGGTTCTGGTCGCGCTTGTGCGCCATGGATCGCTTACAGGAAGCAGTTCAGCAAAAAGGTGCATGATGCCAGCCGGGACGCGGGGGCATCATGTGTTTAGGTTTGACGTGGAGCACAGCCGCGATCAGTTACTAAACCCGGGCTCATCCTGGACTTTACTATGAGTGCACTGTGTGCATATTCACATGCACCACGAGAATGTCACGAGCGGCACAAAAATTAGTTATGTTTAACTTTGGTTCACTTTGCAAACTTTACTTGCTTTGCTCGGCATGCAAGCACCCAAATATCGAAGCCATGTTGTCACCGGGCAGCACGCATTCCACACAAATGCAATGAGCAGAATACACTCCAAGTTTATTTGTCTACAATGGTAATACCACAAAGAGCAATTGTCATCCGACGAGACACTGAAAACGGGACGTCCTTGTCTACAATGATAAATGCCACATCACGCCTGCATCACCTGATAAAGCTCTGAGAGCGAGCCACACATCTCAACGCCAGCAACTGCCCGGAGAAAATCCTGCATCGAAATCTCCCTTCCTTTGACACTCATGTATGGTTGATAGGGCGTAAACTCACAGATACTCTTGCCAGACACGACTCTCGTGTTTCTCGGCTGCTTGCGGTGCCCGCTTGCCGCTGTCAGTCCACCCAGCCTCGACAGCCTCATGCACGTGTGCCGACAGCAAGTTGACGAGCTCCTGGGTCAGGTCGAGAGGCAGAGGGTCGTCGTCGAAGGCAGCGCGACCCCCGCCGCCCCCGGTACCCGTGCCAGTACCGGTGCCAGTCCCAGTGCCGGTGCCGGTGCCCCCGCCGCCGCCGCCGGTTATCAGTGGCAGGATCGAATTGAGGAAGAACAAGCCGAAGGCGATGAGTGCCAGCGCGCTGAGCGCCGTGTCTAGAGGGCTGGGGCCGTAGCCGCCCCCGCCGTACCCGCCGCCGTAGCCGCCTCCACCGTAGCCGCCGCCGCCGTAGCCGCCGCCGTAGCCTCCTCCGTAGCTCGACGAACGCGCCTGGGTTGTCCACGTCGCCCGCACCCAGTGGAAGACGGGTGCACTGAGGCGATCCACCGCCCAGAGCAGGACGTGGCGCAGCTCGGCATCCTCGTCCAGCACAGCGGCCAGGGCGTCCAGGTCCAGCATCAGGTCAGGTCACGCCGTCCGCACCCCAGTCAGCGTCTGGCCACACATGACCTCAGCAGGTCTGGCGGCTGAGGTATTGCAGACGAGCAGGACGCGTCGATCTTTCTGCTGGGGTGCAGATCAGGCAAGGTGCGATTCAGGTCTGGTCAGCTGCAGACGGCTCTGGTCGGCCGAGGCTGAGGTCAAATCGGCTGGAGCCCAGCACGAGCCAGCTCTTCAGAGCGGTAAAACCGCACACTGCCGGGCGCGTTTGCAGCACTCACGCCGCGACGCAGCCGACCACAGACCACCACTAAGGTGTCTGGCCGCCAGGGGTGTCGGTTGTTCCCTGCTGGAGCGGCACACCACGCACACCCTCCCCGTCGCCTACCGGAGGTCGGACTCGGCCGGTCGGCACCGGGCGGCAGCTTACAGGGCGCTGGCATAACGGCCACAGCTGGCGGCGCGCCCCGGCCGCAGCGGCGGGGAGCGGCCCCGCCCCGCCCCACGCCTCTGACGGTCGCCATAAGGGCGTACACCGGCCGAGATGGCAAGGAAACAGGGACGTAGCTGAGGGAGGGGGAGTGTTAAGAGGGTCACGTCGCCGCCCTCTCCCTGAGAACGTTTGCGCCTGCATGTGTACAACAAGTCAAATAGTTGAGGTGAGTTGAGCGAAAAGATTCGAACGACAGAAAACTGACAGGAATGGAAGTCGACGGGGGTAAGTCACATCCGAAAAGCCGAAGGACAAAAAGTCAAAAGGGGGAAAATTGGAAACTAATCCGCCAGCGGAAAACAAAGCACCACTGGAAACCATGCACTGGGGTCTAGCGTAAAATAAATGGCGGGAACCAAGGAAACAGGGTCTGGTGATTGTAGAAAGCTAGTGGGAGCCAGGAGCCAGGGTTTAGTGTATGTGAAGGAGCCAGTGGGAGCCAGAAACCTAATTCCGTGTTTATGAGAGAACCAGGAACCGAGATGCTGTGTTTGCAAAACAACGGATAGAATTCAGGACATAATGGGTGGGATTAGGAAGTAAGGAAACGAGGATTTAAATCTTTTTAAATCTCCAGAGCTCGCAGAAAGGGAGCGGGCACCAGGAACTAACATTTCAAACCAGACACATGTCTTTCCACCACCAGGACCAGCAAAAAAAAAACGGGATTCACGACCTGCGACGCCCCCTGCCTTAGGCGCCTGATTTGTTCGCTATGGTCTCAGAAAATGGTTGGAGAGGGAATTCAAAGCGTAGAGATAAACACTAGCCAGGTACCCATAGGAGACCGGCCACCTGATAGTTTTCAGGCACGTTTCATATGGGTCGGTCGTGCAGGTTCGCACGCGGACGCATGCCATGAATGCACGCCGCCCATGCCATGACCCATGGTGAGCGAGGGCGGACCCAAATCAGAGGAAACTCGAATGCGAGGTAGCAAAATGCATTGCAACTGCGCGATCGAGTGCAGAATGCAGCACCTCTTCTCGTTAGCGGTGAACTTGTGAACCTTACGCTCATTGGCCTTTTCCATAACGCGGACTGATACGAGGGGGGGGGGGGGCGATGTGACCCCATTCCGTTTTTAAACTAAGAACTTAAAGCATAACGAAACAAAACGGTAAATTGGTCTCATTGTGAGCTTGCGATTGGTGAACAATTTTATGCTGCTGCGACAAAACTACACCTCACTGTGCAGATAGACTTTTCCTGGAAGTGGAACTTGTTCAGTTCTTTATGCGCATATTTACCACACCAGGGGTCCAGTAGTCTTCTGCTACACAATTAAATGCAGTCTTATGTGTTTTGAGCATATGCTATGATGTACGGTTTCGTTAATATAACAGGGCCGTCCCGGCCATTCCGATTCTCGAAATCGTTGATTGTCGCCATCGCCCGTGCTGACCGTGAATCGCCGTGCAGTGCTCTTAAAAACGGTCGCTTTTGAGAACACATAAATGCTAGGTACACGTTCTTATGTAGAAACATGCGCAATGGATTCCTCAGAGACTACCTAGAACCTGGGCGCCATCACACAAGGTGTCGGAGAGGTTTTTTCGGAAATGATTGGCGGGAAGTGTTTCAACGACCCTCCCGCTATCAGAGGAAGATTTGGGTCTCTTATGTCTAGAATTCCCTTTGTTCATTATTTTTCCAAATGGCTTGTATGGTTGCTTTGGGTTCAGAGTGCCTGCTAAGCGTACCTTGCTGCTTCCTACGCTGAATCCACCACCCAAGCTGCACCGTCCAATCCAACGAAGTATTTTGCTTCGGTCCTCTCGCTAGGTGGTTTTACCTGCCACACAATGCTGCGGTGCAGCCACGCCTGTTCTGGTTATGACTATCTACTGGTTTATTTGTATTCAACTGACGTTTATCCATGTTGAATTGTTGTCCCTTTCACTAGTTTCTAATCTGACTTATCCCTGCCAGTGTTCATCTCTCATGACTTTTGCAACCTTAGTATCATCCTTTGCCAACATTTTGCTCTTTTCAATTTTCGATTTTTTATTCAATTTTAGACCGGTTGTCTGCTATTCCTTTTGAACAAAATTGTTATTCGACATTTTCTGATTTTTCTGATCTGGTGGTTACATCATTACATGATGTAACCGCCAGCTTCAGAAAACTATGCAAAATGTATGGTGTGGAGAACCAAAAATGCATCGCGGAGGGCCAATTTCCCCCATTTTCGTCCTTGCAGATTGTAGAGACTGTCGTATGGAGGGCGTAACGGCCCTTGGCTAGCATCTTCGGCTGCCACGTGGCAAGGATACCGGCTGCTCCAAGGCTTCTGAGAGCTTATACCGTCACTGCCGTCGCCAACACTCTATGAACAGGGTGCGCGACGTCGTGCGTCCGTTCGCTTAAAAAGAGAACGGCATCATTTAGGTGAAATGGGCCAGCACTTCGCCGTGAGGGGGCCTCAGGTTCTAATGCTGGGCGAAGACAGATTCAAAACTCAACTAGAAACATTGCGTTATCATGCAATGAACTGTTCAAAAGATGCGTTCGAAAATAGAAAGTAGTTTATCAAACTCCCTGTCTAGGCGAAGCTCACGGTGACATTAATTTCTTCAGTCCACTGCTATGTATTTGCACTGGTCAATAAATTCACCTAATTGAAATTATAATCCACGTCTTCTGAAAATTTGCTATTCAAGTGCACCTCAATCCCCTTAAGAACTTGTTATGCTCGTCAAGCATAGCTTTAAATGTCCTCTCAACGCCAGCCTTCATAGAGGGCGGGGGGGGGGGGGCGCTGCCACCCGCTAAGGTGCCCTGACGATATCCTCCAATCTTTACGGCATGTTATATAATTGAGCCCAGAGTTTTAGTAACCTATATGACATTTAAGGTTCACACCATCGACTAGCTTTTCTGGTCCGCAAAATGTCGGCTTTTTCAAAACACAGCACGGCGATCTACGGCCGACGCGGGTGGCGGTCGGCAAACGACGAATCCACCGATCGTGCGAGGTGGGCGGACACTGTTACATTAACGAAGCTCTGCACCATGACGAATTCACTCAAAACACCCAAACTAAATACCAATGTGCTCAGAATGGAATTCAAAACACGCACGTTTGCGTGTTGTGTGGTTTGGCGTCGTAAATATTACTTTGCAAAACTGAAAATATTTCGATTTTTAGGCACAAATGACCTTTAGCTTGAAATTGTTGGGTCAACTATCGGCCTCGCAACATCAAAGTGAATATCAATCGTGACATCTTGCTGACCCCAATCCACTACATTTTCGCGAAGCTCTCTCTTTCTTAGTTTGAAAACGGTACAGACGGGCTCGCTTCGACTCCCGCATCAGTCCACGTGATAAAAGAATGGCCAATCAGGGCGGGGTTGACATGATGCAGTATCATTATCCAGGCCGCCTTCAAGCTCACATGAATAAATGGATTTGTGCAGCTCGTGAAGTGATATAGTACCTGTTTCATGTTTCGGCGTTGTCCAGCGTGGCGTTTGTGGCTGATGCATTTCAAGTTATTCACTAGTCTTACCAGAATCGTTACCTATGCATGCTCCTGAACATAACATTGATTAGCAAATTTGACATTATAGGAGCAGGGTTAGTGCTGATAGCTCAAGTCGCACCGCGAGCTTCACCGGCGCATGACTCGAGCTGCGTGGTGCCAATCGGCCAGGTGGACGGTGCCCTCACTTCGCAAGGCAAGCACCCAGAATGCAGACCCTCCGATGCGTCAATGACTCAGCTAACGACATACTGATGTGACGTGACGTGACGGCTGCCAGACTGACGTGACGGGTGCCAGACTGACATGGCGGCTGATAGACTGGCGTAACGGCTAACAGACTGCCGCGGCGGCTGCCAGACTGCCGTGACGGCTGACAGACTGCCGTGACGGCTGACAGACTGGTGTTACGGCTGCTATACTGGCGTGCCGGCTGCCAGACTTACGTGACGGCTGACAGACTGACGTGGCGGCTGATGGACTGACGTGACGGCTGACAGACTGACGTGACGTGCCGTCTGACAGACTAACGTTACGGCTGCTATACTGACGTGACGACAGACAGACTGACGTGAAGGCTGACGGACTGGGCTGATGGCTGGCAGAATAACATGACGGCTTACCTCTTGAGAAACTGACGTACCAAGGCACAGACTGGCAGACGGAATTAGTGCAGTTTTGGTCGACTTGGAAGGGAAGCTAGTGGTCACTGACATATGAACGGACGGGCGGGCTGGCGGGAGGGCGGCGCGCGGAGCGAGGTCGCTCGAGTGGTTTCGAGTGGCTGATGACTATGAGCTCAGACTAAACGCTAAACTCGGCTTGTTGCTTGTACCCTGAATCCTGGGAAGCGTCACTTTATTTCCAGCGTTAAGCACTGCCTCGCGTCTTTTTGGGCGGCCGTGTTCCCGCAGGATCTTTTCCGCACCACACGATACTCCTGTGCGGCTGCACCCCGCCATGTACTCAGCTGCCATATCTTGTCCTTTCTGGTCAGTCCCCAGCTGGCCGCTGCGCAGGCATCCGTCCAACCAGAGTTCGAAATATATGGATCCCGCATTACGGCTGGAACCCAGCGCCTTGGAAACCAGGTCGCCCGTCTCATCGCCTCGATTCCTGTAGCGGTTTGTACTGTGTGGCATGGACACCCCATCGCAGGCAGAAACCACAGATCGCTAGCAGGACTCGCCACAAGCTTTGGCACTATGGAACAAGCATAGCAGTCCCGCGTGCGTTGAAAACATTCAAAACTCGGCCAGCGGCGTCCGTCACCGGCCGGGACGGACGAGGCGGGGCTCCGCGGCTGCCTCGCCTCGCCCCGGCCCAACTCGCCTCCCGCCTCGACCCGAGCCGAGTCGTCCGGACGCGTCAGTTTCGAATGCCGCCCGTCAGGCTCGGAGTGGCTGTGACGGGCGGCCGGCGCACATCTGGCGCCGCCATTCAGAGTAGCCGGATTTGCAGAGCAGCGCGGCCGGCGCGGACAGCCGACTAGCGGTCTCCGGAATTGGCGACGGGGCGACTGTTGCGGCCGGATTCGGAGCAGCGGGCACTGGTGGCCGACGGACGGCTTGCCCGGCGCGTCACCGCGCGGCCACAGGCAGCGGTGAGCAGTCGCGGACAGTCCAGCGCAGGCGAGGGCCTTCTCGCCTGGAGTTCAAATGACGTCGTTCCATCAGTCGGGATAAACTTGCTAATACAGAGCTGTGCACAGCTAGCGAACACCGGCAAATACGTCGGCTGAAATTTCATAAATCCGTGCTAAACAAGGTGCTGCGATGTGCCTTGCTTGGCTCTGATGTGCCTCTATCACCGTCTGTGATCGCTCCTCAACGAAAGCCTTCTTCTGGCGGATCAATCATCACAAATCCGAAAGGGCGTGATTAGATCCAACGAAGTGTACCACTCGTCAGCACTGAACAAACAACCGGCGTGTTCCCATTCTGTTCTTGATTATTTCTGATTTCCTTCGATGCGCCGTCGAGTTCTGCTCTTGATTATTTCTGACTTCTTCCGAAGCGTCGCCAACACGGCGTTCGCACCTAGTTCGTAGCGCCATCTGTTTCCGCAACGAATCGTCTCCCAGGGGTGTCAGGCGCGGGTGGACGTTCGACGCCACCGTGATTGTCGCAATAATCAGAAGCTAGGGCGCGTTTCTGCTGCGTTCGGTCACGGTCAGCCGTTCCGGCCGATGACGTCACTGACTGCCATCGCCGCCGTCTGCTATGCGACCGCCAGGTCCACACGGAGATCAATCACGGCCAGCTGTTTTGAGTCGATGACGTCCCCTAGGGACTTTCAGTCGTGTAGGGCATTGGTAGAACATCCTATCAGTCACTACACTAGACCAATCTGGTTGAATCCTGCACCGCTGCAACGCAGTGAAACGAACATCGAGTTGCCATGACCGCACATCAGGGTTATTGTGACTCGCAACTTACGGCAGGCTCGTTTCTGTTTCGTTTTGTGGCGCAAGAAAGCGACGCCGGGTCAGATATAGCTCGTTCTAGTCACAGTGGGCAACGCTTTAAGCGTCCATATCTGGGTCACCAAAGGTGGCGCCTAAGACTAGAGGACTGGCCTACCGAAATATGTAACTAAGTTTAAAAATGCAACTACAAGTAAAGATGTATCTGAGTAGCCAAACAGTTTTCGGTGTGGTGTCATGATCCGTTTGCCGTCAATGTTTTTGCCAGCATTTTGATCTTAACTTAACAGCTTTTCTGCAAAACTCAGGTAAAAACCATAATGACATGGCAGCAAAGGGATAAACTACTCGTTAGTGTTATATTACTAGAAGTGTGCAACTTGTATACCACTTTAAATAGCATACTGCTCAAAACGGCAACACTTCTAGAGTCCACTACAACGTGGCCTCACTCCGGATCGTGCGGTTGTGGCGAGCTGAGCTGGATAAAATGTTGTAAAAGTGACATTATTTCTGTTGCTCTATGTTTATTGACGCCGTGAATATGCTTTAAAAGCATAAGGTCCTCTGTTCTACGACTACCATGATTTGGAAAGCTTTCAGACAATCCCAATGCCTTGAATAAGGTTCATGGTCAGCTTTTGTCCGCTTACATACCTGGCCAGAGTAACGCCAAATTTTTGTTTTCTGAGCAACGCTCCTGCGCCTCCCCCCAAGCGGAGTACGGTATCTGCTTTATACGGAACACGGTTGGCGATCTGATGCTCTGCAAGGTACGACTCATGTCGCATACGTCGGAGCCGTTCGCCTACCTGTGCTGCATCGATGCGGGAGCAGGGCAACAGGCAAGACATGCATTATATCGTAATAAATTGTGAATTTTCTCTTCAAGTTGTAGATTGCAGTTGATGCAGTTGCTCTGGATGTTGACGACCAAAGTGAGGCCTCCAAATGGTCCGGCAGTGGTCTGAAACCTCGTAAACCACTCCTCTGATTTGCTCCGAACATTCCAATCGTCTTCATTTCACCCTGGGTATAGCTGCCGTGCTTATGTGTTCTCTCGGACAAAACGACGCATTTACATGCAGAGCCGACACAAACAGATATCCGCCATTGAACAGATGACTGGTTTGGAATTCCGCATTTTCACTCTCCTCGCAGGTGAAGTGTGCCAGTTACCTGCGCAGTGAAACATCAGTTATCCGAAATGCGTCCGGGTTTTTGAACTCATTTTTCATCTGGACTCATGCCGCATGATTCGCAGGTAATAAGTGTCTCAGACTCTGATTCAGGTTTCTTAATTTTCAGATAAGGTGAGGTCGAAACCGTCTCGGATTCGGAGACGCATGAAAAATGAGCATCGTTTGCGGCTCCCACTGCACCTCCTCTTCCACCGGCACATTATGACGCTGCAACTCATGCAAAGTGCATCCTTTTGCCTGTTGGTACTGGGAATGAGTAGCTCGAGCAGAAGATGACACCATACATACATCATGTGGACAAGCGCCAACGTCCAGAATCACGGCAGTCGACCTTAACTTCACATGGCTCGCTCCTCCCTTGTCTGCCGCGCCGCCACAGCACTCGGCAAACACCAGTACGCACAGATCCCCATAGGGGGCAGGGCAAGCGGCTGGATACTACTTCCTCCTCATGCTGCTGCTTCATCTGCCTTGTTTTCTAGCGCGTATCCTAGACGCCACAAACGAGTGGTGGACTAAGCCGCCATGCTGGCCGGTCCTGCCAGCCAGCCTCTTGTGAGGCCAGCAGCTGTGCCGGTTCTTGCGTGACTGGTGGCCTGGCCTCGAGCTGACTGGCGGGCCCGGTGGCCCCAGCGGCCGGTCCCAACGGGCGCTGCCCAGCCCCAGCAGCCAGAGCCGTATGGTCTGTGGTGGTACAGGTGGCCGCTGTACTGGCTCTAGTGAGGTCAGACACTGTCCTGGAGCTGTGAGGACCGACCGTCGCGCTGTGTTGGGCAGCAGGCGTGGGTCGGTACCACGTGGGACTGGTAACCGCGCTGGATCCAGTGACGCTGCCTGCTGGGCCGGCTCAGGGGCTTCGCTATATTGCGGTGACCCTGATGAGAGGCAGGCCGCTGGACCAGCTCCGGACCAGCCCGGTCTGGTAAGACCAGCCGCCCCCCTGACTTGGGCGGGACCGACCACTGCGCTGGCTTGGGCGGGACCGGCCGCTGCGCTGGCTCCGGTGCGATCGATCGCTGTGCTGGTTCGTGCGGGACCGGCCGCTGCGCTGGCTCGGGTGCGATCGATCGCTGTGCTGGTTCGGGGCGGGACCGGCCGCTGTACTGGCTTGGGCGGGACCGGCCGCTGTGCTGGCTCGGGCGGGACCGATCGCTGTGCTGGCTCGGGTCAGGTCTGCTCTGATCGTGCCTTGAGGCCGGTCCTGTCTAGTGTTACCAAAAGGTCTGCCGACTTAGGCACGATACAAACCACGAACTGAAACGTACACAGCATAACGATATTATTAACACCAAATCAATTTTTACATTGCAGACCACGTTTCAACAGCTAGCATTGGTCTGCACCATCAATGCAAAGTTGACAGCGACTGAAAGCTGGCTGCGTTTTGGTGTCGGCTTTCTTGTGGTGCGTCGGCATACCGTAAGTTAAATTCAACACCCGAAAGGTAAGCTTGTCATCTTTGGGCGCGTTGAGCAGCCTCCAATCGTTATCTGACTAAAACCACAGGTTTTAAAGAACCTGTGTCCTTATATGGGGTTTGGTAGTACTAAGTTGGTACTACCAATCGCCATGTAAGGACACGATTTGGTTTTGGTACCAACCTTATGCATATATATATATATATATATATATATATATATATATATATATATATACAGAACTACGTAAAATCTCATGAAGGGTGAGTGCAGCCTAAATAATTTCTCTGAAAACGCAATGTAACGCGCTGTCAGGGCACATGGATTTCATTGCATGGCGTAAAACAACATGGCACGTTCTCCCTATCGATGTCGTGCAATGTATCACGCCTGTAGAAAATGTTTCAGGTGCGATCGAATGCTATGCTCAGAATACCTCTTTGAATAATTCCCGACCGCTTGATCGAACATGGGCACATGACACGCGTTCTGTAGGGTGGACGGGCGATATGTTTGTGCAGGGACGCCGGCTATGAAATATAGCCCCGCTTATAAGGCCAATCGCTGTCTCATAAACAAAACGGATGTGCCGACCTGCGATATCAGCTGAGCACTGTCAGGGGTCGCCGAGGCTGTCACACGTGTCCGGGTCAGGCAAGCAGCGCCGTGCCCTCAACCTGGGAGGACAGAGGGATCTGGCGTTGTCGTGCAAATGGCCTTCACGCGGTTGAGTCCGTGTGGTTTCTAAGTGGCTAGGTGACACTCCTTATGAATTTCGAGTTCCCGGAGTACGAACATGGTCAGTCGGGGAATAGTAGGCTGGAAGTCACTGTCACAAGCTATGGAACAGGAGGAAGCAGGGCCGGAGGAATTGGGGTGCCAAAAAATAAGAATGGTTCAAAGACTTACCATGCAATTGTAATCCCAGTGGGGCAAGTCAGCAAGATATGTTTCGTCCTTAGCTTATCGAGGGCCTTTGCACCCTTGTGTGAATACCTTTCTGCCTTTGTGTTAAGGCCTTTACACCTCTGTACCACTTTCCCTTCTCTTTCGCCATTGCATTCATTTTCAATGACTGAAATATTTGGTTTAAAACTATTCGCATCATCATGGGTCTCTCCAGTTCTGACACAAAGCACAGTCAAGGCCGGTTCCGCTTCTTCGATGACATGTGTACGGCCAGAGTAAGGATGTACGGGGGCGAGAAGTCGGGACGCTGTCGATTCCAGCGCTGCAAATATGCATTTTTGCAGCAATTGCTTTGCAGGCTGGCTGTCTGGCTAGTCATTATTCTCCGGTAATCTTACCTAACGCGGGATTACCAACGATTCCAGCGTAATATTACGAACCCTTAGCATGTTCATGCGCGAACAAAAGCCACATCGTTACGAGCGCTAAACCGCATGGGTGTCACTGCAAACGATGTCGGCTTATGTGTGCTGAAAAATGGCAGTTCGAACAGGTCTACAAATGCAGAGTTGTGCGCTGTGCGCTTCACTTTTGCGTTATCCTTTCATTCGCACATCCTTGGACGTGCTTAATTTTACGGCCAAAATTCCACGCCCACCCGCCTTGTCTCCATATATTTCCAAATATAATTGTGGATGAGAGGGTTTGCATTTTCTGGAGATACGTTATCAAAAGTGCACTGTTTCAGAGAAGCTTGGTATTTGCCAACAGTACCAATTATACCATGCTTTGCGGTCAGTAAACTTCTCTACATACAAGCAAAAACGTCAAGCTATACAGCAATGCAACTTGCCACGTTTAAATCTGATTAGCGCCCTGTCGTGGAGGTGTCCAAAGTTTGCATGTTGCGTTTGCAGTCCACACCCACCCATTCTGATGCTATGTCGTGACGGCTGTTCAGTTGACTTCTCCGACGACACTGCTTTTTCAGCGCGGGACGCAAAGCTCACGGAGTAAGCCCCGCTCCAGTGTTCCTGAAACATTGTGCATGCAGGTCATCGTGGGGCGAGGTCACTCCAAGGTCAGGCCACTCCCGGGTCTTGACACTCCAGGGTCAGACAGCTCACAGGTCTTGTCACTCCACCGTGACGTCTCTCCGGTACCCATGCGCTCCGGGGTCAGTACCCTCCGGGCCCAGGTCTCGCTAAAGTCAGGCCACCCCCAGTTCAGACCTCTCCCGTGTCGGGGGCCGGCGGCTCACAGCCGGAATCGCCGGCATCCGCGCGGCACGGACGTGACGCGCCGGTCGCGCGGCCCCCTCCAGCGCCGGCGACGGGTACAACACCGTCACCGCATGACGCCCGCCCGACTCACCGCTCCTCTCCACTCTCCGGCGGCCGAGGCCGCAGCGACTCGGCCGCCGCGCCACAGGCGACGGTGACTCGAGTCTTTTGCCAGCCCGTCTTGCGGCAGCGAGGAATGTCTTCACTTTCCATCGACGGTATGCGGGCACGATTTTTGTGGCGTGGAGGCCGCGCTCTCGTGCGCGGCCGGACCGCGTACCCCTTTGCGCCATGTTCGTCGCTCGAAACGGTTGGGCTCATAGCTTTGCTCTCTGCAAAGCTGACAGGCGAACAGCGTGTAATTTTTGTCGGCTCTCTGCAGCTCAGTTGGCCGCGTCAAACCAGACGGATGCTGGCTGGACCTCACTGCGCTGGAGCCGCGTCCATCGAGCGCGGCCTGAATCTCAGGCTCACCACAACGAGTCTGCGCGCAGAGACCCTAAAGCGCGAGGAATCAAGACATTTTAGTGGGCTCGAGGCCGTGTGAGCTTGTGAGGAAATATGCACCTGCCGAAGATTTCGAATCCGCGGATGATGCTCGCGTGCCGTCACGTGCCCGAAGAATCGTGAGATCGAGGCCGGGATCGGGCCGGAGTTTTCTCGGTGATTTCACCAAGGGCAAGCGGAACAGATATGTCAGCTGATGAACACGAGGTGTCGACGCCGGCCAACGGCGCGAAATCGGGCTGGCGCGGTCGATGAAGAAGCGGAGCCGGCTGCAGAGCTGATTAGGCCACCGAGAAGCCACGTGAGCCCAGCCTGCCCGGTCCTCATCACACTTGCACCGTAGTCCAAATCTACGCCGTCATGGTGTGCAGACGACACTTAAATGCAACGGACTCAATGACATTTGAAGTGCCGCAGAAAGTTCGTAGTTAAATGGACTCGGCAAAGTCAGCTGCAGTGACATTTACGTACCAAATCACAATGTGAACGCTAGTCTGGAACAGGCTCGCATGGCGCGCACTAGAAGCCTCCAACTTAACAGCAGACAGCAGAGGTCGAATTGACGAATTACCTATCAACCTGCGGTTTCGAGAGGCGGTTCTGGCCAGAGGAAGGTGGTCTCAGGAGGCTCGATACGATCTGCACGCCGTGACCAGGCGGGCGGCGTATGCCGATCTTGGGCGCGCCGCCCCCCGCCGCCACGCAAACGGTACGCGGCGCTTTGGCGGCACGTGAGGCGGACAGCTCGTGAGCGGGCCGTGGGAGCGGGCGTGCCGTTTGAATGATGAGATCCGGCGGCGGGGTGACAGCTCCTGTGTCAGGACACGCCGTGGGCGGTAAGGGAGGAGGGCGAGGGGAAAATGCGTTGGTTGGCTGTTGTCATGCCCATAACATGATTCCAATGACCGCATGATCGTAGTTTTATGTGAGACGGCCATCAGTTAGGACCAGCTACACAACATCGCGCCCTGTGTCGCACGTCCATGCTCGCTAGTTCTCATCACGTGCTGTGTAAACGCAAGGTGCATATCATGGCGAGCATTTATTATTTATGTACAAAATAGATATAAAAGCACTGCGAAATCGTCCAAGAAAGAGCATAGTATACGGTCGCGCTCCACCAAATCCAGTCAACGCAATGACGTCATCGAGCACCCCCGCTCGGTAGCAGTCAGCTGTTCGCGACTAAAATCAGCGCACATGAACTTAAATACACATGCGCGTCGGGCTCGACAAAGCCAGGTGTAACAAGAACAATGTCATATGGCACGTAACATTTTGATAATCAAACGTAAGTTCGCATTTGGCCATGCATTAGGATGGCTGGTACTTCCAGAGCAGTCTGCGGCTCCGAATAAACCATCAGGAACGTGTCGTCAACCACACGGAGAGAGACGATCATGGTCATGGCGTGCCACCACGGGAGGAGGCCGTCGACAGGGCCCCAACTTCCCTGCACCGAGCGTCCCGCGAACCGGGGGATAGCTGCGCAGGCGGATGGGAATACATGGGGCGAAAACAGCCTCCACAGCCACGGCAGGCCCATGTCGCCGCGACAATGCTGATACGTCTGGTGCACGTTCGTAATCTCGCCCTTATGGCGTACTGGCAGGAATTTCGGTCTCCCTTATAAGGGAAGATAGGAGTTGTCGTTATAGGCATTTGCCCCCGCGGTGTGCATGTCAACCAGGAGCTCAAGGAACTACCATCGATTGTTTAATGTACGTCTCATAAAAGATCTGATAGCTCGAAGTGAAAGCAATCAGGACACAGACTGCCAATGTAAAATAATGAAATGCGATGCTACACTCCTATGACTTATGTACAGGTTTTACACAAGGTTGGCCCGCCACAGCAGGGCTATCACATTGATCAGCGTCACAAACAGATATGACCGGTAAAATATCTTCCATCACATTGTAAAGCTTCTCCCGGCGTCTCCACAGCGACAGCAGCGCCACGACGCGCGGCGCACACGCATCGCAGCTTGTTTTTTCGCTCACAGATGGCACAATCACGAGCCCACGCACTCTGCTGTACACGCATTTACACGAGCTATTGTCCTGCGGCAGCTCACCGCGTGATGAACCTCAGTAATAGGAAGCTGGCTATACTGTAGCCCAGCGAGGTGTACGAGTCTCTATGTCTCACGACGCGCGAGGCTCGGGAAGTGAGTCCTTGGTTTTTCGCAATATCGTCGTTCGGATGTTTCTTCTTGCCCTTTTCATCTGGAAGACAAACACAAAATCAGTTCGTAGTGGATGCTGACACCCAATACACCACACATCTCACGCAAGTACTTACCGCACGCCCTTGCGGTGCGATAGTTCTACAGTTCGCAATCATGTGCGCAATTTTCGAAAGACCCGAACTGTCGCAAAGTCCCGTCACAAACTGATCTACCTCTTCGTCAAAACGTAAAAGACACCACACCATACAGTGGGAGGCTCTTTTCACACGAACTTCCCCAACCTCCGCGCCTGCGCCAAAGGCACGCACCTGTTTTCTCGGTGGCCGCCTTGACGTTGATGGAGGGCACATGCAGGTCGTGTAGGTCGTAGAGGTCCTTGTACGACTGGCGCGTGCTGGGGCGCGCCGAGCTGGCGGGCGTGGTGGGCGCCGGCATCCAGTCGGGCGAGGCGGTGGCCGGCGGCGCCTCGGGCGCCGGCGCGTTCCCGGGCAGCAGCGCTGAGGGCGGACGGCGGTCGTCAGTCGGCGGCGCCCACGGCTCGTCGCCTGGCGCCGGCGGGGGCCGCGGCGGCCCTCCGGGCCCACGCACAGCCAGCGCGCTGTCAAAGCGTGTCATGGGATGACGGCCGGGACGTCCGCACCTTTGCAGCGGCCCTCCCACGGCCGCGGCCGGACAGCGGCCGCGTGACATCAGGCTGCGGCCGGTCCCCGCGCGGGCGTAGGGGTAAGGGCTTGCCGATTCTATCGGCGCGTCGCCGCGTGCCGCCCGGCTCCGGCGCGTCCCTTGCATGCGGGCTCGCCCAACCACTTTGGGCTGGAGCCGGTTGGCGTCAGCAGACGCCGGTAAATATGGTTCTGTGCCGGTTTACCGCGCGCCGCGCATCACGAAAGAAGAAAAAGCGACCGCCAGCCCGCCCTTGGGTAAGTGGCTTGTTTGCTTTGCAATCACGAACGGTGGAAGTGAGCGGCCGGCATTTTTCGCCGAATGCGCCGAGGGCGCAGTAAGCTGCTTACGTGTGTCGACGCGGTTGCTGCCGGTGCCGTTGCAGCAAACCTTGAAGACGACCTTCATGTTGTGCGTCGAGCAGCGGCCGCCGATCCTCCTCAGCATGTCCCCGCGTGCAGAGGTCGCTGAAACGGCACAGCGAGGTCAGACGGGTCACGTCGAGCACTGGGACAGCTCACGACGAACAGTGCGAGTGAGCCTGCCGCCTCCGTGAAAACACGCCGTGGAATGATGCTCTTTCCCAGAACGTGATGTAACGGGGTTTTGCCATGGGTCAGAAGTCCAGCTGCTACCTGAGTTGACGGTATAAGCCAGATAATCTCACCCCACCGACTCCCGGAGACACAGGTGGGTACGGCCGCCTGTGACATACACCCCTGACGTTCTGTGACACCCGCCAGCACGACCCGCGCGGTCACGCCCGGTGAAGGCCCGCCCTGGGCGTCC
The DNA here is from genome assembly GCF_011947565.3 of Pollicipes pollicipes. NCBI lineage: Eukaryota > Metazoa > Arthropoda > Thecostraca > Pollicipedomorpha > Pollicipedidae > Pollicipes > Pollicipes pollicipes. The sequence continues at coordinate 40,440,914 of NW_023596921.1, read as the reverse complement.
GGTGGCGGCGCTCCGTCAGGGGGGTCCGCCGGGTCTGAGAGCAGACGGTCAGCTCCCGATCGGCGCGCGTGGCACCGCATCCCAACAGTGGGCCCATTTGAATACAATGGCCCGAACTGGCGGCGAACGCGCCACCAGCGGACGTTGACGGCTGCCGAGCGCAGCGCACACACGCGGACATGCAGGCGCGGCGGAAAAACAGGCGGACGCGGCGATGGTCCGATCCCGTCCCGGCCATTACGCCGGCCGACCGCATACAAAGAGGCGGACCCGCGGCGACGGAGGACAGGCGCGAATGCAGGGCACGTGGCGGCAATCGAGGCAGCGACTGCCGCGCGCGCGGGGACCGGCAGCCGAAGGAGCGCGCAAGCCGACCGGACGGACAGGAACACAAAGTAGACAGGCATGTGAGCACGAGTCGCAGTGGGACGGCGTCGCGAGAATGCGGGAGAGAGCGGCGACAGAGCACGGGGGCGACGGCGGCGGCAGAGTACAAGGCACGAAACTGGTCGGCGGGTGACACACGACGACGGCACACGAGTTTAGGGCCTCTGTGCAGCAGAAGCGACGACAGCAGGCCCCGCCGGCCGACCCGTGCAGGAGAGCATTCCCGTCGGCATGCAAGGCTCATAGTTACCCTCCGCTCCGACCAGGTCAGCTTGAAAAGAGACGGGTACGGTCGTAACTCCGCGCTGGTAATGCGTTTCTGGCGAATCGTATCGTTACGCGGCGCCAGCGACCGAGAGGCGGCAGCGGCTCGGTTCGCCATGCTCTGCGCTGCGTGAGCGGCGCGCTACGGCATGTTACGCCGCACCGACACGCGACAGCGCGTCGCGCTCACTTACAGATGAAGAAGTAGTCCTGGCCGGGCCGGAACTCCAGGCCGCCCGGCTGCGGCGTGAACGACCGGAACGTGATGGTGAAGAACATCAACTTGTACGGCTTGTCGCAGACGGCGATGATGCGCGGGTTGGGATCCGTGATGCGACACGTGTCGTACTCCTCCTTGGAGACCTGAAACGGCGGAGACGGGGATCAACGCGAGCTCGGAGGCGGGGGAAAACGGCCGACAGCAGTAGCAGCAGCATCGCCGCCCACCAGTAGCGGAGGGGCGTTCACCTTCGTGTTGACATGCTGACAATCCGCCTGCAAAATTCTATGGCCATATCTAGTGGCCGAGGCCGCGGCGACTATGCAGACGCGGACAGGCACACATCGGCGAACAAAGGGTCTCGTGACACACAGCGCCCCAGCAGCTACCAGATAAAGCGGCTTAAGTGTCACGGCAGGCCGCTCCGAGTTCCTGGTGGTTCTTGGCCGACTCCGCGGCACCGCGGGCCGGTGCCTCCGCGGCGCGCTCGGTTCCGGCGCCGGGCACGCGGGCGCCGCTCCTAATGAGCCGACGCCAAGCAGGTCAGCCGGCCGCCGGCGGCGACGTCTGATGGCGCCGCGGCAATCGCGCCGCAGGCCGCTGCATTACCCTCTTTTTATGCCGCCGTTAGAAAGGACTGAACGACGCTGGCGATCAGCACGCCGGTGTTACCGGAACGCACGGGTCGGGCGCAAGGATTGAGGGTGGCGCGTCGAGTAGGCAGCGGTGCTGCTCGAAGCGCCATCACCGCCTCGCCACCGCCTCGCCACCGCCTGGCGAGACCTCGCCACCACCGCCATCGGACGTCTGCCGATCGCGACGAAACGTCGGCAGCGACGCAGCAGCTGCAGACGCAGAGTGATATGCACGACCGACGGCCAACAGCGGCCTGAGCGCCGTGCACTGGGCTATCGGCGGACTGGGGCTCGGTGGCGACCGGAGAGACGCCTGGCGGTGCCGGACGGCGTGGGTTTGCGCTCAGGTTCGTGATGCCGTCCGCATTGAGCTGGCTCGTGAAAGTGCGGAGAAACAGACCAGGCGCCGGCCACGCAGCGCGGCACGCGCGCTGAGACAGCGGGGCGAATGGAGCGAAGGGAAGCGGGAAGGATGCGCACGTCAGTCGGAGCGGCCAGATTCGCGCCGTGCTCGGCGATTACGACCTATTCAGGCGCACCTGCAGCTGACAACATCAGACGGGCGGGAGAAAACGCATTGTGTGCCGACCGAGCGTGAAGATCTCGTCATCGGAGGCGCATGGCGCTCGGTATCAGTCCGAATGGAAAGTCTGGGCGGCCCACCGGCTGTCGGTGATGATCCGCGCAGCGCGGTTCGCCGGTCGCCGAGCGGCAGGCACTGCGGAGAGGAGCCGGGGAGGGGCAGGGGTTACCGGGTAGGAAGACGGGGGTGGGGTGGAGGTCGCCGAGGGGGTGGGGTGGAGGCCGTTCAGAGGGATAAGCGAAGGTCGGCGCCACAGATCGTCAGGTACCGAGAAGTAAGGGCGGATTGCGATCCCTTGGTAGGATGAGCAGAGTATTGCAGGATGGAGGCGGTGATATGGCGATCTTCTCCGACAGAGAAGGATGCAGGTTGGGCCAGGGATCACCGGGCAGAGGGGAGCGGAGGTCGGAGGGGGGGGGGGGGGGGGGGGGAGAGCGGCTCCAGCCGCCACTTACCGTCTCGCTTACGGCCGGGCCGCATGCAACGGCGATTTAAACGTGACGCAGGCCGATCGGGAATACAGCCTCCTAAAGCCTAATGCCCCGGTCTCGGCCGGAGAGCTGACGGAGACGGACGGGGGTAGCACTGCGCTGGGCAACCGGTGGAACATCTACAGCCGGCAGGGCTCGGGCTCCTGACAGCCAGGCGCGGTGAGGAACATACACGCTTCGGCGACACTCAGTGTGCGCAGGCCGGGTCTGCGTACCGGCATAAGCCCGTCTCTCTCTCTCTCTCTCTCTCGCCTCTCATCTCTTCTCTCTCTCTCTCTCTCTCTCTCTCTCTCTCTCTCTCTCTCTCTCTCTCTCTCTCTCTCTCTCTCTCTCTCTCTCTCTCTCTCTCCTCTCTCTCTCCTCTCTCTCTCTCTCTTCTCTTCTCTCTCTTCTCTCTCTCTCTCTCTCTCTCTCTCTCTCTCTCTATCTTCTCTCTCTCTCTCTCTCTCTCTCTCTCTCTCTCTCTCCTCTCTCTCTCTCTTCTCTCTCTCTCTCTCGCCTTACACACACGTAGGGTAAGGTACGTGGCCAGCCGAGGTCGGGCAGGAGCTCGTCCCGCCGCCGGCGGCGACACCGACGGTCGCAGACCATCCGTCATGATGCGATCTGCCAGCGTCATGGCCGCTGCAGCGTCGGCCAGCGGACGCGGAGTCCCGGGCGTCCGGGCCTTATGCAGCGCCGACAGCCGGCGGTGACAGACCATTCATCTCGGAGCGGCCCGCGGCCAGCCGGCCGGCGCGGACTCCGTGGTCGCGCCCCGGGCCCTTCCGGCCGCGCTTACGCCGATCCACCAATTACGGCTCATCCCCGGGCTGGAGCTTACGAGGACGCCCTTTTTCGCGTAATAACACCGGCCTGGCCGGCCATTTCGGGTGGCGGTGCATTCCGACGGGTGCGTCGGCTGGCGGCGGACCCCGCCCGTCGGGCCTGGACGCGCCCGTCCGTAGCGCCAGGCCGGGTGCTGGTACGCGGAAGCCCGGCTGTAGCTTCGGTGTGCTGGGGACTCGGCTTGCAGCACTGCTAGAGCTTTAAAACGAGTCACAGACGGCGATCTGTAGATTACGTCCGTGGCGTAAACAACCCAAGCATTCTTGATTTCTGGGAAAGATTGGCTTGTCTTAACTCATCAACACAACAACCATGCTTCTAAAGACCAGTTGTGGTCCGAAAATGAAACATCTTTGGTTTACGCCATTCTTTTGTCAGCTATCGCGCGGAATGCCAATCGCATTTTCAAACCAGAGCTATCGGGAATTAGTTCCCTGGGATGCATGATGTCATGCCTTAACTTTTGATATTCGAAGCCGGAGTCCATTCCGCAATGTCTGTCACACTGGGCGGCCATTACCGCGGACACTGGGCTCGTCTTGTCGTTGGGGCTTTATGACGCACTCAGCTGCTGGACTCTGTGGGTGGGACATGGGCCGCGTATTTTTCAGCTTGAGTTCAATAATTTGGCTGGCTTGAAGGGCTGTGCGCGGACGGAGACGTCACCACCACCAAACCAGTCCTCTGAGGGAGCAAACATAATCCAGTGTCGGCGTACAAGCGGTGTGTCCGATTCTTTCTGTCGATCTCCGGGAGATGTCGGCCTGTCGCGAGAGACGGGGACGAGCTGAGCGTGGGAGTAGCGGTCTCGGCTAAGTCACGCGCCAGGTCCGTGTAGGCGCGGCATGCCGATGAACGGTGCTGACAACTATGCGGTTTGTCAGCACGGACCCCGCTCCATCGCAGTCAGTGGTGCAGCGAGGCCGAAAACCCAGTAAGCGCCGGATGTCCTGCTGCTTGCGTTCGTGTTGGACGGCGGCGCGAAAGCGAAGCATGACACAAGGATTGAGCAACACAGGCTGTGACCACGAATGGCGTTGTTCCAACCACGGACTTCGGGATTTGTCCTCGGGCGTCGCAGTCGGCGGGGCAGCCATTTTTGTTTGGTGTCCAGCGACAGCAGAGACATTTTTCCTGCGCATCAAGCTCCCTTTGCTTCATTGCAACACGGTCACGAATTCTAGACGCTATCCTGTAGCGATGGATGACGCCCGTTACGCGGCTGATCCAGTCCATCCGACTACCGTAACGACTAACAGCCGGCTGCACATGATTTACGTGTGAGTCCTGCAACAAATCGCCTCAATAAATCATCGGAAAGACACCGAATAGACCTGCAATTAGTGGGCCGCCCTTTAACATCATTAGATGGGGACATCGTTAGCCGGTGCCGGTGCCGGCTTCAGCGCCGGGCAAACGCGCGTGCATCGCGTTGCCCGCGGGGAGACCACACTGGAGCGCCGTCTGATTCCACCCCGCAGCGCGGCTGGTGCGTCCAATCTGCACTCACGTTGTAGATGATGTATTTCTCGGTGTCTTCCTCTTTGGTCCACTCATTGTAGACCGGGCAGATGATGGTCACTTGATCGTACTCGAACAAGTTGTTGCCCTTGTTCACGTCGATGATGTGATCTGTATTACTGATTTGGAATCTGCGAAAGAGAAGGCGCCTGGTAAGTTCCGGGTACCAGATCATTTCCATTCCCTACGACCCGGTTCCCAGCGACCACACTCTACAAGTTTGGACACCACGTTGACGTCACGCGACCGCGAACACGTAGTTCGGTAGCATGCACTGTCCGTCACTGCGCCGCGGGTGAGCGAGGCGTGGCCGCCAGCGTCCTCCGGGCTGGCGCCACGCCGGGTGGAGCCCGCACCGAGGCGTCGACGGCGGGCGCACGCACCCGGGGCCCGACTGCCTAACCCGGCGCGCCGGCGGGGCGGCGTGACGCATCCACCCCGCGAGCTGGCATCGGTGACGTGGCCGTGCGAGGACGGGCGGGATAAGGAGGCTGGTGACGCAGGGCTGGGGCTCTGGCGGCGCCGCCGGTGACGGGACCACCAGGTGGTGACGTGTGCGTCGGAGCGCGCCGGATGTCCGGTG